>NW_021703779.1:24239517-24361079 GCF_005190385.1 Monodon monoceros | reverse complement strand
ATGACATTTCAAACCACAAACAGATATAGAGAAACTTAAATGTATATTGATTAGCAAAAGGAGCTAGTTTAAAAAGCCTACATATTGAGTTATTTGTAGTGAGGTGGATGGACCTAGAGTCTGTCATACAGAGTGAAGTAAGTCAGAAAGAGAAAAACAAATACCTTATGCTAACACATACATCTGGAATCTGAGAAAAAAAATGGTCATGAAGAACCTAGGGGCAAGACGGGAATAAAGATGCAGACCTACTAGAGAATGGACCTGAGGATATGGGGCGGGGGAAGGGTAAGCTGGGACAAAATGAGAGAGTGGCATGGACATATATACACTACCAAATGTAAAACAGAGAGCTAGTGGGAAGCAGCCGCATAGCACAGGGAGATCAGCTCGGTGCTTTGTGACCACCTAGAGGGGTGGGATAGGGAGGGTGGGAGGGAGGGAGACGCAAGAGAGAAGAGATATGGGGATATATGTATAACTGATTCACTCTTTTATAAAGCAGAAACTAACACACCATTGTAAAGCAATTATACTCCAATAAAGATGTTAAAAAAATAAATAAATAAATGAAAAGCCTACATACTGTAGCATTCCATCAATATTATATTCTGGAAAAGGAAAAATTTCAGAGAGAGTAAAAAGTTCAGAGTTGTCAGGGGCTCAAAGTGAGGTTTTGAGGGATGGACAGGTGGAGCACGGGAGATTTTTAGGGCAGTGAAACTCTTCTGCATGATGCTCTGTTGGTGAGTAGATGACGTCATGCCTCTGTCAACCACTATAGAACTGAAAAGCACAAAAAGTGAAATGTGTTATAAACAGTGGACAATAATCAATAATAATGTATCACTATTAGTTGATCAATTATAACAAATGAACTTGTATCCACTGAACCAATACAAGATGTTAATAATAGGAGAATCTAACTGGAAAAAGAGAATGGCTGTATGGGAACTCTTTGTACTCTCTGCTTAATTTTCTGTAGTCCTGAATCTGTTCTTTAAAAATGTCTATTAATTTAAAAACTGGAAAAAAAACCTGGACAAGAACACATAGCCAGTACAGAGCTATATACAGCAATAGCAAATAAATAAGAGTCGTGAGTAATGAAAAGCAAAAGATAACAATGGTAATAATTTGATCCTCTAATTAAAAATCTAAGGGAATAGGCACAGAGAATAGTCAAATATACAAAGAACTTCAGAAACCTGGTGGAAAAAAAGATCACCACAGCAAAATCAAGAGACTGGCCTGAAACAATCAACAATTCCTTAGATCATGTTAATCGAAAATACACCAAAGACAAAAGCAACAATATAAAAAACATACTTAGAAGGAAACCATACAAAAATGTATATAATCTACATGGAGGCAACAAAAAGAGTTTCCTGATAGACTTTGGAAAAAGAAGTCTCAACCAGAATAGTATGTTATGTGTATTCTTGAGGCACAGATATTGTAAGAATATCGATTTTCCTTAATTCTTTTACAGATTTAGTACCTTATCCATAGCAGCTAATGACAATCAAACATGGGCTACTGTTTCCTGTACCCAAAATCAACCATGGAAAAATTATAGAAGGAATAAAGAAAAAACATTAACAAAAGCAAAAACACAAAACTAAATAATCCCTGAGGGACAATAAGTCTTCACTGAACAAGAACCTGAGTGTGGGCAGGTAGGGGGATGCCCTGAATTCGAGACAGGTCTGTAGCCTGCAAGAGAGGCTGATGACAGGGTTGACTGGAGGAAAGCCTTTAAACTTGAGCCCTGGATTCTTCCACTGTGCTCTGGGACCATGAGTCTCTACTGCTTCACTGAAGGAATCTGAGGCAGCATTTCAGAGCCCACGGGCCAGGATGGCACCAAAGGTTGGTGTTGTTTGAAACAGAATGAGTCCAGAGGCTGTGCAATAACCACATGAAACCTCTTTAGAGGATCAGGACTGACCTTTTAAAAAAATTAATATTATGATCAAATATAAGGAATGGAAAGAATGAATCACACTTAACAAGGGTAGGTGTTCTTTCATGAAAAAATGCATATACACACACACTTGTTAGAGATATAAATATATTTCTTAGTATGAATGAGGGTCAAAAAATAAAAGTGACCACACTGGACTGAGCAATGTGAGATAATATAAAAGAGCTGGGTCTCACAAAATCCTGTAGCTTAGCCTCTTCTCCTCAGAAAGTAGATCTTTTAGAGTAGAAGGTTCCCCAAAGTCTAAGTATGGCTGGCGAACAAACGCTCTGGGCCAGTGTGCCTTTTCTTTTACAGCCCACCATGTGTCCTGGGACCCCGCCTTATACTGCAACTTTCCCGTCTGGTATGTAGCCTGGGACTCATCCATTTTCTGCAAGGTTTGCAGGGAAACAGCTCAGAGCTTTCAGAGAGTTAGTATTTCCCAAGAAGTCTTTAAAGAAGCAGCCAAGAGGAGGACACCCTACTCCATGCCTCCACCTTGAGGAATGACGCGACAACCCACCCCAGAATAGAGGAACCCGCACAGAGCCCCGCCCCCGCTTTCGCTCCTGGGAAACCCAGGGCAGAGCTGTCACCATGAGGTACTGACTGACTTCCACCTCCAGGGTCTCAGGTCTCTGGAGGGGAGAGGAGACGCTGCGAGTGAAAGGAGGACGCTTAGTTAGAATTGCAGGAACGTGCCTCCCTAGAACAAAGGAGACATCATAGAACCCCTGCTACAATCCGACTCGTGCTAAAAGGCTAGCGGCAAAACTGTTAGGCCCAACGCACCGTCAGTTTTGCCTCGGGGTCTCAGGGAAAGAAGACGTTGATCTGAGGCTGGCGGTCTCAGATCAACAGAGGAAAACATCCCAGGCTTTATTTGGCGTCGAGAGGAGACTGAGCGAGGACTGAAGGCACGCTCAACCCGGCACACACACTTGCTGTCCCTGCGGTCCACCCTGGGAGGCCCCAGGCAGGGCTGTCAAACTCCGGCGGGGGCCGGGGATGGGGGGCGTTTTGGCCTGGTGGGGGTGGCAACATGAGCGACGACTGAAAACCCTAACAAAGGGGGTGGCAACATGAGCAATGACTGAATCTAAGTGTATGAATGATATTGCGGAAACGCAACGCTGGCTGACTGTGGATCTGAGGCTCGTAAGCAACACAAGCCGGGCTCTGGGAGAGGAGGCGGCGGGGCGAGGCAGGTCTGATTTTCTGTTTCGTGCAGCCAGCTGAAGGCTAAGTGCAGCTCTAGATGGCGTGAAGCATGCCTGCATCCGCGAGCAAAGGAACTAGCTCCTTGGGACTCATTGAAGTATAAAAGTTTATAATTTTACAGCAGTTGAAATACTGACATCAATATTAAACCCATCAACCCCTGCTCCTGTTGTCAGCTTTGGAAGGCCCCAGCAGGGGTGGCCCGCTAAGGCTCTCCCTCATTTCCTCCTGGGACGGGGGGTGGGGTTTAGGGAGGGAAGGCCATTGGTGGAAGGAGTTTAGCTTCAGAGTGGTAAAGGGGAGGATGGCCGGGCCCTGCCAACAGTTGACAGGATGATCCTAAATGTGAACTGAGAGGAGTATAGAGGGGACCTAGAACTGCCAGCCCAAGGCACACTGACTTCTCTGCAGGGGTCTCAGGGGACAGGCTGATCAGAAAAGGAGCCCTTTGGGTCCTAGTGCAGTGACCTCACAGAAAACTGCAGAGGTGGCCTTAGTTAAAGCCAGGGAGGAATCTCCCTGCTGAAAGTGCTCACAGCATCTCCTTTTCCCTCCCCCAGGTGCCCTCGTTGCCTGCCTTCCTGCCCACACTCCCGCCTGCTGGCCCTGACCTGTGTCATCATGCCTCGGGGCCGGAAGAGCAAGCGCCGTGCCCGTGAGAAACACAGTCAGGCCCGGAGTGAGGCTCAGCATCTCCAAGATGCTCAGGCCCCTGTAGCAGAGGAAGAAGAGTCTCTCTCCTCCCCCACCCCTCCTCTTGGTGGTAATCTCCAGAGCTCCCCTGCTTCTGGGTCAGGTAGAAGATCCCAGGGGTCTCAGAGAGCCCCATCCACTACCACTACTTCTGCAGGTGTTTCATGCACAAGATCTGATGAAGGTGCCAAGAGCCAAGATGAAGAAAAACCAAGCACCTCTCAGGCATCACTCAGCACTGATTTTTCCTGCAGAACCATTGTAGACCAGAAGGCAATTCTGTTGGTGCAATTCCTGCTGTGCAAGTATAACATGAGAGAGCCCATTACAAAGGAGGGTATGCTGAAGCATGTCATCAAAAAGTACAAGGAGCAGTTCCATGAGATCCTCAGGAGAGCCTCTGAGCTGATGGTGCTGGCCTTTGGCATTGATGTGAAGGAAGTCGATCCCACCAGGCACTGCTACGCCCTTGTCAGCAAATTTCAGCGCACCAGTGATGACAGGATGAGGGGTGAGGAGATCATGCCCAAGACCGGCCTCCTTATGACAGTCCTCTGTGTGATCTTCATGAAGGGCAACTGCGCCACTGAGGAGGATATCTGGGAAGTACTCAATGTGATGGGGATATATGCTGGAAAGAAGCACTTCATCCATGGGGAGCCCAAGAAGCTCATCACCAAAGATTTGGTGCAGGAAGGGTACCTGGAGTACCGCCAGGTGGCCAACAGTGATCCTCCACGCTATGAGTTCCTGTGGGGCCCGAGAGCCCATGCTGAAACCAGCAAGATGAAAGTCCTTGAATTCTTGGCCAAGATTCATGATACGGTCCCCAGTGCCTTCCCACTCTTGTATCAAGAGGCTTTGAGAGATGAGGAAGAGAGAGCCCAAGCCAGATTTGCAGCTATGCTTCTCACTGGTGCCGTGGCCAGTGTGCGTTCCGGGGCCAACTTCCAGGGCAGCTTCTCCCACCTGTAGTGAAATCTGAAGCACCTTCCTGCAGTAGTGTAGGGGCTGAGGTGGTGTTGGAGGGATCACAGTGAATAGCATATTAGAATAACTTACAGATTTATGTTTTGTTGTTGAAGGTTTTCAAATGTTGCTTCTTCTTTAAAAAAGTTTAATTAGCTTCAGAATCTAAGTATATGAATGATATTGGTTACATACTTAATGCTGTTTATGAAGTTTAAGAGTAATAGTTTTGCCATTTTATTAAACAAATAGGGTAACCTTCCATCTTTTTTAGTGACCTGGAACAAGAAAAGATAGCATTGTAATAGGCATTTCCTTAGAAATGTGAAAGAAATTAGCAGTAAAATAGTTGGGATCAAAAAATAGAGAAAAATGTAAAAGATGGTCAATTCTTGGTTTCCCTTATTCCTTGTATTTTGCTGTTCTGTAAAATAAAAGTTATACACCTGAACTTGCTTCGTTTATTCAATAATATAGGAGAAATAAAATCATAATAAATTGTTCACTTTTTTTCCCCTCAAACATTAATTGAGCATCTGCTCTTTGGAAGGCTCCATGGTAGTACGGGGGGGTGGTAAGAAAAAGAAGACTGAGGCTTTTCCCATTGAATTAGAGTCTAGCAGCAGCTAACATATAAGGAAGATGGTGAGATGCCCTCTAAGACAAAAAAGACAAGCAAAAAAAAGGATGAGGGGGAGGGGGAGGGCCAGATGAGAGCACTTAAGTATAAATGTCCTGAGGCAAGACAACTTGGAGCCTTGGAAAAACCTCAAGTCCTTCAGTGAGAGGTAATTTTCAGTTAAGATGGGTGGTGGGTCAGAGGAGGGTGTGTGAGCGTGGTGAGCAAGGGCCAGACCCTTGCGTGGTGTGTCTCAGAGTTGAGAAACTGAGCCTCCGATGGAGAACTGCTTTTAGCGGTTATTTTGGGATCATGGATTAACCAGAGAGAAATCTCTACGTGGGGAGGGAGTGGAAGGTACCCTGTGCTCTTGTCCCAGTGCACAAACTAGGTGTTTTATCCACATCATCACCAAGGAGATTCTGATAAATAAGGGTGATACTTCCTTGAGGTGGGATGCCAAGAAGCCACTGTGCCCATATCCTACTCTTTAACCTGGACTGGGAGAAACAGAGCCTGCTCCATTAGTAGGGTATTTTAACTGGGTTAATGTGAGTAAAATTTGGCGACCCCTATGCGAGGGCTTGATTTTGGTAGGAGTTAAATGAATGAAAATAGGGGTGATTTGGATCCAAGGGCAGCTGGGAAGGAGAGAAGGAGTTGGTTCTTGACACACATTTAGCTTTGAGTTGCATCCAGATGGGGAGGATTCCCCAACATCCAAATTAAATAATACATCCTCTAAGGGGCATGACTTACTGAGGTATATTTTCTTGTTAAGCAGAATTTTTGGCTGACTTGATGTTCAGTGTCCTATAGCACTGCATATTCCCAGATATCTCCTGGTTTAAAACAACAGCAAAACAAAACAAAAATTCTCGGCAGGAGGGTTGGTATTATCTGGGTCAAAAAATCATGGCAAAAATTGCCACTCTTTAAAGTTTCAATGCACACCAGTCACTGTGCCAGGTGTTTTACATACATTATACACATTCCAACAGTCCTAGAAGACAGAGCTTATCAAACACACTTCATTGAAGAAGAATCCAAGGCTCACAGAATTTGGTAATGTGCTGAGTTCACATAGCTAGTGACAGGGCAAAACTAAAGCGCTGGTCGAAATTCCTCCAGAGCCCATACTGTTCCACTCCTCCCAGCCTGAGGCAGCCCTTCTGTCTCTTAATTCATTTCTCTTCTCACTGCTCCATGATGTCTCTCAGGCAATAAGAAAGAGGAACTTGTAGCCAAAATATTAAAAGCAGGCCTAAAGAAGGAAGGTGAACATGAGAATCAGACACAGTTTGGGGATTGTCTGTGGGCTTCGTTTACCTAGGATCCTCCTGCCCCTTGCCCCAGGCTTCCCTGAGAGCTGATTGCCCCGGTCCCGGCACGGGGGTCCAGTCCCAGCACTTTCCGGCATCACAGCGCCCTGCCCCTGGGTCTTCCCCAGTGTGCCCTCGTGTCCAGACTGGAACCTGACCTGCTGGCCAGCTCTTCTCTGCATCTTCCTCTGGAGGCTGCACTCAGCTCCCGGAGGAACGGACAGCCCATATGCCCTGCCCTCCTCTGACTCAGAGCATCCCGACTCCCCGCAGATCCCATTCGTCACTGTGGACCCCTGGGACAGCAGCTGCCCTTTCCATGTAACTGTTCACTTCAGACAGTGACGTTTACACACCTCCTTATCCCCACTGGGTGCCTCCACCACATTCTCAGTGTTTGCAAACCTGCTGGTGACTAGATTCTGATTTGGCACAGAATCTACTGGTTGTTAGGGTAATAACCCTGAAGTTAGAGAGGAGGTTTTGGAAACCACCCTGGCATTTGCAGTAGAATTTTAATGGGCTGAATTATTTGAGATTGGCCACTGACCACATACCAATGATTGAGTTTACCTTTTTGGTCAAAACCAAAGCCTCCTCCATAAGAAGTAGATGAGAAAAGATCATCTACATAGACAGAACTCCTAAAAACTCAGGTGTACTTCTAGGAGGTGGAAAATGGTTCTGTGGCAGACGTGCCATCCTTGATAAGAAAAGAAAAAGTCAACATTCTTCCACTGCCTCTTGTCTCTATGTTTGCCCCTGAGGAAAATTTTGGTTTTAAGTAATAGTACAAATGCTCTTACTGCCCCCAGATTCTAATAGTATGGATAACTCACAATTCCCCTTCCCTATCACATTCCTCTAGAATTCATCCCTCTCCTCAGAAGCAACCACAATTAAAATTTTGTGTTATTTTAAAATTGATTCTAGACTTTTCCTTACATAGATGTGTTATAAAAATACATTGTGAGTTTCTTAACATACATGGATAACAGTGTACATATTGTCCCGTCTCTTGCCCTTGTCACTTACTAAAACGAATGCAGGGTCTTTCCCTGAGAGCACATATAGATTCATCTCACTCTTTTAACTACTCCTAAGTATTCTAAAGTGTGTATGTGCCATAATTAATTTAAACATTCTCCTCCTGATGGACACATAAATTATTTCCCATTTGTTGCTATGATTAATAGAACTTATATCAACATTATTGAGCATGAATTCTTGGGCAAATATGTATGTTTTCTTATAGGAAATACACAGCAAAGTGCAAACTGGATTGAATTGGAAAGAATGTGATGATTGTAAATTTTTATGAATATTGCTGATACTCTGTTCAAATAAAGCTGTACTGATTCATATTCTCCCATATTAATGTATTTAATTTGCACTCTCACAGGCATTTTATTGTATCAACCTTTTAAATTTTTAGGTGAAAACATATTGTCTCACTGTTATTTTAATTTCCAGGTTTTCTAAGTAGGTTGAGCAGAAAATTAACTTAAGCCCTCATCCATAGAAAGTGGGATTTCTTCAGTGATGCTTTGAGTATCAGAATTCCTCTGGGCATGCTTTAAAATTCTGAAATGTCAATAAGATTTTTCTCTTTACTTTGAGAAAGAAGAATTTGATCAGACCGACCAGGTGTCAGTGAAAGGGTTCAGACAGAACACCCCCAGCCAGTGAGGAACATTAGAAAGAACCGGGGAGAGAGCAGTGACCAGAGTCCACGAGAGGGAATATGAAGTCCAGAGAGGCCAGAATTTCACAACACAATCTGTTATCTAACTGGTCTATAGCAGCTATAAACATTTTAGGCTTAGGGCCTCTTATTCCAACTTAAGCCTTCCCCAGAAATCCAGTCCGTGATTTGAAGGCAGTTAGGATGCTGTATGGTAGCCATTATTTTTGGACTACATTCATCCTATTCCTACAGCTTAGACTTGTCTGAAACTGTACCAAATTACTTGGGGTGTTCAAAGAGGATGCTCCCCTCTGGCTGTTCAATATTAGAAGTCTTCCAGCCATGTTTGTCTTCCAATAGTTGTTCAGCTCACTGCTCTCTAGTATTTTTTTTAACTCCCCTGGTAGTTGCTCTTTGCCCAGTCCCATGGAGTCCTGCCCTTTACGTGAGCAGCTTAATGTTCAGTGAAAGACCCAAGGGGACCTTCTACAGATTTCTGGAGCATTAACTCCACCCAGCTCTCTTCTCGCCACCAACTTGCTCTGCAAATTTCAGCAGCTTTACTATTCCCAAACTCTACTTACTGTATCCTCAGTTCAATGAGTCCACCGCGCTCTGTGGTGGCTTATCCTCCTTGCACTACAGTCTAGACGTTGCCTCTAAGCAGAAATACAGGGTCATTTGGGGAGCCTACCTCATCCGTTTTCCTACTTTTGGGGATCATAATCTTGTGCTGACTGTTTTCCAGTCACTTCATATATTCTGCCTATTTTGAAAGTTGTTTACAGCAACTAATGTGGAAGTCTTCCTGAATTTTTTATAATGGCATTTTTTTAATGAGTATAAAAGAATAAATTTTATTATTTTTATCTGCTTTTCCCCCAGCTTAAACTACATGTATATTTTTGGAAGCTTGAGTTCCTAAGAAAATTCCACAATTTCCACTATACCAGCTCCCACAATGTGACTGAGTGAGGTTAATCAAGGTCCCACTCCCATAAGGAAATTAATTTTTATCCTTGCGGATTCTGAACAAGCAGACCTCTATGAACTTAAAAAGCAGGTGCTTTCATTAGGATCCTTCTAATATGGGGAAAATGCAGCCATCATCCATTAAAACACCATCCAGTTTGGGTACAGGTACTCTTCAGGCTTTCCAAGTTCTCCACTTGACTACCAGACAACGCCACCAGCTTTTCTGGCAACCCAGCCTCTCCAGCTGCACCAAAAGTGGGATTCACAAAACTGAAGATAAAGCGTTTCTGACCTTTCTTCCTGGAAGTTAGGAGGCTCTCTGGGTAAGAAAGGTAAGGAGGTTTTGCATCAAGCTTGCCTTAACAAGGAGTACTGGGGGAGGGACTGCTAAATCTACCCAGTGCACACCTGTGTCGAGGGTATGAGTGTATAGCGTATACTTATCCATCACCACACAAGAAAGATAAGAGTAAACTTATAAATCAATCTGGACCAAGCCCCTCAAAACAGAGGCGAATTTCATGAACCAAGGCCACTGCCTGTCGTAAAAACCTCAGTTCACCTAGGTCCTTTCCTGAGGAACCATATTAATCTCCTGATTCAAGAGGCACCTTGGCCAGGACAGAGGACAGAAGGGAAACGTAACTTCTGGGTAGGGAAATGCCACATGGAGTTTAGAGGTTGTGATTTATACTACAGTACAAGAAGATGGCAGCGTCACTAATACTTAGAGCTGGAAAGAGCCTTGGCTGGACGACACTCCTGGAGCATCTTTACTAATGCAGCTTAATGGCGGTTGCCCAGATGTCGTTGCTGGGGAGCGGGGGAAGAACCCATCCTTGGAGAACGGAGTTGCCTTTGGGATGATCAGATGGCACCAGGTACTGATCCCAATCATGCCTTATCTGGATGAGCGCTGGCAGGGAGTGCTCAGCCTGGAGGTAATACTGCCGGAAAGGCTGCTGCAAGAGGTGAGCAAGTGGGAACTCATCTGGATCCCCAAATAACTTGGACTCAATTTCACGCTTCTGTAGTAAAAATTTTTCTTTTTCTTTCCTCTGTTTCTTCTCTAATTCTCTTTTCCTCTCTTCCTCTTGTTCTCCTTCCAACATAACTCTGAGGACTCTCTCTTCAGCTTCATATAATTCAGAGCGTTTTTTATTGAGTTTTCTCAGTCGCTGAAGGTGATGCTCAAAGGTCTCATCTGCTGAGGCTGGAGGACAGACCCCTTTCCTTGCTGCAGCCTCTTTCCTGAGTTTCCTCAATTTCTCCAAGGCCCGAAGAATGTCCACCATTCTTTTGGTGTCTGCTTGTTTTTTCCTCACTTCAGATAGGACACCATCAGCAGCAGCTTTAAGTTCCTGCTCCCGCTTCTTCTCCTCCACCTCCTGCACGCACTTGACCCTCCAGCGGTCAATCTCCTGCTCGCGCTCCGCTGCCCGCGTGGCCTCCGCCTCCAGCTCGGCCTCGCGTTCCCGGGCCCTCTCGCGAAGCCGCAGCCGGCGGCGCCGGACCCTCTCCAGCCTGCGCCGCGCCTGGCCCACATAGGCTGCCTGGGTCAGGAGCTGAAGTCGCTCGGCCAGCTCGGCGCGCAGCGGCTTTGCCTCCGCATGCAGCTGTGCCTAGGCCACGCCGTCAGCCTCGGCCTCGCGCAGCGCATGGCCCAGGTCGCGCAGCCGCCGCACCAGGCGCAGGGACACGTGCAACCGGGCCCGCACCTCGCCCAGGTTGGGGCTGGCGGGCGCGCGCGGGGGCCCCGGGCAGCCGGCCCGCCGCGGGGTTCTGAACACCGCCTCTAGCCACTGCCGGTCGCGCAGGCGCTGCAGGGCCGCGTCCCCAAGCACGTCGGACGGCGGCGGTGCTTCAGGCCAGCGCGGGCTCCAGGGCGGCCCCGGGCCTGGAGGCGGCGGCCGCGGGCGCTCACCGGCGTCGTTCCCTAGGAAGGGCCGGCACTGGGGCGGCGGGGGTATAATGGCAATTTTTAAAAACGTTTTATTTGAAACTACTTTTAGACTTATAGAAAAGTTGCAAAAATAGTGCAGAGAGTTTATCCCTCATCCAGCCTTGTCCAATGTTAACATCTTAGGTAACCATCATACGAGTACTAGAACAAGGTAATTATTTTTGTCTTAGTAGCATTAACCAAACTAACTACCTCATTTAAACTTCATAATTTTTTCCACTATTATCCTTTCTAAAGATCCTAATCAGTGTCCCACATTGCGTTTAGTTGTTATTTCTCCCTGGACTCCTACAATCTACAATAGTTCCTCAGTCTTTCCTGCTTTTTCAATACACCGTCAGCCCTGAAGAGTATTGATCAGTTATTTTGCTGAACGTCCATCACTTTAGGCCTATCTGGTATCTTCTCATTACTGGACTGAGGTCATAGTTTCTTGAAAAGAGAACCACAAAGGGTCTTCCTTGGTGGCACAGTGGTTAAGAATCCGCCTGCCAATGCAGGGGACACGGGTTCGAGCCCTGGTCCAGGAACATCCCACATGCCGCAGAGAAGTTAAACCTGCGTGCCACTACTAGGCCTGCGCTCTAGAGCCCACGATCCACAACTTCTGAAGCCCGTGTGCCTAGAGCCCGTGCTCTGCAACAAGAGAAGCCACCGCAATGAGAAGTCCATGCACCGCAACAAAGAGTAGCCCCCGCTCCCTGCAACTAGGGAGAAGTCCGCGTGCAGCAACGAAGACCCAACGCAGCCAAAAATAAAATAACTTATTTTTTAAAAAAAAGGAGAAACACAGAAATGGTGCCATTTCTTTCAACAGTGCACCAATATCACAGGGTTCCTGATTTCAATGCATCTTACTACCGGCAACAATGACCTTGACCACCTGGTCAAAATGATCTCTGCTGGGCATTTCCACTGTAAAGTTACTATGATTTCTCCTGTAGTCAACAAATATCTTGCAGGGAGATAATTTGAGACAGTGCAAATATGTTCTCTCCTCAGATGCACTGATTGTAGCACCCATTAGTAGATTAAGTATGCAGTAATCACCACTGTGATATATGCCTAATAGTGGCTTCCATTTCCCTTCTTTAAATACTTATTAATTGCAATTCCACTATGAGGAGGAGCTGTCGTGTCTCTTCCATCTACATATTTAATTATTTATATTGTTATGGACTCAGGAATTTTTTTTATTCTTTGGGTTATAATCCAATATTAGCATTATTTATTTTGTTGCTCAAAGCTTTGGCCATTAAGAGGTCCTTCTAATGTTGTCTTCTTTCAACAATGCTCTCTTCCCCGTATCTTTTGAGAATATTCTTTTTTTTTCTGGTTCTACAAGATGTTCCAAGCTCATTTTGATTTTTTCCATCTCAGCCCTGAAAGAACCACCTTTCCAAGGATCCTTGGTTCCTTTTATAGAAGAATGATGCTTAAGAAACCAAGATCTTTTCTCTAGGTATGCTGATTACTACTGGAATCTCATTGTTTCTAGGCTCTCTCAGCAGCCAGGACTGGGAAATATTTGTGTATTAACCCATGTATACACACATATCTATTTTTATATCTGTGTGTGTGCGTGTGTGTGTGTCTGTAATGAGTTTATACTAATACCTCAGATTCCAATTTAACACCATAGGAATCTTTTTAATCTCCCCAGTTTATTTAATTGTAATTTCTTTCTCCAATTGTAAGAAATCTTAGTTTTATTGTTAACAACCTATTTACTTATTTGTTCAATTCTAGTATTCACATAAATTAGTTTCAGAATGTCTTATCAATGCCTCTATGAGAAACATATTTACTGACTACATAACATTTGTGCACAGCTCTTTTCATTTTTATCCTTTTAGCATCCAGTCAAGTTATTGTTTTCTAAGGTTATTTGGGTTAGTTCTTTCCCCCTTACCTTCAGTATAGTTATGTTATTGATTTTTATTACCGGTAGTTTCATTTGTTAGTGTTTGTATCTCATGTTGGGTTTCTCCCACATCCTGATTGGTTTTAAATATTCATTTATTAATGGCAGCATTTCTTAACCAAGTATTTATTTCTATTGATTAATGCTTTACCAACAGACATCATCATACACACAGTAGATGACCTCATAATATCCATATCAGCTGGCCGTGATCATAAGGATGTGCCAAAAATATGCATCCAGATATCTAAATTAGAAAAATCTGTTTGTCTTGTGCATTCCAGGGGTACTTTGTTTATTCAGGTGAATGCCTCATGTTTATTCACTATTTTCCACATACTAATTCACATACAACGGCTAAAATGTTTTACATTGCTGCACATACCAGAGCTCAATCTGATCTTACGCACTGGGCTTAATTCTTGAAGGCAAGAAATTTAATGTCTCCATATGGCCATTAAAACCAGCTGAGGAACTACTGTTTGTCATGATGTTGATGATGGGTCCTTTACTGCTTGTGTTTTTTTTTTTATTATTGTTGCCAAGTAACTGAAAAACTCATGCAGCAATGCTGAGGATAAGACCTTTCCCTATTAAGAAGAAAAACATGACAGCCTGCTGTGTGAACAATAGGGAAACTACCCTTATCATTCCCAGCACAAACACTTCATCAGTAGGGGTGCATCTTTACAAAAAAAAAACTTTTTAATTTTTCTGTAAAATATTCTGTTCCTGTTCACTGACATGAAACTTTTAGAGCTTTTAAAGAAAAAATAATATGTTAACTGGCAGGAAAAAAAAGGAGATAAAAATCCAGAAAATGTATTACACATCTGTCTTTACCAAATAGTTGGTATCTTAAAACTTCACATTAGGAGAGATAGAAGCAGTTATTATTATCACATGGCATCTTGCCCCACTTAATTCCAGCAGAATAAGCCGCCTCCCACTGTGCTGTAGAGAAGGATAGTCTCAAGTCAGACCAAAGGCCAAGCTGTGATTATTGTGAAAAGAAGAGAAGAGGATTGCATACTCTTTTTTTAGCTATCTATCCTCTCAAGATATAATTTCCCATTTGAAATATTGCTACATGAATGTCAAAAAAGTATCAGATGGTAAAACAGTATCAATAGCTCAACTTTGTGAAAAATAGCCTTTGAAAATGGAGGTCCATGGAAACACAGTTACTAAGCTCTTTCAAACCAAATCTTCTTAGCATTCCACAGTGATTCCTTCAAGAATAAAATTACAGACTTAAACTCTAATCTGACATTTAATCCCTTTGTTATAAATAAGAATTAATTTTTTTCATATAACATGGAAATGTAGAAAATTTATGCTTTTAGATTTATCTTCATGACTTGGATATTACTAAAAGTTAGAGATTAATCTTGCTCTATCCTTGAATGGACAATATGATGCATATGTTTAACTATATTATAAACAAGAATACTATAGGAATTTAATATGTATAGCAAAATTGATGTGTGCCTCTTTTAAAGCAGATATTCACCTTTAAATGTTCCCATGTGCTAAAAAATACTGACATCTTTATTCATACAGCCTTTCCCAGGAATAACTAAAATTCTCCCTTTTCCATGCCCTCTAAAGAGGCAGTTGAATACCATGTGCTGGTTTATCATCAAACAAATGAACAAATATATGATACTGTATTTCGAAAAGTAACCCAAACTACTTATTGTACATATGATGAATAGAAATTAATTCTCCCCTCCTTCTGGGTATCTAAGTACATATTCTTTTACATAAATCACGTATTAAAATATACAAGATAAAAATCTTCGAAAAGTTCTAACCTCAAATAAACAAAAATAAAATAAATCCAGTATATATATATATTTTTTTTTTTGGCCACTCCGTGTGGCATGCGGGATCGTACTTCCCGGACCAGAGATCGAACCCACATCCCCTACAGTGCAAACACAGTCTTAACCACTGGACTGCCAGGGAAGTCCCAAAAATAAATCCTGTATTAAGACCAGTAACAAAACATATTCAAGTCACGTGATCAATGACAGAATAAATGAGCTTATATTCATCTCTGATCCAATATTTCATTTCTCCAACCCAATTTTCAAACCAAGAACTGGACCAATCACAAGCACTGAACTTGAGACTGTGATTAAAAATCTTCCAGCAAACAAAAGCCCAGGACCAGATGGCTTCACAGGAGAATTCTCTCACACATTTAGAGAAGAGCTAACACCTATCCTTCTCAAACTCATCCAAAATATAGCAGAGGGAGGAACGCTCCCAAACTCATTCTACGAGGCCACCATCACCCTGATACCAAAACCAGACAAAGATGTCCCAAAGAAAGAAAACTACAGGCCAATATCACTGATGAACATAGATGCAAAAATCCTCAACAAAATACGAGCAAACAGAATCCAACAGCACATTAAAAGGATCATACACCATGATCAAGTGCAGTTTATCCCAGGAATGCAAGAATTCTTCAATATACGCAAATCAATCAACGTGATACACCATATTAACAAACTGAAAGATAAAAACCATATGATAATCTCAATAGACGCAGAAAAAGCTTTTGACAAAATTCAACATCCATTTATGATAAAAACTCTCTAGAAAGTAGGCATAGAAGGAACCTACCTCAACATAACAAAGGCCATATATGACAAACCCACAGCCAACATCATTCTCAATGGTGCAAAACTGAAACCATTTCCACTAAGATCAAGAACACGACAAGGTTGCCCGCTCTCATCACTATTATTCAACATAGTTTTGGAAGTTTTAGCCACAGCAGTCAGAGATGAGCAAGAAATAAAAGGAATCCAAATTGGAAAAGAAGAAGTAAAACTGTCACTGTTTGCCAATGACAATATACTATACATAGAAAATCCTAAAGATGCCACCAGAAAACTACTAGAACTAGTCAATGAATTTGGTAAGGTTGCAGGATGCAAAATTAATCACAGAAATCTCTGGCATTCCTATACACCAACAACGAAAAATCAGAAAGAGAAATTAAGGAAACACTCCCATTTACCATTGCAACAAAAAGAAGAAAATACCTAGGAATAAACCTGCCTAAGGAGATGAAAGGCTTGTAGTCAGAAAACTATAAAACACTGATGAAAGAAATGAAAGATGACATAAACGGATGGAGAAATATACCATGTTCTTGGATTGGAAGAATCGGTATTGTGAAAATGACTATACTACCCAAAGCAATCTACAGATTCAATGCAATCTCTATCAAACTACAATGGTGTTTTTCACAGAACTAGAACAAAAAATATCACAATTTGCATGGAAACACAAAGACCCTGAATAGCCAAAGCAATCTTGAGAAAGAAAAATGGAGCTGGAAGAATCAGGCTCGCTGACTTCAGACTATACTACAAAGCTACAGTAATCAAGACGGTCTGGTACTGGCACAAAAATAGAAATATAGATCACTGGAACAGGATGGAAAGCCCAGAGATAAACCCACGAACCTATGGTCACCTGATCTTTGATAAAGGAGGCAAGAATATACAATGCAGAAAAGACAGCCTCTTCAACAAGTGGTGCTGGGAAAACTGGACAGCTACATGTAAAAGAATGAAATTAGAACACTCCCTAATACCATATACAAAAATAAACTCAAAATGGATTAAAGACCTAAATGTAAGGCCATACACAATAAAACTCTTAAAGGAAAACATAGGCAGAACACTCTATGACATAAATCACAGCAAGATCCTTTTTGACCCACCTCCTAGAGAAATGGAAATAAAAACAAAAATAAACAAATGGGACCTAATGAAATTTAAAATCTTTTGCACAACAAAGGAAACCATAAACAAGATGAAAAGAGAACCCTCAGAATGGGAGAAAATATTTGCAAATGAAGCAATTGACAAAGGATTAATGTCCAAAATATACAGGCAGCTCATGCAGCTCAACATCAAAGAAACAAGCCAGTCCAAAAATGGGCAGAGGACCTAAATAGACATTTCTCCAAAGAAGATATACAAATTGCCAACAAACACATGAAAGGATGCTCAAAATCAGTAAGTATTAGAGAAATGCAAGTCAAAACTACAATGAGGTATCACCACACACCGGTCAGAATGGCCATCATCAAAAAATCTACAAACAATAAATGCTGGGAGGGTGTGCAGAAAAGGAAACCCTCTTACACTGTCGGTGGGAATGTAAATTGATACAGCCACTATGGAGAACAGTATGGAGATTTCTTAAAAAACTAAAAATAGAACTACCATATGACCCAGCAATCCCACTACTGGGCATATACCCTGAGAAAATCATAATTCAAAAAGAGACATGTACCACTATGCTTATTGCAGCACTATTTACAATAGCCAGGAAATGGACGCTACCTAAATGTCCATTGATAGACGAATGGATAAAGATGTGGCACATATATACAATGGAACATTACTCAGCCATAAAAGGAATGAAACTGAGTTATTTGTAGTGAGGTGGATGGACCTAGAGTGTGTCATACAGAGTGAAGTAAGTCAGAAAGAGAGAAACAAATACTGTATTTTAACACATATATATGGAATCTAAAAAAAGAAAAATAAATAGTTCTGATGAACCTAGAAGCAGGACAGGAATAAAGACGCAGATGTAGAGAATGGACTTGAGGACATGGGGAGGGGGAAGGGTAAGATGGGACGAAGAGAGTAGCATGGACATATAGACACTACCAAATGTAAAATAGATAGCTAGTGGGAAACAGCCACATAGCACAGGGAGATCAGCTCGGTGCTTTGTGACCACCTAGAGGGGTAGGATTGGGAGGGTGGGAGGGAGATGCAAGAGGGAGGAGATATGGGGATATATGTATACGTATAGCTGATTCACTTTGTTATACAGCAGAAACTAACACAACATTGTAAAGCAATTATACTCCAATAAAGATGTAAAAAAAAATAAAATTTTATAAATCATGTGCATTAACACTTTTTTTTTTTCTTAAACCATATCTTGCCGTATCACTCAGTCTGAGAATCCACTATAGTGTATGCAAGCTTTTGTATGTATTGATGCATTGTACAGTTTTCCTTCATGGGAGGGATTCAGTGCCTGTCATTATATTTTTTTAAAGTGTTAATGATTCCAAGATAGTTGAAAACTTCTTTTCCAGTATCTATCATACTACTGGAATTTTAAGTTAAATTCTAAAATTTATTAATTTTATTTTTTTAATGGCTCTGCAAGCAGAAGTTGACTCATTTGTATATGGTTAGGAGAATTGATAAAGAGGCAGAAAGGGTCAATTCAAGTGTAAAGAAGCATTTGATTTTGGATATTAAAATATGAAATGAAAGAACGCAAATACTTTTATTGAGTTAAAATGATTAAGTTCCAAAAGAATATTGTCAGATATAATTGTCACCTGAGCTGATAAATAGATATAGCATATAGATTATTATGTGGGGATTTTCAAAATATTTATTAGTATCTCAAATGTTTAAAATTATATATATATATATATGAATAGAATATATATAAGAATCAAGTATAAATATAGTAAGGTTAGGAACTAGTTATATATATGTATATATGCATATTTACACACACACACCCAACATTTTGTATATTGATTTAAGATGTTTCTGGCAGCCAGTGAAAGAAAACACAACTTAAACTGACCTAAACAATAAAGAATTTTATTTGCCCATATAACTGGCAGTGAAATTGTAAGTTAGGTTTCAGGTTTGGCTTATGCCAATAACTTCTGCTTTATTTTATTGAAATAATCTTGACACTAGCCAACCCCCTTCTCCGTCTTTAGTCTACCAGCAAGATAGCTGTAGCAGTTCTGGGCTCCACAACGGCATATAACAATTTGCAGAGGATAAGAAAGAACTCTGGTGTTCCGGCACTCGAAGAGACGTTTTTATCACCCCCCCATTACCCATTTATCTCATTTGCCCACTTCTGTCCAGTTTCTAGGAGGTAGTATGTGCTAATTAACTTAAGCCAATCAGACTCTCACACCAACGAGATTTGTAGGGTCAGATTCCTCTGAGGCACATGGAATGAGAGTACTAAATGTTTGACCTACATCAAAATTCTGTTAGGATTCAAAAGAGGGGAAAGGATGTTGTGAGAGCTTCCACAATGCCCACTACAGTTGTATACTGCTGCATATTTTACCAGATCAATAATATTTAACATTTTGATGGACGAGTATCTATAACGTGATAAAATTATATTTTACTTGCTGTTGCTGTTCTGTCATAGCTGTGGTGGTTCTAAATACATCTCATTCTATTACTATTTCATAACTTTAAAAACTGAAAAACCTCACTGAATCAAAAAAAGGAAATATTTAATTAGAAATAAAATGTATTCTGAATATTTCATGATTGTATTCTGTGCAGGGAATTCTTGATGATTTTCTGTATTATGAGAGATAATGTCAAGCTCAATTATTTTCGATCAGGCTAAATCTTTCTACATTGAAAGTGCTGAGATAAAAGCTCTTCAATTTACGGGTATTTTACTTAGAGCATAGGCCTCAGTCTTTGAAACATTTTAAGTGAAGCTCATTTTTCATGATGCATTAAAGTTCTACAAAGTTTCTCACATGGGACCTCAAATTTGGTTTGTCTTTATGAGGCTGGCAGGTTTTTAAAAATGTGTCCGTTGTTCCTCTGTTTGTTCTCAACTACATTCCTCTCCTTTTTTCCATTTTATATCATTGGGGCTGACCCCAGGAGAAATATTTCTCCTAGATTCCTGGGTCAGCTGACTTCACCTGTAGTCTGCCAATGGGAGGCACTATCAGAAGGAGGGAGTATAATGGGTATTTCTCACTCTCTCTGCCTGCCAATGGCGCATTTTTGGCATCAGCTGCTTCTCCTCTGTGGCTTCAGTTCTTACAAGAATTGAATCCAACTTTCACCAGGAGGACTCCCTGGTTTCTGGGCTTCTCCTCCCTTCGTTCCTTTAGCAAAGGCACTGCAGCAGCTTTTGAGATTGCTAATCTCTGAGTTGCCTCATTATCTCCTGTTAGGTTTTTCACCTATCACCTATGTAATCACTTCCAATATTAAATTCCCCCTGTCTTAAATATTCTGAAATATTTCTGTTTCCAGAATGGAACGTAACGTGTACATACTTAAACACAGTTTTATTTAATTTACCTGTACTTAACCCTCTGTTACATGTTTTCTGCTTCCATGCTCCCACACTTGAAATTGCTCTGGCAACATCATTAGTGGCAAAAAATATTGCTAAATCCAATGGACAAATTTTAGATTTGGATATTTCTGCTTTGTTTGACACTTCTGACTATTCACTTTCTTAAACTATTTGTTTCCTTTATTTCTACAGTGCTAATCTTTATTATTTCTACCTCTCTGATCATCTTGCTTAACCTCTTTCATGACCTTCTAATCCCTTTCTCATTTTTTTTAAAAAAAATGTTTCCTTTCATCTCATTTTTATCCTCTACTTGGATGAACTTTCCTAATCTTAAGATATAAAGTACCATTTAAATGCTGATGATTCTCAAATCTATTTCTCCATCATTAACATATTAATGTACCTCAGAAGCATATTATTTGGTACTTGCTGATAATTTCCAAAAGTAAATTTATTACCTTCTAACTTTCTAGAAACACACATACACACAAAACAAAGCAAGCACCCACAATAACTCTGCTCCTCTTCTATTGCTTATCTTGTAGATGTCACTATAATCCAACTGAACACTGAAGACAAAAATGTGGGCTCTATTATTGACCACCGTGTCTGCAATGAGTCTTGCCTCAGGTTATTCATGCCTATGTGTAGTCATCTTGCACGTATGCAACTAATAGGATATTGCCCAAATGACTGTGCTTGACTTCAAACACAAAAAGGTTTGCAGCTTATACCTTTTCCTTTTTCTTGGATAACTGGTTGTTAGGGAAAGTGAGCTGCCATTTCATGAGGATACTCAAGCAATCCTATGTAGATATTTATTGGCAAGGAAATTAGTCCTCCTGTCATGAGCCAGCAAGGCACAGGCTTCCTGCCAACAGCCATGTGAGTGAGCTATCTTGAAAGCAGATCCTTCAGCACTAGCTGACATCATGACTGCAACCACATGAGAAGACCCAAGCCAGAACCATGTAGGTAAAGTTGCTCCAGAATCCTGACTCACAGAAACTGAAATAATAAATGTTATTGTTTCTAGCTGCTAAGTTTGGGGGTAATTTGTTGTGTGGCACTGAATAACCAATACAACTATTCTGTCTCTCCTTACTAATCATCAAGTTCTGTCAATGTCATTGCACAAATATTAATGAAATCCACTTTTCATCTTCAAATACTATTGTCCTAGTCAGGTCTTCATCAACTCTGGATTGGATTTAGCCCTCAAAATTATATCTTCTCCTAGCACGATACTTTTCAAATCCATTCCCCATTCCACTTTCTAAGTGACTTACAGAGAATTCAAATTAACCATTCCACTTTTATGCAATAAAGATGTTAAAAAAACCAAAAAACTCCAGTGGTTCTTCTGCATTAATATGAAAGTAAAGTATTTGCCATGATGTAAAAAGTCTTAGGTAACCTGAAAGCTTTTATTTTCCTATCCAATTTTATTTCTCACTACTTCTCAGAACTCACTTTGTACAATAGAAATAAATACTGGACTGTTTTTTGACCTTGACACACAGCAGCTACATACCTCTATGTCATTTCTCCTAAGTTTCCTCTTCTTATAAACCCTTCTATCATCTTCTTCCTGACCACTTCACTATCAACTTTTGAGACCTAACTCAAGAATCATTTCCTCCAGGTAAACTTCTATAACTCCTGGAGGTCCGATGAAATAAACTCCTTTTGTTAACCTATAGGACTATTTAAATCCCTCTATCATAGCACTTACCACGTCATAATAAAATTCTTTAAGCATCTGTTTCTCCTACTACTATGTGTGTGCAATGAACTGAATGCTTGTGTCTCCCTAAAATTCATATGTTGAAATCCTAACCCCGTAGGTAATGGTATTAGGTGGTGGGACCTTTGGGAGGTAATTAGGTCATGAGAGTGGATCTCTCATGAGTGGGATTAGTGTACTTGTAACAGAGACCCCAGTGAACTCTCTAGCTCTCTTTCCACCATGTGAGAATAAAAGGAGAAGTCAGGAGTCTGAAACCTCACCAGAACCCAACCATACTGGTACCATGATCTCAGACTTCCAAGAGTGTAAGAAATAAATGTATGTTGTTTAAGACACACAATTTATATTTTTGTTATAGCAGACCAAACTGATGAAGACAGTGTGGAAGAACAAATCTTCACATTGATTTTGAATAGAAATCTACTGATTGCATGCTTTATTTACTTGTAGTTTGCAAGTCTGCAAATGGAACAAAGAGACTCAGGGGATTGAGGTTTTCTGACTAGCAGAAGGAGTTATATGAGAGAGAGAGAGAGAGAGAGAGAGAGAGACTAGACAAATTTAGATAGAAATAGTTGTGGATCAAATTAGTACAAGGCCAGTGGGTTATTTTATGTGCTAAGTGATCAAGTTACATTTCTAAAAGAAATATTTAATAATATAAGTAAATAATATTTCCTGCAACAAACATGATTTACAAGTTTACATGGATAAACTATTACATTTATAAATCTTGCTTTTTACTACTTATTATGCATAAGAAGAGGTTCTTGTAACTCAGACAATAGATTATGCATAGTTTGATCTTAAATAGATTTTTCTTACATAGTCCTTTCTTTACAGTATTCTGAGTTAATCAGAATATGTTATCTAAAATTTACTTCCTTATTTTTAATGAGATATGTTGTACCAATTCCAGCATTTTAAGTCAAACAATAAATATAATTGTAATTCCCCTTTTCTTTAATTATAGGTTTAAAATAAAAACAGTTTATAATTGTTAATGTCCAAAATAAGAAACATCTGAATATCAGGGATTATGTCAATCATTTCTATACATTCAGTACATAGATAATACCTAGCCTATATCAGATACTCCATAAATATTGTTTATATAAGAGTGAATTGGATCAAATGATGGATAAATGATATCACTAATATATTAACACATCATATATGGGCTAATATGAGTAGATTATCATTTATTTAAGGCTTGAGTTTTGATCCAATTATCTGAGAAAATAATCATTAAAGACTAAAACATATTTTAATTAACTGTACACTGTAACTTAGATTTGCAACAAATTTTAATAATATTGATTAGGGTCACACACATGGTGGTTAGTGACATCAACTCTAAGAAGTGAGAGAATAAGTGTAACTGATCCCACGATACACTTTTCGGGGGTTGGGGAATGAAAGATTTTTGCAGGTGTAATGAGGTAATTAATTTAGGATGATGTCTAAAATATTAAGTAGGATTGTTGATCTGTCCATTTCCTATCAACCGTAATATCTTGCTATGATAATGAGAACATTATAGGTGTAGATGAAAGGGAAATAAGAGAAGCCTCCTACCGAGAGTGACAGTTGACAAGAACGGAGAAAGCAGAGATATCAACAACTATGTCAAAAAACATTACAATTGGGAGAATTCAGAGAGTAATTTAAACTCTGAAAAATTTAATAATGCCAGGGAATATTATTGATTTCTAGCACAATAAAATAAATCATTTTCATAACATTTTCTTCTGTCATTAATAAAAAGTAAAATTAGGTTTAGTATACCCAGTTATAAAGTAATTGAAAATCAAGAGAATGCACTGAAAATAGCTTATTTCTAGAAAATGTTGAAAACTTAATTATGCAATGAATTCATCAAATAATGTGTTATTTCTAAATTACATAATATAATGTCCTTCTAAAACAAATATAATAATTTAAAATAGATGCATAGTATAAAACATAAGACAAAGATAAAATGTATTTACCTGCTTTATCTTTTAAGGATATAAAATATGCACAACTCAAGTTTCACCTTTTATCCCCTTACTATTTCTGCCTCCAAAAGTAGCCTTTATATTGCAATTAGTATGTACCCATCCCATGCAGGCTTTTAAATTTTTCATAAGCATGAACATACATACAACCATAATAATTGTAGTAAATAAAATTGACATTTATTGAGCATAAATCTGTGAGAAGCACCATTCCATGTACTTTACAAGCATTCATTTATTTAAGCTATGTAAGTAACTCCTTATGAGATAAATTTTATTATTCCTATTTTATTTACTTATTGAAGTATAGTTAGCTTACAATATTATATTAGTTTCAGGTGTACAACATAGTGATTTGATATTTTAATACATTATAAAATGTTCACCACTATGAGTCTGGTTACCGACTGTCACCACATAAAATATTACAATGTTATTGCCTATATTCCCTAGGCTGTACATTACATCCCCACGACTTATTTATTTTATAACTGGAAGTTTGTACTTCTTAATCCCCTTTACCTATTTCACCCACCATTATTCCTATTTTAAGCATGAGGAAAGTAAGATACAGAGAGGATAAATAGATTTACCCAAGATGACAGGATGTAGTCTCAGGATTTGAACCAGATAGTCTCTATCTAGAGTCTGAAATTTTAACTATTAATTGCACTTATTTTTTAAATTAAAAATTTTATTTTGAGATAATTATAGGTTCATCTGTAGCTATAAGAAACAATATAGAGAGATCCTGTGTCCCCTTTACCCAGTTTTCCCCAATGGTAACACTTGTAGAACATTACTACTCTATGAAACAGGATACTAAAATTAATAAAGTCAAGATACAGAATAATTTTATCACCACAAGGATCCCTCATGATGACTTTTATAGCTACCATCTGCCTGTCCCTGGCCAACTGAAACCACCAGTCTCATCTTCATTTCTATAATTCTGTCATTTCAAGAATGTAATATAAATGGAATAATATAGTTTGTAATATTTAGGGGGATTGCTTTTTGTTAATCAGCATAATTCCCTGGAGATCATCCAGTTGTTTTGCATATCAATATTTCATTCTTTTTCATGCTGAATAGTATTCCATGATATGGATTACCACAGTTTGTTTAACTATTCACCATTTGAGGGACATCTGGGTTGTTTCTAGTTTTGGCTATTACAAATAAAACTGCTATGAGCAGTTAATTAGTGTACAAGCTTTTGTGTAAACATAAGTTTTCACTGCTCTGGGATATATATTGCTGGGTTGTACAGTAATTGCATGTTTAGTTTTATAAGAAACTGCCAAACTGTTTTCCAGAATGGCTGCACCATTTTTACATCCCCACCAGCAACCTATGAGTGATCTAATTTCTCCACATCCTCACCAGCATTTGATGTTGTCATTATTTTTTATTTTAGCCATTCTGATAGTTGTGTAGTGATATCTCATTGTGGTTTTAATTTGCATTCCCCTAATGGTTAATGAGGTTGAACATCTTTCCATGTAACTATTTGCCATCCATATATCCTCCTCAGTGAAACGTCACTTCATATCTTTTGCCCATTTTATGATTGGATCTATTGGCTTTTCGCTGTTGAGTTTTGCAAGTCTTTATATAGTATATATAGTATGCTAGATATTAGTCCTTTGTTGGATAGCTTGTCTTTTCGTCCTCTGAATAGGATATTTCACAGAGCAAAAGTTTTTAATTCTTATGAGACCCAATTTATCAGTCTTTCCTTTTATGGAACATGGTTTTGGTCTACAGTCTAAGAACTCTTATCTAGACCTAGATTCCAAAGATTTTTTCCTATTTTTTTCAAAGTTTTATAGTTTTCCTTTAACATTTCAGTATCTGTTTTTAAGTTAATTTTTGTGTAAGGTGTGAGGTTTAGGTCAAGATTCTTTGGTGTTCTTATTGTTTTGCCCAGGGATGTCCATTTGCTATAGCACTATTTGTTGAAAAGGTTATGATTCCTCCATTAAATTCCTTTTGCATATTTGTAAAAAAAAAATCAGTTGAGCATATTATGTGAACTGCCTCTGGGTCCTCTATTCTGTTCCTCTGATAATACAACACTGTCTTGATTACTGTAATTATATAGTAGGAGTTAATATTGGGTAGAAAGATTTCTCTCATTTTATTCTTTTTCATTGTTTTAGCTATTCGAAAGCCTATGCCTTTCCACATAAATTTTACCATAACATTTTCTATATCTACAAAAATCCTTGTTGGGATTTTCATAGTAACCACACTAAACCTATAGATCAATTTGGGGAGAACTGACATTTTTACTATATTGAGTCCTCTAATCCATGAAGACAGTATGTATCCCCATTTATTGAAGTCTTCCTTGGTTTATTTCATTAGTAAGATATTGTAACTATTTTGTGAAGACAATGATCATTTCTCCCCTCTGTCTCATCTGAACAACCTCAATGTCCATTATGCTGGTCACTCTGCAATCACCATGCTAAGTAAAAACTAAAAGAGCACCTATAGCTGGCTGTTGCTAAAACTTAAAAAGATATCACATTTCATTAAGCTTCACACACACACACACACACAGACACACACACACACACACACACACACACACACGGTACACTGAGAAATCTCCAAACACCTATCTGGGGAATCACGGCCATTATGAAACACACAAACACTCTCCCATACACTCAGCAGGGAGGAGACCCTAACAAGGAGGGATCACAGGGGTAACAGTGAGACTGGCATTTTATCTGCCTAGGCATTCTGGCGCTATTGACCAGGATGGATGCAGACTTCTCACAGGAATTTTCAGCATACATATTCTGTACATGATTTGTTAGATTTATACCTAAATATTTCATATTCTTTGTTAATGTAAATGGTATTGTTTTTAATTTCATTTTCCACATGTTTATAGCTAATATATAGATATGCAATTGATTTTTACGTGTTAATTTTGTATTCTAAAACATTGCTAATCTCACTTATTAGTTCTAGTTTTTTTGTTTTTTATTTTGGATTCTTTACTATTTCAGTATAGACAAGGATGTCATCTGCAAATAGTGAAAACTTTATTTCTTCCTTTCCAACCAATCTGTATGCCTTTTATTTATTAATTATCATCATCATCATCATCATGCTTTATTTCAGTGGTCAGAATGCCCAGTTCTATGTTGATTAAGAGTGGTGAGAGTGGGCATCCTTGTCTTGTTCCTGATATTAGGGGGAAAAATAATGTCTTTCACCTTTAAAGATGATGTTAGCTGTAGGTTTTTTGTAGGTGCTCTTTATCAAATTGAAGAAGTTCCACTCTGTTCTCAGTCTGCTGAGAGTTTTCATCATGAATAGATGTTGGATTTTGTCATATGCCTTATGTGTCAATTGGTATCATGATATGATGTTTATTCTTTAGCCTGTTGAATTGTGGATTAAATTCACTTTCAAATGTTGGACCAAAGTAGTTGCATCAATATGCATGGCCATTAATGTTCTTAACTAATACTAGGCCTTTCACACTTTATAGTTTTTGGCCTTCAGAGGGGAGTGAAATTGTATCTAGTTGTATCAATTTGTGTTTTCCAAATTTCTGGTAAGAATATATTTTTATGTTAAATTCACGTTTCCTATTCTGTGAAATTCCTGTCTGTGTCCTTATCTGTATTAGGTTTTTGTTAACGATTTGTAGGAGTTATTTGCTTTGGTACCCCTAACATATATATGATATTTTTGCATATAATATCTGTTGTATATGATATTATACTTCATAAATTCTGCTATAAGTGGCAAATTTTTTCAACATTATATTTCTGAGATTCAGCCATACTGAAACATTTGGCTTAATTTCACCTTTCACATTTTATGAAAATAACATGTTCCATACATCCATTATCTTGTTAATAAGTATATACAGTAAGATTGTTTCCATTTTTTCCATTTTTATGAACATTTTTCTACATGGGTTTTTTGGAATATTTGTAAGAGTTCCTCTAGGAGAAAAATTATTGACTTATAGACTAAAGGCATTGTGATAGAGTACTAACATGTCTTCCCAAGATTCTTATCCCCGGTATACACACACTTTCTCCCAGCTTCTCAATAAAACACTAATCTAGGTACTGGTGTGAAGAGATTTTGCAGATGTCAAATAGTCCCAAATCATTTGACCAAGTGTTGTCTTGAAATCAGTCAATTGAGCATGGTATAACTGACTGTGGTCTCTGCAATTTCTACCCCAGGGGTAGTAATTCTAAATTTTTGCCTCCTCATCTTTATTGTATCAGCCATTCCAATTGGTGTATTAGCCTCTAATCTTTCTTTAATAGGAGGTGTTTTGGTTTTCTGATTAATTATGACTGATACACTTTTTCTTGCAGTATTTATCTTTGTTTTTAAAATGTTCATATAATGTCTTATTCTTGCTTGAGATATGATGTGACTGTGTATTTCCATTGCTACAAAAAAAATAATTTCCATTTTCTTTAACTCTCTCTTGTACATCATATGCCATCTATTTTTAAATCGATAGCATACAAACAAAAAACAGCATATTTTTTACAGGTACAGAAATAAAATGATTGTGAGAAGAATTCACTACATATCACTCCTATTGTTACTAAAATGACATAGTACCTAATGTCAGGGAACATAACACTTTTCTTCACTGAATACCCTTATGTGTATCCTCAAGAATATTGGAAACTGAGAGAACTTGATCCACCTTGCTGGAGTGTATTACATTTAAAGTATACCTGAGTATTTTTAAAGAAAAGACTGCAAAATTCTTCTATAAAGCAATTCATCTTCGAGTTCCTCCTCCTCCTTCTCTTTCTTCTCCTTCTTTATCTCTTCCCTTCACCTTCACCTTCCCTTTCTTTTTCTTACGTGTCCCATCTTAATTATGCAAATATGAAGAAAGGAGGCGCCTGTTGCCTTGGGAGATGTATATATCTGCAGTATAATTAGCCTAGCAAAGAAGGCTCCTCTTAATATCCCTTGGTTGCAGATTCTGTTTACTGGGAGGAGATGGATAAATGTGCCTGAGAGCCAATGAGTCACATGGGAGGAAAGGATTAAAACTCCTGCAAATCCCTTTGGAGGTCAAACATTATTAAAAACTCACTGATGTTTTGTGATGGTTCTAGACAAGATCTGCTGACATGAAAGGCCACCAAGCACAAGCTATGTGCTATGTAGAAATGGGTAAAGCAGTTGAAGATCTAGACTCTTTATTAAGAGGACTATTCAACTCAAGAAACAGAAA
Source organism: Monodon monoceros (assembly GCF_005190385.1). NCBI lineage: Eukaryota > Metazoa > Chordata > Mammalia > Artiodactyla > Monodontidae > Monodon > Monodon monoceros. Next base: position 24,331,575 of record NW_021703779.1, on the reverse strand, counting down.
CTGGATTCCTGCTGATATAATCATTCGAGGATGCGAGCATTTGATTTGATTTCAAGTTCAAAAAGCAAATCACACTTAAACTTTAAATAAAGCAGTGCATGTAAAGTACCTCTGTAGTCTCTGACAGTAAGTGGCTACTCAGTAAATGACAGTTATTTATCCTATAACTCCTCCTCTACCCACACTGGGGGGAAGAAATAGAATATGTATCATTTGGTTGGAATTTCCAGATTTCTTTTGGGCTTCTGTTCACTGCAAAGCACAAACTCCCAATTGATCCTCCCTTCATCTCTAGAAAGTCCTCTTACCATTATTATTAACAGCTCTTCTATAAAACTGCCACAATTCAAGTAACTTCGTGTCTTAGACCTCTTTTCTGTCCTTACAACATATGAAGGGACTTCCTGTGGCTGATCAACATTTATTGATCCAAATATTTGCTGTCTTCCAATAGCATTGAATTAAAATTATTCTTAATTATATCAATCCCAAAATTTTAAGATTATCCCATTATAGATGTACTTTATTGAATTTAAATAATCTAATTATCAAAATATTTATATATTAGGATTTCTAAATTCTTTAAGACTAATAAATATTAACACTGTGGGAAATATTTCATCTTCTGACGTTGTTTATTAACAAACTCAGTTTGTGTGTGCATCACAGTAGTACACTTAACCAAGCCAAACTATTTTTATCCAAATAGATGGAGAAAATAATTAGGTCAACTCTTTTGCTTAGTAAATCTACACTCATTTCAAAAAATTATTCATGGAGATCCCCACCTTCTATATGCTGCCAATATTATCAATGAAAAAAATAGTGCTATTTTTGAAATGGCAGTTATACAAACTTACCTTTCCACATTTTCTTAAAAGTGACCTACCTTTTAAAGATTCAAGGCATGTATTTTATTTCAAATAGCATGTTTTACTACTGTAACAATTTAATCTACTTGCCTACTCCTTCAAAACTTAAGTTCTTGATTTTTTTAAACTCATCACATTTTTTTACAATCCCTTCTCCCTCTTCATAGACAGCATTCTTGATTTTTAATAGAAATTGCATATATTTAAGGTGTACAACATGATGTTTGATATACAATACATAGTGAAATGATTACTACAGTCAAGTTAATTAACACATCCAGCATTCTTGTTTTTACTTAAAAGCATCACAATTTTCAAAATTGTATTCCTCAACTTGTCATAGAGTAAAAACCTCCTTTTGGCTTAAGTTATGGGTGTTTTCCTATCTCATATTTTGCTCTGGAAATAGAGGAACAACTAACTTTAAATCTAAAACGTATTTATAAATTTACATCAAGAATTTTGAAGTCTTTTTAATAGAATTATGGCATGTTTTATACTGTTTTGTTAACAACCACTTGCAAATAAGAGGCATTTGGCAATTGTTAAACTGAATTATATTCTCCTTATTATCATATGTAGATCTATATCTAAGATGAACCCCAACAAAACATAGCGGCATCTTGGTACACTCAATAGGAATAAATACAATGAAATGTTTGCTCAGGTTATTAGTAAACACATGCTGATTTGTTTCCAGAAAAGCTTCAAATGTTGTATTTAAAAAATACTAGAGGTATTTTATACTTTAGCTTAAAAAATAAAGACACTAGTGTATTGATAAATGGTAGTTTGTGAAATCACTTCTGATTTGGTATACTGGGGTAGAAATTTTCAGAAAAGTGAGAAATAACTTACTAAAAGTGAGTATGTACTATGTATTTTGTAAAAGTACAGGTAGTTATTATATTGCTCTAGCCCTTCATTATGAAGATAACTATATGTTATTGCAGCCCAGACTATATTCGCAAGTTTGTAAAGAGATACCTAACTAGCTGTGTTCACAAAACTGCTACAAACCAAACACTCACAGCATTTCATTTCATTCTCAGTGCCAAATCAAAGATGAAGTACCTGGATAGGGTATGCCTTTGTACAATTAAATGGGAACATTCAGGATGAAGGAGCATAATTGCCCAAGTTCACGCAGTTTGAATATGTCAGATCAGGAAATAGAACTCACATCTTGTGCGTCCAGAGACATTTCTAAGACTGTTTCTATATGACTGTTGCTTCTAGACTATCTGTATCTAGAACTATGTCCATAGATGATGTTCTCTTCCCCCTTCCTAGATGCCTCTATACACATCCTTTCTTCACCTGTACTGAGCTAATTGGCTTTCATTTGAGGTAGGAAATATGACTCTGACCCTTGACAGATTTAGAACAGATTTTTATTTCTATTCTTGTTTCACAGGGGTGAGATTTATGAATGCTATTTAAATACTTCTTAATTTAAATGTGCTAAAATAATATGAAGTTAGAAACTCTTTAAATGGGTGGTAATTCCAAGTATTCAAACACATTAGGAAATGTAGACGAGGTCATTTTGCAAAGTTAAAAGTGCAAGAACTCAAAGTATCTAATTTAAAAATTAATTTATTCTTGTATCTGTTATGGAATTAGTTCTCCTCTTCCTTTTTTTCCTGTACTATTTTTCTCTCCTCCTCTTACTTCACAGGCATATATTCAGATATCCAGCCCCTGTCAATAAGCCTCCTTAATTGAGCCAGGTGGTCTTGGAGGCAGAATTTCACCAGGAATACTAAAGGTAGTGCTTATGTGGATGCTCTTTAAAGCCCCAGAGGACATTTGGCAATGACTGAAGACGTTTTTGGTGTCATAACTAGAGTACAGGTGCTTCTGTCATCTAGGGGATAAAGACCAGGGATCCTGCTAAACATCCTTTATGCACAAGACACCCCCCAACACACACACACACACACACACACACACACACACACACACACACACCAAAGAATTATCTAACCCAAAATATCAATAGTGCTGAGACTGAGCAACTCTGACCTAGGTAGGCATGGATCTCATTTTCTACTACGGAAATCTTGTAAAAAGTTTTTTATGATTAACCTCTTAGCAAGCTCTATCTAACTCACTGGCAGAGATTATATTTATGATTGATATGATCTAGTGCACTGTCCAGTATAGCAGTCACTAGCCACATGTGATTATTTACATTTAAATTAAATTTGTCATTGAATAAAGTGAAAATTTCAGTTTCTTGGTCATACTAGCTAGATTTTGAGTGCTCGATAACCACATGTGGCTAGAGGTTTCTTTATTAGAACATTTCCATCATTGTAGAAAGTTCTATTGCACAATGCTAATCTAGAGACTCCACATATGAACCACAGTGAAAGTGAAATATCTGATAGACACCATGAATGATATATCATGTGTGTGAAGGAAATGGGGGTGGGAAATGTTATCTATTCTGAAGTTTATATTTTTACTTTTAATGATCAGTCGTGTACCTACAACAATATCTAGAGAGGTTAAGGACTGAGCAAGATAACCAAAAATAAAGTAAAATAAAAATAAACTTTTCTTGAGAACAATTGAGGCCACGCTCTAGAATTTTAACTATACACATATAATATGCAAATATGTGTTCAACAGCCTATACGATGGGTTTTAAACATCGATTTCCATTTCTTTTTCAATCAATGAAATAGGATAATAGTTAAGCAACTGTTTTCCTCTTCTCTGTCAAAAGCTGCCTTGGGCCTACCTCACACTATTTGCACTGGGATATATGTCTCTGCTTCATAGCTGTGATTGCGTAAACCTTACTGGGTTTGCTAAGAACAGACTGTAATCATAAAGTCTGTGTAATTTCCCTCTGAAAAATTATTGCATTCCTCTCATATGTTTGGTTTAACCCAGATTGTGGTCCTTAGTATAGCTGCAATATCTGATCTTATTCCACATGAAATTAGAAGGAAACAGAATTCTCTATGCTTTAAAAGAAAAATTGCACCAGGTCGGTTCAACAGCCAAAGGAAAACATATTCAAGACTATTGCAATAGGGGAGAGAGATATAACTCAGCTTCACTGAAACAAAAAGCAGGAAAATTTTAAAGGCTGAGGTGAGCTAATGGAAAAATACTGGAGGATGTTGGAGGGAAGTGTGTCAGTATGATTAGGCTATCTGTGTTTGCTAACTGGTGCTTATTTAAGTTAGCCTTCAACTATCACAGAGTCTGGGAAACATTTCTGATAATTACATTTCAAAGGGATGGCTCCCAGGTCTTTGAAAAAGACATTCCTAGGTTGTAGAAGACTTATATCTCAAAGAGACAGAGAAAAAAAATTATCATTGCCAGTTTTCTTAAATAAATGTTCTACACAAAGGAAGTCAGGGGTCTGTAGTTAGGAAGAAGCCTGGCTAAAGTTTAGTCAAGCTGAGGGGAATGTTAAGGCTGTCTTGGTCAGTGCACAATGAACTGTGACATTTTAACCCTAAGTTGCTGGGAAGAATAATTACTGATTTGAGTTTAGGTCAGAAAATGGAATCTTCCATTGAGCAATATCACACCCCCCCCCATACAACACAATTTACACATTTTATCACCCTGAATGAGGCCTAAGACAGTGCTATTTAGTTTTGTTTTGTTTTCAGGTAAGCAGCTTCAAGAAAACCAGTACTGAGTAATGGAAGGAAGAAAGAGTCGGAAACAGTAAGGGCAATTGTACCTAATTATCAACTTGATGACAAATTGAAATTATAATGGAGTTAATCACAGTTAAGGCATACAAAACTGGAGTTGGGCAGCCATTAAGGATCTGGTTTCAGACACATCTTTGCACCACTGAGAATTTGAATTTTCTTTGAACTCTACCAGAACCAAGGACATCACCAGCCAGCTGCAACCTTATGGTCTCAAGGTTGCTTGTAACTAAGCAACCATTTCGGACCCCAACCAACCATTACTTAACAAGCATCCTTACTTCTTGCCAGCTCCAATTATAATTCTTGATAAACAACTTACGTAAATAACTGTAACCTTGAGGATTTTGCCTTTATCAGCCTCCCCCATGTTGTAGTCGGGCGGAACACAATTCAAGTGCTTCTTGAAGCTGTGTCTCCCAAGGTGCAGTACTAACAAACCCGAAATAAACACTAAAAAGAAAAAAAATCCAATCAGTTCTCTATTTCTGAAATTTTGTTTAACAAGCTGAAGCGAATTAGGACACAAAATTCATTCATTTTCAGAGTTTCTAAGAGTATCTTCTAAGTCCATAGCTATACTATAGTGAATCAGATTTGAGGACAAAGTCTCCATTTCAGAAGGTCACAGAGTAGGAGAGATAAGCTCCTAGGCAAATTGGTCATCTCAAAGAGAATTTGCATGAAGCAGACATGCAGAGTTTCCTGGTTTCTGAGCAATATTTTAATTTTAACCTCATAAGACTATTGTGCTGCTTTTACCGCAAACAGTGTGGGTTCTAACTTCTCCTTCATCTCCAGAATAAGGCAAGTCTCCCAGTCTCATTTGTCCATAACATTGCCTTTGAAAGCATTTATCACAGTTGCAAATATTTAATTATTTGCGTAATCACTTAGTTTTAAAATTACCTGCCCTAGTAGCCTGTGAACTCCACGAGAGCATGTATACTCATAGCTTCCTTTTCCATTGCTGTGTCTCTAGCCTCTAGCTTAGCACATGGCCAAGAGTAGGTATTAAATGATTATTTTCAATGTAGTGATATTGTGTGATAAACTCTTTGCTTCTTAAGAAACTTACAGGTAAATTCCTTTTACTCTGCATCAGGCTTCTTAAGGAAATTTTCTAAAATGTACTGTTTGTTCCTTTAAAATAATATTGCATATTCAAAACAATTCAGAGCACAATGAAGCATTTCATAAGTTATGAGCACAGATTTGTCTCCATATGTTATATGTCATAATATATATGTTATTAATTTTCAAGATAGAGAGAAACCCAATCTCCTCACATACTTCAAAATAAACATTTTATAGATAAAAGTGGCATAACCGAAGTGAACCATATCAGTTTTTAAAAATGTACAAAGAGTATGTGGCCAGTAGGGTTGATGTGTATTTCCACTGATGGTCAGAAACAATTTTAGACTAAAAAAATAATGATGTAGTCATGAAAAACAAAGGACACAAATGAGACACAATAAGGGCAATGAGATTATGCTACTTAAATGTAACTCAAATATATTGTATGCCTAATATATCTTAGATACTTTATAAATTGCATTTAACAAAGTAAAATAAATTTTTTGTTGAGGAAATATTACCCTAAGAAGGTTAGCTAGAAAATAGCAACAGAAGCTAAAAGAATGGAAAAATGATAGTTTAAACCTTATCCCTAAAACCTAACTCCAGTATTTAAGTTTGAATTAGATGATTTTCCCAACTGAGATTCTTCATGTATTTAGTAAGCTTAACTGGACTGATTCTAATTCATTTTCATACACAATGAGGCCTGCTCTTTAGAAACTCTACACTATGTAACGTTTCACGTCACCTTTACATTTTTAAATAGTTCACTGCCAACCAACATTTGCTCATAAGGGTTCAATAAAAATGCTGAGGATATAAAGAATGAATGATATTTTAACCTTGTTCTTTTCTCTTACCATTGGGCATATTACATTATCACAGTGTTCAAATCTGCATCAAATCTTATAATCCTGGGTTATTTGTAAATGTTTTAGAGATAGTTGAATTTTTTGGAAAGAACATTTTAAATTAAATTTATGTATTTAATTTTCTGATAGACAATCAGAGCCTTTTGATCTAAAAATTATTCCTCAAATGTCTTGTAGAAAAAGTGACTCAAGAATAAACTCATGCAGCAAATATTTTCTCATGCAGAAAATATTGCCCGAGCTTTATTGAGATATAACTGACACATTGTGTAAGTTTAAGGTGTACAATGAGATGATTTGATACATTTATATATTGTGAAATGATTACAACAATAAGGTTAGTTAACATATCCTTCACCTCACATAGTTACCATTTTTTAACTATTTTAGATGGCCAATTACTTTTCCAAGTTATATGTCAATATATGTAAAGAGAAAGGTTTTCTCTGAAAAGTCCTACTTTTTGTTTAATATTTCTGTTATATAACATATTGTATTATATGTTGGGGTTAATTTTTTCCAAAACAAAAATGAATGTTTAATACTTCGTTCTTAAAAAATAAAGTATATGATATGTTGATTTTAAATTTTGAAGAAAACTGTGATATTCTTATAAATTAACCAACTACTTTCCCTCCCCCTCTCCCTCTTTTCCAGATGCCTCCCTTATCCAGATGTCTAGGACTTCCAACCAACTTCCAAAGGCTTTGCGTTTTTCTCATCTTAAAAAATTTCCCTATTATTTGATTCCTATGATTGTATTTGCTTACTATATACCATTAAGTGTCGATCATGTTGTCTAGGGCTCAGCAAACTACCTCCCCTTGGACAAATCCAGCCCACCACCTGTTTTTGTTAATAAAATTTTATTGGAAGACAGCCACGCCCATTCATTTGCATGTTATCTTTGGCTGATTTTATACTACAAGGACAAAGTTCAATAGCTGTAACAAAGATCATATGGCCTGCAGAGCTTAAAGTATTTACTATCTGGCCCTTTGCAGCAAAAGTTTGCTGTCTCCTATCCATTGCCTGATATATAGCAGGTGCTGAATATATACTCATACATTAATTACATTAATAGATGATGGATGGCAAATGATAGGAGAGATGCAGGCTTTATGTAAGAGGAGACCACTTCCTTCATTCCGGGTGTTGAGATCCAAATTGGCTTCTGGAGTATGAGTGGGTTTTATTATGGCTAAAGAAAAAGAAAAATGTAACTCTTCACAGAAACAATAAATATTGGGACCAGGTGGTGAAGTGAACTAAAAGATTTAGTTCTTGGCTGTTGTAAAAAACATATAATTTCATATCAGAAGAGTGTACTAATATCTGATTGCCTCCAATTCTCAAAAATTGGATGCTCAGTAAGAACACTAAGTGTGGTAGAGTTCACTATTACCTAATTTAAGAAATTTTCACAGCCTATTGTGTTTCTTATCTTGAGGTACTTTCATTGCTACTTCTACCTTTGCTGTGGAACTGTTAACCAGTCAAAAGTGAAAATAAACAGTCAATGAATTTCTTTCTAAAGATTGCTATAAAATGCTTACAGTATAAGTTAGGAGTTTGGAATTAACCTATTCACACTACTAGATGTAAAACAGATAACCAACAAGAACCTACTGTATAGCACAGGGAACTATATTCAATATTTTGTAATAACCTATGAGGGAAAAGAATCTGAAAAAAATAGATATATATGTATATATAACTGAATCACTTTGCTGTACACCTGAAATTAATATAACATTGTAAATCAACTATACTTCAATAAAAATAAGCAAATAATTTTTTTTAAAAAATGCTTAAAGTAGAAGAGCTTGTAATATTTAGGGTTTTTAGTTATCGGAGTTATATTACAGTCCTTTGAAATATGGATAAATAAGAGCTGGCTTGAAAAAAAAGTTTAATAGAAATTATGCAGCAGAAATCCAGAGAAGGAGAAAGAATATAGTTTCTTCAGTTAGTGAAACTTGATTTCTTAGATTTCTCAAGTAGTTACTGGACTATGGAATCTCCAGAGAAGTGACTGAACACCAGAAATTTTCATGGTTGATAGAAATACATTTTCTTTGGTCATATACGAAGCAATCTTGAGGATGGGCAAATATACTATATAAAGAGACTGTCAAACGTTGTTGTTTAAATTGTATTGCTTTTGTGGATTTAAACTGGGTTTATAATTGTATATTATAATATATTTAGTATAAAATAGAATGTATAATTGGATTCTTCAAAATATAGAAATGATATTTATGTCTCATTTCTACTTTCATAATTCCTTATTTCATTTTTTCCATTTAAATTATCTCTGTCGTGCTGTTTTACATTCTTTTTATCTGCTGTTTTATTTATATTTATACTTGTTTATGAAGATAGAAAAATTCATAATAAAGGATGTGGTTGGCAATAAATAAGCTGTGAGACTGCATATTTTGTAACAGAGGAAGCTTGGGACATGAAAAAGAAGCCCTGAGCGTTAAACTTTCACTCTCTGTGGACGCAGGGGGCTGCAGCATTACTCCTGAATAAAAGAAGACCTGGCTGTGGAGCTGTGAGGACTTGAAAAATCTGTTTACAAGCATGGTGCCCAATTTGCAAGTTAAAGTGGAATATAGCTGGACAATAAATTTAAGAAGCAAATCCACCTGCCATAAAGGGCACTGCTTTTCAACCAAGAGGCCAAAGAAAAGTAATAGTTGGGAAAGTCCTGATCTTAGAACTAGGCATTTTGAATAAAAATTATTAACACTGGAGAGGGAACTGCCATATAAAATGCTTGTATCAGACCATCTAGTTTGGTGGATGAGGAAATCCAGCATATCTAGTCATGAGGTATTTGCAGGACAAAAAGCAAAATATCAATCCATTGTTAGAATATCTTCCATCCTCCTCCAAATGATAGAATTCAAGAATGAAAAAGAGACCTTACAAATGAAGAAGAGACTGAAATGTGAATAACAGCCTACAAAAGAACTGACTTTTCTTTTCTTTCCTTTTTCTCTTTCTTTTCCCCTTTCTTTCTTTCTCTCTCTCTCTCTTTCTGTTTTTTCATTTATCAATGCTTTATACAATCAACAAGCATTGAGTGGCAATTATAATTTATTGTGATAAACACTGAAGATAAAAAGATAAAAAATAAAGCAATATAGTAAATGGATTAATAGAAATGTGCACATAGTATTATTGGGCACCTAGAGGAAGAATGTAACACCATTTAAGATGAGGAATTCAGGAAAGAAATAACCTCAATATTGAGTCACTGGTATGAGTATGAATATTGAATATTGAGTCATTGGTATGAGTATGAATTGGCTGCGGGAATAGGGACAGGAAAGAAGTGAGGTAGAGATTGAGCAGAAGATATTTTTGGCAATTAGTGTGTTATAAGGAAAGTCTTTGAAAAGCAAAACTACACAGTGTATGAAGGAAACAAGTACCATTCTGGGTTACTGAAGCCAGAAATTTGAGGCAGGGAAATGGTCAGTGATAAGAAAAAGGGTCAGGTCATAGAGAGCCTTGTATAAGTCTTTTAGAAATGTTGGAATCCATTCTATAAGTAACTAGGACCCATGGAAGCATTTTAAGCAGCTGAATTATTTGAAGTATTGCTTTTTAAATAATGTTGGTGGCTTTTTACAGGGTTTCCACATTTTTAGTGGGGGCCACTGAATATTGATTAGTCACCCAAGCAGATTTAGGAAGTTGTAATAGTGAGATGTTAGATTTAAACTTGAAATATTGAAGTTGTTATGAGAATGAATAGAAGGGAGCTTATTAAAAATATTTAGAGGGTAAAACTGACAGACTATTATAATGAATTTGATGTCAGGGTTGAGAGAAAAAAGAGATTTAAAAATGACACCTAGCTGGAATGGTTGGGTGGATGGTGGTATAACTAAGTAAGATATAAAATAATCTAGAAGGAAACAAAAATCTGGTGGAGGAAAGAATAGTGCAGTATTCTTATATGCTATATTTAAGGTGTCTGCATACAGCTGGATTTAGTGTGTAACTCCAGGAGAGATCTGGACAGCATAATGGTAAGGATGAGACAATGACAATGACTGGGATCTCACAAATAGAGCAGTGGGTGAAAGGTAGACCATTACAAATTTTCAAGGCTGACAGATATATCCAGATTTAGAAAAACAATGGGTGAAGAATGGGAACCAATATTAGAGGCATAGGTTCAAGGAAGTAGATCATTGAAATAAGGAAACAAAACATTTGTGGCAATGTGTAGGTCAATCCAGGCTAGCTCCATTATGTCATGCTCTGTCCACTCCTAACCAAAACTTGGCTGACTCAGATGGAAGGTCCACTTTTCACTTCATTTCTCTTTACTTTCTCACTTCCATCTTGAATTTAATTCTTTGCTATATTCCTTTTGGGTTCCAAAAAAGCTCCAGATTTGAGCATTTTCATGCTTTCTCTCCCATAGGCTCAACTTTCCCTGTCCCCGCACCCTTGTATGTATGCTTTTCAAAATCATGCCAGTATCCTGGCAGTCTCATTGTAAGGTGGTTTTGTTATTGCTTTTGTTGTTGCTTACTTGCCTTCACCATATTTGTGCCAAACAGTGTGGTGGATGTTGAAGAAAGCAAAAATAAGAGGATGTTAATTCCAGTTCTTTGGGGGTTTGTAATCTAGGTATTAAGATATGCTTAAAAATCACTATCATTTGCTGTAGGAATTAGAGTGAGGTAAGCGGAAAAAAAAATGTAATATAATATGATCCCAGTATTTTTAGTTTCCTTCCTTTTTCCCACTTTAGAAGTGTTAAAACTGAAACCCAGAAAGCTGATCTTGACTTTCCCAAGATCACAGTACTGGCTAATGTTTAAATGAATAGTTCTTTGGTGAACAAATGGATATTGTGGGGGCTGAAGATTCAGATTTAGGAGTTGACTGCAGGATTAACTATGCCCGCACAAAGTGCACGTTATCATAGAGAGCTATCTATTTAACTGCGTTTCTAGAAAAGGCATATTACTTAATGGAAAATTCAAAATACATGACATGTTCATTTCCATTCAGTATATCTTGCTACAATAATTCCATGTGCTTAGTAAAAAGAAAGAAAGCTCTCTAAAAACAGCAGGCCACAGTCTTTCCTTGTTGAAAACCTTACTCTTCTTTGTCATATTGGCTGATGTTCAGCTGCACACAAAGAAGCAGGTTGTTCCTGCTGGGCTTCACAAGGAGGAGGTGACAGAAGCCCAGGTATGAGCTCATAGCCATGGTCCCCGACATGGTAGGGTACAGCAGTCCCTCCATTCTGCACAGAGCCACATGTTAATTGTATATCTGTTGAAATGCTGCTCCCTCCAATCCTGATCTACAGAACACTGTGATGAGAGCTCTAGGGAAGCCCTGTTCCAGAACCAAGGAATTTTTATGGCAGTGATATAGGAAGATGAAAACATCTCATCCACAACTTCCATTAAGTTGGCTACAGTAACCAGGCCAGGGGACCTAGGCTTCTGGTGGGAGAACTCACAGATCTTTGTGGCATGCCTATAAATGTCCAGATAGCCATCATGGATCCCCAGAGAGAGCTACTATCTTCCTGGCTACCAAGCAGATGGCACCATCCTCAAAGGCTTTTAAGTACTTGAGTTAGGACACTAAAATATGCTGTAATTGGCTGTTAAGTATAGCAATGGAAGGACATATTTGGAAGACACAGTCAGCTAGATATTGGTTCATAATTATTTGTTCTGGAAGATTCATTGTGCTGGCAAAGGTCAGGATCACAAACCGGGCCTCCTTGTGATTGGGCCAAAGAAATTGTATACTATATCTTACTTTGACTCCACAGTTTGAATTCATCCACAAGCAGCAAGACAGTCTCCAGAGATGGTTCAAAGCTATGTGATAGCAGTTTTACTATGAACTACATATGTTGGCCTTTACACATTGGAATAGGAAGCTTCTCTAGAGGAAGGTTTCTGAACCCTGGCACTATTAACATTTTGGGTTGAATAATTATTTGTTGTTGGGAAACTGTCTTGTGCACTGTAGAATGTTTAGTAAGGTCATGCTCTCTGCCTACTAGATGCCAGCAGTAACACCTCATCAGTTCTGACAACCAAAAATGTCTCCAGATATTTCCAAATGTCCCCTGGTGGAAACCACTGCTCTAGAATTTTATTGGTAAATATATTCGTATGGCTATGTTTTGTTTTTTCATTAAATCAACTCACACTTTAAGTTATTTAATAGATTTTATAACACTGATATTTAAAAAATGTTTTTGATTGTCTATTTACATAATAATTATTTATCCAAATTTAGCAAAAATATAAGTAAGAATTCCATGGATGCCAACTTTAACCAAATTCCTTTGTCTAGAGAGGAAGGTATGAGCAAACACAGAAGGACCCAGGTAACAGTAGTGGCATTATGTAAAGAAGTGTGTGTTATTACATATGTAACCATCACTAAAGTACTGTAGAAGAACAGAAACCATTCAAAATTTACTAATTTTAGCATGACTTTGAAAACTACTTAGTCTTTTAGAAATGTTGGAATTTTTTAAGACTGGAATTTACGAGTATCACCTTAACATTTTTCTTCTGCTTTCCTTTAATTTCTCATATACGTAGTGTCATTTCTTAATGGTGACAGAGGCTTTTGGTACAAACAAGCTTTTTACCAGGGAATAGTATGTTTTTTTCTGCAAGATAACCAGCCTACATTTTGGCATTAGAATTTTCTAAAAATAATAAATATCTCACTTTTTCCCTCAAAGATTATCCCAATCTTAAATAAAATTAATTTAGTAAGATGCTTAACATTTAACTGGCAATGGTCTTCAGAGCTGTTTCATTGGATAATTTTTCACTAGGATTTTTTCAGAATCTCTGGTATCAGAGAAAGCTTATAGTAAAGGAACAGATAATTTTATTTTTAAAATATGCTTTAAAATTACTTAAGCCTTTGGTGGGAATGTAAAGTGATACAGCCACTATGGAGAACAGTATGGAAGTTCCTTAAAAAACTAAAAATAGAACTACCATATGACCCAGCAATCCCACTACTGGGCATATACCCTGAGAAAACCATAAGTCAAAAAGAGTCATGTACCACAATGTTCATTGCAGCTCTATTTACAATAGCCAGGACATGGAAGCTACCTAAGTGTCCATCAACAGATGAATGGATAAAGAAGATGTGGCACATATACACAATGGAATATTACTCAGCCATTAAAAGAAACAAAATTGAGTTATTTGTAGTGAGGTGGATGGACCTAGAGTCTGTCAGAAAGAGTGAAGTAAGTCAGAAAGAGAAAAACAAATACTGTATGCTAACACATATATATGGAAATCTAAAAAAAAAAATGGTTATGAAGAACCTAGGGGCAGGATGGGAATAAAGACGCAGACCTACTAGAGAATGGACTTGAGGACATGGGGAGGAGGAAGGGTAAGCTGGGACAAAGTGAGAGAGTGCTATGGACATATATACACTACCAAATGTAAAATCAATAGCTAGTGGGAAGCAGCCACATAGCACAGGGAGATCAGCTCAGTGCTTCGTGACCACCTAGAGGGGTGGGATAGGGAGGGTGGGAGGGAGACGCAAGAGGGAGGGGATATGGGGATATATGTATAGCTGATTCACTTTGTTATACAGCAGAAACTAACACAACATTGTAAAGCAATTATACTCCTATCAAGATGTTAAAAAAAAAAAGATACACTTATGCTGCAACCAGGAAACACACTACTAGCTATTTACCCAAGTTATATGCAAACATGTATGTTTGCACAAAGCCTTGTACAAGAATGTACATAGAGCTTTATTCATAAAATCCAAAACTGGAAACACAGCTCAAGTGTTGATCAATAGGAGAATAAATAAAGTGTAGTATATTCATAAAATGAACTACTTAGGACTACAAAGTAGCAAGTTCCTTGCACAGAAAGTGACATGGATGAATGTCAAAAACATGCTGAGTGAAAAAAGCCTCACACAAAAGAGTACATAGTGTATAAACAAATCATAGAAAGTCCTAGAACAAGCAGAGAAAAATTAATTTATGGTTGAAAAAAGTCAGAATAATGGTTACCTCTGAAAGCAGGGATGAAGTGAAAATGGACTGGAAAGGAACATTTGAAAACTTTTCTGGGGTGATGACAACATTCTATATTGTGATAGGAGTTTGGGTTATTTGTCAAAATTCATCAAAATGCCTGCTTAAGCTCATGCAGCTCAATATGAAAAAAAACAAACAACCCAATCCAAAAATGGGCAGAAGGCCTAAATAGAGATTTCTCCAAAGAAGATATACAGACTGCCAACAGACACATGAAAGAATGCTCAACATCATTAATCATTAGAGAAATGCAAATCAGAAGTACAATGAGGTATCATCTCACACCAGTCAGAATGGCCATCATCAAAAAATCTAGAAACAATAAATGCTGGTGAGGGTGTGGAGAAAAGGGAACCTTCTTGCACTGCTGGTGGGAATGTAAACTGATACAGCCACTATGGAGAACAGTATGGACGTTCGTGAAAAAACTAAAAACAGAACTACCATATGACCCAGCAATCCCACTACTGGGCATATAACCTGAGAAAACCATAATTCAAAAAGAGTCATGTACCACAATGTTCATTGCAGCTCTATTTACAATAGCCAGGACATGGAAGCAACCTAAGTGTCCATCAACAGATGAATGGACAAAGAAGATGTGGCACATATATACAATGGAATATTACTCAGCCATAAAAAGGAACAAAACTGAGGTATTTGTAGTGAGGTGGATGGACCTAGAGTCTGTCATACAGAGTGAAGTAAGTCAGAAAGAGAAAAACAAATACCATATGATAACACATATATATGGAATCTAAAAAAAAAAAATGGTCATGAAGAACCTAGGGGCAAGATGGGAATAAAGATGCAGACCTACTAGAGAATGGACTTGAGGATACGGGGAGGGGGAAGGGTAAGCTGGGATGACGTGAGAGAGTGGCATGCACATATATACACTACTAAATGTAAAATCAATAGCTAGTGGGAAGCAGCCGCATAGCACAGGAAAATCAGCTCGGTGCTTTGTGACCACCTAGAGAGGTGGGATAGGGAGGGTGGGAGGGAGGGAGACGCAAGGGGGAAGAAATATGGGGACATATATATATGTATAACATATTCACTTTGTTATAAAGCAGAAACTAACACACCACTGTAAAGCAATTATACTCCAATAAAGGTGTTAAAAAAAAATGCCTGCTTAAAATTTGTACATATTGTTATAAGTAGATTTTACCTCAAATTAAAAAAAAACTGTAAAAAAATACTGACCTCTAGCTTATGAGTTGCATACTAAAATGTTTATCACAAGTATACTGATGTGTGCAAATTATGATAAAATGCCTACAAAAAATACGATGGGTAGAAGGATAGCTAGACAAAGAAACGTGATAAAACAGGTAGAGCAAAATGTTGTGTCGAGTATTGATGTTGGGTATATGAATGTTCACTGTAAAATTCTTTCACATTTTCTGCACACTGGAGATATTCTATAATAAATTATATATATATATTTATATATATATTTAACACCAGAAAGTGGCAACAACATTTTCTCTGGCTTTATGACTAGATCTGTGTTACCCACCATTTCTGCAGAGGCAGGAACACTGAAATCGTCAGTACAATGGAAGATTCCTGAGGAGGCTCTGAGGTAGCAACTACAAATGCTCTAGAAGGCAAAAGAGAAAAAGAAGGAAAAAATATTATTCAAAATGAGACTCTTAATCAAATGCAAAACATGAATAAATGGTTTTTTACAAAAGAAAACCATCAAAATTCACCATTGAAAATATTAGTGCAATAAATCCCATGAAGGAGGCTGCACAGCCCTAATGAAATATAATCAGGTACTCTAGATGGTGTTAACTGCTTCTAAGAAAAAGAGAGTATAATTAAAACATCAAATTGTCATTTTACAGCATAACATTTCCCTGATGGGACTTTGGATTGGTACATGCTATTTTAAGTATATAAAGAAAGGTACCAGAGAAACAAATATATCCAATTATGACTTGGTCTTGGAATGCTCAGAAACAATTCAACTCAATGTATTAAATTAATGCATGCATTCATTCATTCAACAAATGTTTATTAAACACTTAGAACAATCCAGGTACTATCTCTGCAAAAAACAGCTAATTACAAGGCCCATGAAGAGTATATTTTTGACCTTTTTTTTAGTGTTATTGATATAACTGACATACATCACTGTATAAGTTTAAGGTGTACAGCATAATGGTTTGACCTACATATATAGTGAAATGATTACCACGGTAAGTTTAGTTAACATCAATCTTCTCATATATATACAATAAAAAGGAAAAGCAAAAAAGAAAAAAAGTATTTTCTTCTTGTGGTGAGAACTCTTAGCTCCTCAGGGTTTACTCTCTTAAGAACTTCATCTTTACCTCTAAAGCATTAAGGGATGACAAGGGTAAGCCTAGAAATAAAAGCTATATTGGGCATCCAGGGTTAGTGAATCGATTTAGCAAAAATAATGTATGCAAACTACACTTATTAGATGTTCTTTTTCATTTTGTCTCTACTTGAGGCTAACAAGATATTGGGGTGGGCTCCTGGTTGCCAATGAATGCAAAACACATTTTTACTGGGAGACCTTAAGTTGGTGCTTTCTTATATGTGGTCAGGAAGAATTTTAGGGGTCGAGTATGTGATTTCTCAAATACTTAAAAAGCTATTATGTTGACAAAACCCAGAAATTTTATTAACTGAACTGAATTGTATTTAGCTGAATTGTTGGTTAAAAATTCTAATCTATATGTTTGTTGAAAAAGACATGTAATGCTATTTCCTCAATTAGCTTCAATACAGACCTCAGCATATCCACATCTTCTCCCCAAATAATACACACATGTCAAAACTATTATTCATTTATCTATTCAAAAATATTATTGATCAGCAACCATTTTCTCTGCTAAGGTTTCTCTGCTAACTGATAGGAACACACCTGTGGTCAAAATAGATGATTCCTGACTTCATGGGGCTTATGCTCTTGAGAGGAAGATTGACAATAATTAAAGAGAAAAAAAGCCAAGATAATTATACGATCTTTTCTCTATAATAAATAATGGAGTGCCTATTGAATCTAAGAGCCTCTTACCTTGATTCAGAATTAATCCAGTGGGGGATTTTTGAAGTCCTTAATTTAAAGAAAAGTTTATGTCAACTCAATTGTACTCTTTACATCCTTGATGGAACTTAGTAACGTCATTTTTTTCTAAGCATAATGGGCACTGAAATAGTATTTCACTGTGCTTTTAATTTGCATTTTATTGGGGCTTAATTCACATTTCCCCAGTAACTAGTGAGTTTGAACATCATGTTTATTGACTGTTTGAGTTTCTATTCTGTGAACTCTCCCATCTGAGTTTCTATTCTGTGAACTCTCCCATCATGTGGTTTATACTTAATTTTGTTTATGGACTTTTTGTACATTTAAAATTTTTTAATGACAAAGAATTTTTTTCTCATCATGTTCATACAAATAAATTTCGACCTTGTCCAATATTCTCAAATCTTACATATACAAACCCAGGTTATCAGTAGACAAAAGGTATTCCAGTCTTTAGGACCTATACATTTTAGAAAGTGGTCAGAGTTTTAAAATTTAAAACAAAACTTTCTACATAGCAAAATTTTATAATTTAGATAGATGGATAGATGATTGATGATAGATAGATAGATTTTTATCAAGTGTAATTGGTTTCAATTTACTCACACAGGGACAGACAATGTGCAGTGTTCGATAGAAGACAAAATGTGGGAGGTTGAAGCTTCTGTTGGAGCAACTATGGAGAGACTTTTTTAAAGAGCAGATATTCCATTATTTGCTTTTACTTTTACATTTCAGCTCTGTAAATCCCCCCATCTGTCCCATATTTCAATAAATTTTGCTACACAACAGCCTTTTGTATGGATGAAGGAAATGAACAGAATTCTATATCTAAGCTAGCATGATGTAGAACAGGAAAAGCGTGAATGACTCTTTAGATCATCATCATCTGGACCAATTTAGAGGGGAAATGGAATTTAGGGTCAGAAGTGAACATGAGAACCCAATCTGAGGAGCTTCACACAAATGGAAATTGGACTTCCTGCATACCACGGAACGGCGTCTTCAGCTAATGTTCATTATATTTTAAAGGAACAGGGCAATTCTAGATTTGGTTTTCTATGTTTGGTTTTCTACTTCCAAGATGAGAGAAGAGACACCCAAGTAATGCAGCAGAGAAGCTGAGTGTATTAAGGCCATACAAATAAAGATTTTTTTGTATATAGTTAGGCATCAAACCAATCCTTTCACCTTCTCTTAGTACAGTTTACTTTAATTTAATAAAGTTTTATTGAGAAAAGTGAGGAAATAGGTTGAATTCCACATTTAATTTGCATTCCTAGACACACAAAAGGAAAAACTTTAAAGCTGAGAATAGAGAACAAAATGTCAGTAAAGGGGAATTATAATCAAAGGTGACGAAGAAGAAATTAAGTCCAAACCATCCCATCTACCGCACACAACACAAATGAAAGTATACATAATGGGAGAAGAATGGGTTTGGAATTTGAGCTATTTTCTTTTAGATCTTGTGGGACACATAGATTGTGCTAACCCCATTCTCTTTAAGAAGCACAATACTCGCTAAAATTGCAACTGCCTACTGTATAACTCAATCTCAGTACTTCTCAAATCTGGTTTCATTTTAGAACCACATGGGAAGCCTTAAAAAATAAAAATATCGAGGCCCTATGACATACCAATTAAATAATACCCTCTGGGCTGCTTGGTCTTCTGCCCTGGTAGTTTTCAAGCTACCCAGGTGATTGTTAATATGTAAGAGTTGAGAACTACCACATCCTGAGTCTGTCAGGCTGAGCAAACCTGGGCAGGAATATAAGCATTCTAGCTATTTCTTTGCAGTTGGATATTTTGTAGACTTTCTGCACGAGCCACGTCCCAGAAGCAGAGCTCACTGGTGGCAATAAAAATGTGCCTGCATGTTCCATACCTAGTTAAAGTGAAATGCATTATTGTAGAGCAATGTTTCTCAAACTTGGCTTTTCATAAGAATCATCTGAGGAACTTTTAAAAAATACATTAAGGGGCTCACCCACAACCTACTGAGTCAAAATCTTTAGGGATCTCCAGGAGAGAAGCCCAGAGCTTGCGTCTTTAACAAATATCCGAGGTAAATTTTATGGTGAGGCAAATTTGCTAAATACTGCTTTGGAAGAATCACTATTATTGATTAGGATATTGGACCTTCAATATCTCTTGTCTTTCCAAGAAGGCATCCTGTTATCACATAGGAATATGGACGCAGTCTACCTTCCATAAAATCTGGTAACTTTCTGAGGTAGGGCTAAGACATACAGTCAAAAGGAAAGTGGGATGCCACATTTTGATTAGGCTTTAGCCATCTTCACAGAACTGGGATAATAAGTATGACTAATTCTTTTAGGGGACTTATTCTAAAGAGAAAGACCAAGCTAATTTCATTTTTAGACACTACTTAAAACTTTATGTATATACTTAATGATTTGTGCACTCTCTGTACCAATTAATAGTTAAAAAACAACAGTGCCAGGAAACCCCAACAATTATCAATTTTTCCTAATTCCCCAAAATAAAAGTAGGGTGATTTGCATAGTCACACATCCAGAAATCTTCTTTCAATGCTGAAGTTTTAAATAGGTCTAACTTCAGATTAATATGTGAGACCTGAGCTGGTGAGGAAATGATGCTGAACATCCAATTGGGAATAATCCCCTAACTGAGTAATTACAACTAGCCAATGGGCAGACTCACCTGGGGCAGTTTTAAATATACAGACCTCTGAGCTATGAAAGGATAAACAAAACTCAACAGTAACAACAAGAACAACAAAACTAAAATTAAAAAGGCAAAAACAATATTACAAATTTACTATAGAAATTTTCAAGCATACACAAAGTTAGAGAAACTAGTATACTAAACCCAGTCCCGTGATTAGTACTAGCCCACTTTTTGATCTTCTCCAAAATTTTGGGAGGTAGAAATTTATAAATACCGGACTTTATGTCGTTTTACAAATAAATACTTTGCTATAATGCATAAATGATAGATATTTTGATTTTTAACATAATGATTATGCTATTTTTATACATATCAGAATTTACAATAGTTTCTTAATGCTATCTAAATAACCAGACAATATTCATATGCTCTGATTCTCTCAAAGAGTATTTTTACAGTTAGTTTTTTTCATTTTAATTAGGTTCCAAACAAGATCTGCTTATCATGTTTGGCTCTTTTGTCCTTTAAATCTCTTTTATTCTGTAAGAGCTGCGTATCCCCACTCCTTTTTCCCCTTGCAATTGATTTTCTGGAAAAACTAGGTCATTTGTCCCATAAAGCTTCTTACATTTTTTTTTTTTTTACTTCCATGCTTTCTGGTAGTATCGTTTAACTTGTTCCTTAAAGCCATGTATTTTGTATAAACTCTACATTAAATCTAGAGGCTGATTTGATTTAGATTCAATTTTTTTAAGCAAGAATACTTCATTACATCACATCATGAGACACATGACGTCTGGTTGTACTACTTGTAGTGATGTTAAGATTGATCTTAGTGGGTCCAGGTGAAGCAATGAAGGAAATAATGTGAGAATGTATTCCATTATAAATGTGGAATATTCGATCTCATTCCATCATAAAAGTGGGTTAAATAATAGAGGAGGAATAGATTTCTTTGGAGATTTGCAATTCATCACCTTCCCCTCCTTTGTCATGGGTCTAAGTAATGGGAACTTCCATACGGACACTCAATTGTGTAGTCCTGAGATATGGAGAACCTGTGCTTGATTCCTGCTTGAGAAAGCTTAAAGTGTCTCTAACCACAGGATTTGGGTGGCTGTGTTAGGATCAGCCTATAATCTTTGGGGCATGAAATGTTCAAGAGAGTCCTGTGGACTAGATATAAGAAAGAGCCAATATGACATTGTATTGAGTCCTCTTCAGAGGTAGCATTACATTTTGCCACTGAATAAAATGGGCAAGGTGAGGACAAAACAAAATTGTATTGTGCTCACATCCCCTGAGTTGTGTGTTCTATATTCTAGTAACACATGAAGATACAGATTGAATAGAAATACAGCTGTGGAAGATGACTGCAGATGAGTAAGTGGAGAGGCATTTCTCAGAAATTTGGCTGTGATGGGGCCAGAATAATGGAGTGTTCACTGGAGGAAAATGCAAGGAGGATTTTATTTAATGTAATAAAGAGATCAGGAGACCATCCAATAGGGCCATCTAGAGGGAGGCAGACACCACCATCAAGTAATGGGATGTACTTTCGATACTAGGGCTTTGAAAAGAGCTGCAAGTGATGATCTGGGAGAGAAATCCACTTGGATCAAGGGAAATGCAGGAGTGACCCCTAATAATAGGAATTTCCAAAGAATTCAGGAAATTGTCCCAAGAGAGAAGTTAAAGTTAAAAGGTAGGCAACCTAGTGATAACCTTTTGGGATACATGCAGAGTATTAGCAGCCATCATTCTGGAAGGCTGCACAGTGGAATCACTTGATCCACAACCCAGAATAATTCAATCAGAATCTCTGGGGGCAACCCAGATATTGGTATTTTATTAAAGATCCCCAGTGGTTCCAATAGGCAGTGAAGTTTGAGAACCACCATCATAACTGATATGCTCACTTTCAAGGAGAATCAAGTTTCACTAAAGGTAAAGACATGTACAGTGATTTCAGAGGATGGAGTAGAAAGTGCAAAAGAGGAAGGCTGCAGTGGGGAAAAGTTTCAAAGATCATAATAAGCATAACAGCATGGGAAGGATGGCAGGCTTAAAGTTTGGGCTTTGGGGTACCATAATCTTGGACTCTAATTCAGGCTCTACCACCTTTTAGCTTTGAGATCTTGAGCAAATTACATGCCTTGGTTCAAATTAAATTTCTTCATTTGTAAAATGATTTTATTACTAGAACCTATCTTGTTTGTTTTATCTATTTATTGCTTGTCATCTCTCACTGAAATGTCATCTCCTCGAGAATAGGAACCTTACCTGTCTCGTTCAAAACTGAATTCCCAGTCCCTATAGATCAGTGCTTGAACATGCAGTAGATGTTTATTACATGCTTTTGAATGTATGAATGGAAATACTTTATATTTTTTGTTTACGTATGATGCACACTTTTTTCTAAGCAGTTTACACCCATCATTTTCTTCAATTCATAAAACCACCCCAGGAGATCAGTACTATGATAATTTCCAATGTTCAGACGAAGACAATTAAGCAGAGGTCAGCTAATTAGTAGACAGTACACATGACATGATGCATGTAAAGAATTTAGCTAATCTAAAAAATTCTCACTAAATGCCAGCTAATAATGAGAAAAGGATAAAAGGCATCGTGGAATTAACTGCTGTTAAGATTCCGAGAGGAACTCAGGTGTTAGGTTTTGTCCATAAAGTCTTATACATGGGAACTGAACATTAGGATATCAAAAGCAAGATGATGTTTAGAAGTATGCAACCTTTGTTTACATTCTAGATGAAACATGAGTTAAAAAGGCGTTTCACGCTTCTCCAAAGCTAGCCGAAGGTGATGTGGTAGCAAGTCCCATATACCAAGAGAGATTATTGCCCACCTTGGATTTTGGCTCAACCTCTTGTATCTATCATTGAGGAACCAGTGAGTCTCTGTAAAAATTTACTTTTGATTATTATTACGTAAGGGGAAGCATTGAAGGAAGTGATTTTTTGCGTCAAGAAATATAATATTCTTTGGAAAAGCTTGTAATAGGCAGTTTTTCTCCTGTTAATAGAGTACAAAAAAATGCTACACCAAACTCAAGTCTACCGGTCCTTACAGAAGGTGTGATGTGAATTCCCAGTACTTTCTAGCTTTAATATTACTAACTACAGGAGTGAAAGGTATTTCTCTCCTCAAACCCATCTTAAATCTAGCCATTCTGTTGAGATTGTCAACAATGCAGAAAATTATTCCTTAGAACATTTTCATGGGCAGAATTTATTAAGTGGATAATAAATTATTTATTTATTATTTATTTAATAATTTTTCATACCATTTTTAAAGTGTCAAACTTCATTGTAAATCACAGCCTATTTTATTCTGAATTGTAACATTTTCCTTACCGTGCCCTTAACTTGACAATTTAGTCAGATGATCTCTTTGCAGTTCATCTATGTAATCACAGCATAACAGATGACCATTAGAGGATCAGAGCTGAAATGTACGGGAACGCACAAGCAATCTCTAGACAGGATTAAAACCAAATTGCCTGCCAACTTGGTACCAATAGGGAGAGCTTTGCTTTATGCACTGCCCAGTAAACTGCTGCCCTATTTAGCAAAGGAAGTACGTAAAACTAAATTAAAAATCATGTGTCTACTTATACAATCCCTTAGCTTCTGTAAGATTTCTATTTCTTGAAATAATGTAAATAAAATGACAGTGTAGAAGAAATGAATAATTAATGTTATCAGAGCCTCATAGTACGTGTTTAAAATTTAATCCTCTAAAAGCAAACATATTTTTCTAATGTGAATTTTTTCATTAGCCTATAAACAACATACCATAATTCTACTAAACTATCCTTACATACATACACCATTTCTAAAGCTACGTGGAAATATGTAGCACCTTAAAATAAAGTTGGTTGGAACAGTCTTGTTTAACAAAGCACAGCAACACTTCTGACGACTAAAGAGGAATGGGGTAGATTTAATTATTGTTCCTAATTCTTCACTCCCTCCCTTAACAGAATTCTGCACACATTCCCTTTGCTGTGCAACTTTGTAGAGCCTATTAACAGAATAGGTGGATTTTACATCTCTGCCCTATTAACTTTGAGCTTCACCGTATGACTAGCTTTGGACAATAAATAGTAGATATGAAGCAAGTGGAAGCTTTAACTGGGCTGGTGTGGTCTGGCTTGGCCTCTTGTCCTTCTGTGCATGTGCCACAAAAATAACTGCTCCTCTCAGGAAGAAAGACTTGTGGAGCAGACCTAGACCCAACCCACAGCCTGAAACAAAGCCACCCTGACTGACCTGCAAACTTGTCAGCAAGAAAAAAGAATGTTTATTGTTTCAAACCACTGCGATTTGGAGCTATTTGCTTTGCAGCATCATTGTACAGAGACCTGAGGGACACAAGGAGAAATGCGGAAACTGAGGCTCAGAGGATGAAAAAGGCCTTTCTCAAGGTTATATAGCAAGTCACAAGACACTCAAGGTAAAACCTAGCTAGTCTCATTTAATCCAAGTACTTTATAACCTTGACTAATATATTATATTTTTGCTAGGTACAGTAACTTACTTTCCTATATATATCTCTGCATATATATGGCATCCACAAATTACAACTTAAAGTTTTGGGAAGAAAGAAAAGTTAAACTTTGTATATCCATTGAAAATAACAGAGGCAGCTCTGAGTATACCAGAACTCAGAAACTCTGGGTTAGCTATCCACATAGTGTTTTACCATGTATTTGATCACTGCTCTGCTCTTTATTTTCTCTGAACCTCAGTTCGTTTAATTGCTAAAAAGAGTTAACATGATTTTTTCAGAAGGTCTGTGAAAAAAAGATATTTTAAGTAATGGTCTTGTGACAGGCAAATGGTATCTAATCAATATTTTGTATCAAATATAATTTTATTTTTAACATCCTAAGATACTGTGTGAGTTAAAATATTTTATTGCTCATTTATACTTAGAACGTTGTTGATTTCGGTACATCATAGTTGATCACGTCTTCCTCTCTAGAGCTTGTAATCTAAGGCATGTGTCATCAATTTAAAAGTGAATAAAATTTTATATTCCCAAATATCCATCTACTGCTAACAGAGAGAGAAAAAATTCTCTTAGGAAGCATTATTGAAAATGCTTTGATATTACAAAACAATTGTGTAGAATGGAGAACAAATGACAAAATATGCCTTAAAAAACAAACTGTAAAGAATTTATCCTTTAAAGCATTTTCAGAGTTTTGCTATTCCTGGAATCAATAATAGAAGTAGTAGAAATGCAACTGTTCTTTAACAATTTTTGAAAGGAAAATTTCCTTTACTGTATTTAAGTATAATTAATAGAATACACCACAAAAAGGTTGTTTTTCATGGTCAACAAAGTCGATAAAACTCAAAATGAAATACTTTCACAGTTATTTAAAGGAATCTTCTGCTGAGATGCAAATTAATAATTGACACAACTTTTTAACCTGTAGACTACAATACAAATGTCTTTCTTAAAGTTAAAGTAAAATTTATGGAACCTCATTATTATGTAGAATATTTAGAGTTGGTTACTATTACTTTCAATATACCTGAAAATTAGAAATAATCAGTAGTGGATATTTTCCTAATAGGGTATATATAATTCCTCTCCAATACAAACACAGGAAAGAATTGATGTTGTTGACCAGCCAATCAAAAGATTAGGGCAACTTATGTCTTAATCCTATTATTACTTTGTACTTTCTAGTTCAGTTTCCAAGCCCAGAGGTCTGCAACTAGTGAAGGGGAAAAAAAGAGAGCTGTAATCGTGTTTCTTATAATACTTAGAGTCTGGCAGAAGACAGTTAACCATCTAGTGCCCTTATGCCTTGAATAAACTCAAGTATGTCAGGTGAGTAAGCAATATATTCCCAGGGAAATATTTATTTCCTGTGAGATCATTCAAACATACATCTATATTGAAATTTCCCTGATTTTCACAATATTTTTTAATCAAAAAATTCTGGGAAAAAAATAATAGCATCTATGTTTAATCAGACACAATTGTTAAATTAATGAATTTAATAGTAATTAATTAAATTAATAGGTTAATAAAATTATACTTTATTGGTATATGCTGGAATACTTGTTGGTATCATAAACATTCAAATATTTTCCTTGAATATACTGAGAAAGTGTTGTAGAAAAATAATAATTTTACCTTTTTATCCTGAGAAAAATCAGGGTCATAATCCCAAGTTATTTATTTTTCTTTAAATAGTAGGATTAAAAAATAATAAATAAAAGGAAGGTAAAAATTAAAATAAAGCTAAACACTAGAAATTAGAAAGATCAACTATGATGTCCACTGCTTAGAATAGGTCAATGTTTGGAAGCATTTGGAAAAGTCCTGGAGATTCTCAGAGGTCTTAAGTTTTCTTTAATGTTTGCACTTAACTTGAACTAGCTTAATAAAACATGGAAACCTACAAAATTATCAAAGTGTTCCTTTTCTCTGTGTAATAATTTTGGAATGAGTCAGATTATTAAAAAGAAAGATATATAACCGCAATTTTTAAAATTAATATTTAAAAAACATTAATTTTGGCAAAAAGAAAAAGGTAGCATAGCTGAAGAACTTTGAGGAACATTTTAAAATGAAAACTTCCCTTTATTCTGGAAAGCCATATATATATATACATATATGTTTGTGGCTTATGTCCTCCTCTTCATCCTTGTCTCTTACCCCTCCTTGACATATAATGTAGCTTCCAGCCACGTGGAACCAGTTGTGGTTCCTACATTTTTCATGCTTGTTAGTGCACGTGTCATTGCACATGCCATTGATTCTGCCCAGACTACCTTTGCTTCTCACTTTGACGATTCATTTCAAGTAGCACATCTTCTGAAAAGCTGCCCTGCCCCTGACCCCCACTCACGGTTATGTGCTCCATTTTGTGCACTTATTGAATCCTATATTCTCATTAAAGCAGTTCTCTCTCACACACACATACTGTATTATTATTTTCCTATCTCTTCTCTAGACAACTGCTCTCCAAACTTCTACGATTACTCACTCCAAAACTTTAAAAATATCTGAACATGCACTACCAATAAATGTGTGCATTATGATGTGTATGTTTGCATGTATACTTAACTTATTGATAAACATATTTCTTGACAATATTTCATTCATAAATATGCTTACTACTGATAATCCATACATCAAATTCTTCCAAGGCTTTTTTTTTTTGGTACGCGGGCCTCTCCCTGCCGTGGCCTCTCCCGCTGCGGAGCACAGGTTCTGGACGCGCAGGCTCAGCGGCCATGGCTCACAGGCCCAGCCGCTCCGCGGCATGTGGGATCTTCCCGGACCGGGGCACGAACCCGTGTCCCCTGCATCCGCAGGCGGACTCTCAACCACTGCGCCACCAGGGAAGCCCCCAAGGCTTATTTTAAATAAACAATGAATATAGAAAATTTTAACATATCATTCCTTTAGTTTTGAGAATCAACTTGGTCTCTCCTGAGGTAAAGCACTCCACTTTATAGGCTACTCCTCTAGATTATTATTTCCTTGAAAGCAGATCCTTAAAAAAACTATCTGTAACCCCAGCACTTGTGCTTGATAATATCAAATGTGCATCCCTCATTAAATGCTATCCATAGGTTGATACCCACTGGGTTGATTTCAAGTGTCTAATTCATGGAACTAAGAATTATAGAAACAGATGGGAAACTTAAGACCACCAAACAGAATATCCTTATTGTGTAGATAAATAAACTAAAACTCGGACAGGTCAAGTGATTTACCCAGTATCACACATTCAGTGATTGATGGCCAACTGGAGCCTAGGCTCCCATTTCCAAGTCTCCCAATTCCAGTAGGATGCTCTTACTATGATCTCCTTATAATGGTAAAGGAACTTAAGGAGAAGAGGCATTTGATACCACCTTTCCTCTCACACTTCTAACCTACATGAAAGAGCTTGATATTTCAGAAATAGACCAAATACACTGGGAATAACCCCTTGAGTTAACTAGATTTTCTCTTTCAACTGGTTATTCTGGTTCACTAAAGCTGCCAGTCTGATCTGAAAGCTGTTGAAACTGACAGTTTCAAAGCCTAACTTAGAATATAGTCATCTCTAGACAATTGCTGTCCAATAGAACTTTCCCTAATGATGTAAATGGTCAATATCTGTGCTATCTAATACACAGTATGTACTTGAAACGTGACTATAATGACTGAAAAATCAAATATTTAATTTAATTTTTATTTTAATTAATTTGACTCTAAATAGCCACATGTGGCTAATACCTGCTCTATTGGAGGGTGCAGCTCTAGACTCAGAAAATAAAATGTCAAATGTAAATGTAGAAAAAGTACTTTTGTGGAAATGAAGTCTTTCCAATCTAGTGTCCACAAGAAAACTAGCATATTTTTGAGGCAGCTTGAGAACTTAGCATCCAGGCAAAGATGAAAGAGAGTAGTGAGTAGGCAAGAAAAAGAAGTAGTGAGTACATGATATGCAAATGAGAATAACCAGCTGGAATGTTCTTTTTCCTTTCATAAAATATTTTTGAATCATACTTCTCAAACTTAAATGTGCATATGAATCACCTGGGGACAGTCTTTTAAAAATACAGATTCTAGTTCAGTAAGTCTGAGATGAGGTCTGAGATCCTACATTTCTAACAACTTCTAGGAAAGATGTTGCTGGTGTGTGGACCACAGTTCCAAGTAGTAAGAATTCAGATAAAAGGTAAGAGCTCTGGGGAAAAAAATAATATTTGGTGAACAAAAGGTAAAAAGGCATTCAAAGGTAATCATAAACCATATAAAACTGGATTTAGAAGAGCATCCCATACAAATTCAAATTGAATTCTCTCCACAAACCAATAAATGACTTTCAATTCCCAACATTACATAATCAAATTTCACCTTCTATGAGATGTAACTGCAGCAGAGAAATCCTTTGTCATGTATCCTTGTGTCACTGTGGTCCATAAAAATATTTTTAAACGGAGAAAGGGGAAGAAAATCGATTGTTCCTTGAAAGGAATTATACTGGAGATCACTGAAGGAAAATTCCCAAGAAATATTTCAATGTAGAGATAACCAGGGTCATGTCTATGACTGGCCAAAGGATAAAAGTAGAAATCATTAATAACTTGTAGAGTTTGAATGACAATGGTAAGGCTTCTTGCTTGATATGAACTGAATATAGCCGCATGACTTTCACAGTTTTGGTTATTTTCACAAACATATACTGGTGTGTGGGGGGGAATCTAAACTTATTATTTCTAGTAACAACCCAGACAGACACACCCATTGGTTTGATTGTTCCTATCAAGAACTTTAGGGAACAAAACTAGGTGCAAGTAGTAGATAACTAGCAAAAATGGCTAAGAAGCTTGGGGCTAGGGCAAAAGACAAGGGGCTGGTCTAGATTAAAAAATTTCAAACAATGTTGATTCCAACCAAGTTCAGATTTGCCTTCATTCATGTTTACGACTGAGCCCACAAACAAGCAGTTAAATTTGAGGGGATGCAGACACCAAATTTCCGTGTATCCATATTTCTTTTTGGTAGCAAATCTGGAGTTTGAAAATCTATGTACCCCACAGGGAGTGAGGAATCTGTCAAGTTTTAAGAAACAAAGAAACCATGGGCTTAATGCACTTTATACATTGGGTTTAGAGAGGGACCATATCAACATTCAAAGGTCTACATATTACTAGGGAAATTATTTGATGTTCCATAGTTACATAATATCATGTTCTAATCCTTACTCCTTTGTCAGGTCCACAGCTGTCCTAGAAAGGCAACAGGACAGCTAAATCTTCTGATGGTCATATCTTCTTGTGCTTTACAGTAAGAAAAGAAATGATTAACAAACCAATCATTTATCATCATAATGTTGTAAGATGCTGATGACTTCCCCATCTTCAAGTCTGTTAGTGTTTATATCTTTACTGAATTTAAGCTACCAAAGTGACTATCTTTCAATAGTCAGAGACACTACAGTGATAGAGGTCACAATGTGTGCAATGGTATAGACATGTTCAAAAACAGTGTGTTATTTCCCTTTTCACTCAACCACTCAGCACAGACTTGTATGTATCATTTAGGATGCTTGGAGTTGTTTGCAGTATCTACAGTTTAATATCCCAAGTCAGTTCTCAAAATGAGGTCATCTGTAGAACTGCTAAAGGATGTTATTTAGGTAGTAAACCTGTAAGTATGCAGAGAAAGATTTCCTATTTCTGCTATGGGTTAGTAGAAAATGAATTGTTTTGTAGTTGTAAAAGCTCTGAATTACAGATGCAAAGATACTTGGGGAAGAGTTGTAACTACTATTTTTTCCTTATAAATATATAATTGGCATTCTGAAATTTGATAGGATCAATTTCAAGATGTTAAGTTTACTTTGCTCTTTTTCATACTAATATATGAAGCTCCTGAATTTTTACATTGCCAGAAGTAAATACAATTAAAAAGAAAAACAAAATCTCATCTATCACAATAAAGTATTTTTCTTTGGCAGAAGCAAATTGCCTATCTTCATTCTAAGTTCCTTTCCTTGCCTTCAGTCCCAAGAAGAGAAAAATCAAGCAATATAGAGATGTCAGAAATTAATTCACTCTTTTATTAAATATCAATAGAAAGTTTTAAATAAATTATACAGTAAATATAATATAGCAAAATAAATTTTAAACCCTTCCCTCTCTCTCACTTGCTGTGTGTGTGTGTGTGTGTGTGTGTGAGAGAGAGAGAGAGAGAGAGAGAGAGAGGGAGAGAGAGTGTGTTCATATACACAGAAATAGATAATGGATAGATGTCAAAAAATATAGACACTATTTACCTATAGATCCAGTGTTTTGTCCTATGTGCTCTTATAGCTCTTCAAAACTAATGTTTATTCATGTTCTTGTCAAGCAATGAGAATGTTGACTATCTCGGAAATTTTGTTTGTTAGTTTGTCGTCTAAAGTAAGAAGGTAACACGGAGTGGCAAAGAAGATGTCTGAAGCATAGGAAAAGCAAAAGTGCAAAGAGAAAAAAATATTTGTATTATATAAAAAATTTAAGAGCTGAAAAGTAATCCTTTTCATACACATAAAATTTGTTGTGTCTCAATGAAAAAGGAAACCAAAATTTCTGAACAAACTAAATAGTCCCATTCTTCCAAAATAAATGATCTCTTCATACTTAAGGATTATTTTAAGATCTCTGATTACTGTGGACAACACAGATTAAATAAAATATTAATTCTATTCTATTCTACCACTTGCAAACTCTGTAACCTTTGTGGACAGCAAAGGGCATCTATTATTATTATGGCTTCTTATCCACCCAATAATCATATATTTCTTCCCACTTATCTTGGAGGAAATTCATTTCATACTAGAAAAATACTTTACTTGCCATCACCAGGCCACAGAATGCCTAACAGAGAGATTACTATGTGAAACTGGTTTATGTGTGTGGAAAGGATTCACTTTTACTGGTGACTCTCTATGGCTTAAAGTATCTATTTTCTAACACCTAACTACTTTATCTGACACATAACAGGAATTACAGAGGAGTCCAAAATGCTTTTATATTTTACAATTTAAATGACTATTACAAACATCACTCCTACCTCTTCACCTTTGCGGTACCAATTTGATTTATACGGCTAGTTTAGGAAAGCTAAAGCTGAACTGATCCTCATTCTTTGTCCAGAATATATAACTACGTTTTAAGAAGTTGGAAAAACTGCAAACATCAGTCATACACATTAAAAGATAAGATATAGTAAGTTGCATGAATGAAACCAATGTTTTTATTCCTACTTTAATAGGCCAATTGGAATTATAATTAGAGAGTACCCAGGAGTTCCACCAGAATTAAGGACCTGTCAGCATTTTCACTCAATTTTCATCTTTTCCAGGGGTTAATATTTAGCTATTAAAAGAAAATAATCCTTCAGACACATAGTAAATATTCAAAGAGATTTTAAATGACATGTTCTCCTTGACAAATTTGGTTGGTGCCACATTGATCATTTTTAACTTGTAGATAAGTGAGATCAACTTCTACATTAAAGGTTTTTCTTTCTTCTTAAGTGTGGCTAACACGGCCCTCCCTAGGTAATTCCAAAAGTATTCACAGAAAAATATCTCAAATTTATGATTCATTTTGGGA
Source organism: Monodon monoceros (assembly GCF_005190385.1). Classification (NCBI taxonomy): domain Eukaryota; kingdom Metazoa; phylum Chordata; class Mammalia; order Artiodactyla; family Monodontidae; genus Monodon; species Monodon monoceros. The sequence continues at coordinate 24,299,057 of NW_021703779.1, read as the reverse complement.
AATACTTGTATTTCATCATAACTAATATATAACCATTATAAAGTACAATATGGAAATATAGACAAAACATATAAGTTTAGTTTTGTTTCCACTTTCCTCATTTTTTATTTGATCATTATCTAGCTTTAATTTGGTATTACATAAACAGATTAAAAATAGAAACTCAATTATTTGCTCCTTCCTGAATACACATTCTTCACAATGTAACTTTGATGTTTCCCCCATTAGAAGATGCAATTTATTATCCCAACTCTAGAATCTGGGCTGCTTTCCTGACTTACTCCTGACTCATGGAATGTGGTGGAAATTACATAGTGCTATTTCCAAGCCTAAGCCTCAAAGAAGCCTTTGGTGCCTCTGCTCTTTCTCTTGGAACTCTGCCCCAGTCACAAGAACAAATCAGAACTAGCCTTCTGGAGAATATGGAACAGAGACATGTCATACTAGCCAAGGCCACTGTAAGCCAGCCAGCCCTCAGCTAATCTGCCAGCTGATCACAAGTCCATGAGAGTTTAAACCAGAACTTTCCAGCTTAGCCCAGCCTAAACTGATGGCCTTACAGAATTGGGAGCTAAGTAAATGGTTCTTGTTTTAAGCCACTAAATTGGAGTGATTTATTATGCAGCAAAAGCTAACTGATACAGATATAAATATTCAAAACAAAGTGCACACAATTTTTTTTAACATCTTTATTGGAGTATAATTGCTTTACAATGGTGTGTTAGCTTTTGCTTTGTAACAAAGTGAATCAGATATACATATACATATATCCCCAACTCTCCTCCCTTTTGTGCGTCGCTCCCACCCTCGCTATCCCACCACTCTAGGTGGTCACACAGCACGGAGCTGATCTCCCTGTGCTAAGCGGCTGCTTCCCACTAGCTATCTATTTTAAATTTGGTAGTGTATATATGTCCATGCCACTCTCTCACCTCATCGCAGCTTACCCTTCCCCCTCCTCGTGACCTCAAGTCCGTTCTCTACATCTGTTTCTTTATTCCTGTCCTGCCCCTAGGTTCTTCATAAGCATTTTTTATTATATTCCATATATGTGTGTTAGCATATGGCATTTGTTTCTCTTTCTGACTTACTTCTCTCTGTATGACAGACTCTAGGTCCACTTCTCTCTGTATGACAGACTCTAGGTCCATCCACCTCACTACAAATAACTCAATTTCGTTTCTTTTTATGGCTGAGTAATATTCCATTGTATATATGCGCCACATCTTCTTTATCCATTCATCTGTTGATGGATACTTCAGTTGCTTCCATGTCCTGGCTATTGTAAATAGAGCTGCAATGAACATTTTGGTGCATGACTCTTTTTGAATTATGGTTTCCTCAGGGTATATGCCCGGTAGTGGGATTGCTGGGTCATATGGTAGTTCTATTTTTAATTTTTTAAGGAACCTCCATACTGTTCTCCATAGTGACTGTATCAATTTACATTCCCATCAACAGTGCAAGAGGGTTCCCACACCCTCTTGTTTTCTCCACACCCTCTCCAGTATTTATTGTTTGTAGATTTTTTGATGATGGCCATTCTGACTGGTGTGAGGTGATACTTCATTGTAGTTTTGATTTGCATTTCTCTAATGATTAATGATGTTGAGCATCTTTTCATATGTTTGTTGGCAATCTGTATATCTTCTATGAAGAAAGGTCTATTTAGCTCTTCTGCCCTTTTTTGGATTGGGTTGTGTGTTTTTTTGATATTTAGCTGCATGAGCTGCTTGTAAATTTTGGAGATTAATCATTTGTCAGTTGCTTCATTTGCAAATATTTTCTCCCATTCTGAGGGTTGTCTTTTCATCTTGTTTATGGTTTCCTTTGTTGTGCAAAAGTTTTTAAGTTTCATTAGGTCCCATTTGTTTATATTTGTTTTTATTTCCATTTCTCTAGGAGGTGGGTCAAAAAGGATCTTGCTGTGATTTATGTCATAGAGTGTTCTGCCTATGTTTTCCTGTAAGAGTTTGATAGTGTGTGGCCTTACATTTAGGTCTTTAATCCATTTTGAGTTTATTTTTGTGTATGGTGTTAGGGAGTGTTCTAATTTCATTCTTTTACATGTAGCTGTCCAGTTTTCCCAGCACCACTTATTGAAGAGGCTGTCTTTTCTCCATTGTATCTTGCCTCCTTTACCAAAAATAAGGTGACCATAGGTGCATGGGTTTATCTCTGGGCTTTCTATCCTGTTCCATTTATCTATATTTCTGTTTTTGTGCCAGTACCATACTGTCTTGATTACTTTGTAGTAATCAAGTAGCTTTGTAGTATAGTCTGAAGTCCAGGAGCCTGATTCCTCCAGCTACGTTTTTCTTTCTCATGATTGCTTTGGCTATTCAGGGTCTTTTCTGTTTCCATATAAATTGCAAAATTTTTTATTCTCGTTCTGTGAAAAATGCCAGTGGTAGTTTGATAGGGATTGCATTGAATCTGTAGATTGCTTTGGGTAGTATAGTCATTTTCACAATGTTGACTCTTCCAATCCAAGAACATGGTATATCTCTCCATCTGTTTGTATCATCTTTAATTTATTTCATCAGTGTCTTATAGTTTTCTGCATACAGGTCTTTTGTCTCCTTAGGTAGGTTTATTCCTAGGTATTTTATTCTTTTTGTTGCAGTGGTAAATGGGAATGTTTCCTTAATTTCTCTTTCAGATTTTTCATCACTAATGTATAGGAACAGATTTCTGGGCACTAATTTTGTATCCTGCTACTTTACCAAATTCATTGATTAGCTCTAGTAGTTTTCTGGTAGCATCTTTAGTATCCTCTATTATAATATCATGTCATCTGCAAACAGTGACAGCTTTACTTCTTCTTTTCTGATTTGGATTCCTCTTATTTCTTTTTCTTCTCTCATTGCTGTGGCTGAAACTTCCAAAACTACGTTGAATAATAGTGGTGAGAGTGGACAACCTTGTCTTGTTCCTGATCTTAGAGGAAATGGTTTCAGTTTTTAGCCATTGCGAATGATGTTGGGTGTAGGTTTGTCATGTATGGCCTTTATTATGTTGAGGTAAGTTCCCACTCTGCCTACTTTCTGGAGGGCTTTTATCATGAATGGGTGTTGAATTTTGTCAAAAGCTTTTTCTGCATCTATTGAGACAATCATATGGTTTTTCTCCTTCAATCTGTTAATATGGTGTATCACATTGACTGATTTGCATATATTGAAGAATCTTTGCATTCTTGGGATAAACCCCACTTGATCATGGTGTATGATCCTTTTAGTGTGCTGTTGGATTCTGTTAGCTAGTATTTTGTTGAGGATTTTTGCATCTATGTTCATCAGTGATATTGGCCTGTAGTTTTCTTTCTTTGGGACATCTTTGTTTTTGGTATCATGTTGATGGTGGCCTCGTAGAATGAGTTTGGGAGTGTTCGTCCCTCTGCTATATTTTGGATGAGTTTGAGAAGGATAGTTTTAGCTCTTCTCTGAATGTGTGAGAGAATTCACCTGTGAAGCCATCTGGTCCTGGGCTTTTGTTTGTTGGAAGATTTTTAATCACAGTCTCAATTTCAGTGCTTGTGATTGGTCTGTTTATATTTTCTATTTCTTCCTGGTTCAGTCTCAGAAGGTTGTGCTTTTCTAAGAATTTGTCCATTTCTTCCAGGTTGTCCATTTTATTGGGATTTAGCTGCTTGTAGTAATCTCTCATGATCCTTGGTATTTCTGCAGTGTCAGTTGTTACTTCCCCTTTTTCATTTCTAATTCTATTGATTTGAGTCTTCTCCCTTTTTTCTTGTTGAGTGTGGCTAGTGGTTTATCAATTTTGTTTATCTTCTCAAAGAACCAGCTTTTAGTTTTATTGATCTTTGCTATGGTTTCCTTCATTTCTTTTTCATTTATTTCTGATCTTTATGATTTCTTTCCTTCTGCTAACTTTGGGGATATTTTTGTTCGTCTTTCTCTGACTGCTTTATGTGTAAGGTTAGGTTTATTTGAGATATTTTATGTTTCTTGAGGTAGGATTGTATTGCTATAAACTTCCCTCTTAGAACTGCTTTTGCTGCATCGCACAGGTTTTGGGTGATCGTGTTTTCATTGTCATTTGTTTCTAGGTATTTTTTGATTTCCTCTTTGATTTCTTCAGTTATCTCTTGTTATTTAGTAGTGTATTGTTTAGCCTCCATGTGTTTGTATTTTTTACAGATCTTTTCCTGTAATTGATATCTAGTCTGATAGTGTTGTGGTCAGAAAAGATACTTGATATGATTTCAATTTTCTTAAATTTACCAAGGCTTGATTTGGGGCCCAATATATGATCTATCCTGGAGAATGTTCCATGAGCACTTGAGAAGAAAATGTATTCTGTTGTTTTTGGATGGAATGTCCTATAAATATCAATTAAGTCCATCTTGTTTAATGTATCATTTAAAGCTTGTGTTTCCTTATTTATTTTCATTTTGGATGATCTGTCCATTGGTGAAAGTGGGGTGTTAAAGTCCCCTACTATGAATATGTTACTGTCGATTTCCCCTTTTATGGCCATTAACATTTGCCTTAGGTATTGAGGTGCTCCTATGTTGGGTGCGTAAATATTTACAAATGTTATATCTTCTTCTTGGATTGATCCCTTGATCGTTATGTAGTGTCCTTCTTTGTCTCTTGTAATAGTCTGTATTTTAAACTCTATTTTGTCTGATATGAGAATTGCGACTCCAGCTTTCTTTTGATTTCCATTTGCATGGAATATCTTTTTCCATCCCCTCATTTAAGTCTGTATGTGTCCCTAGGTCTGAAGTTGGTCTCTTGTAGACAGCATATATACGGGTCTTCTTTTTGTATCCATTCAGCCAGTCGATATCTTTTGCTTGGAGCATTTAATCCATTTACATTTAAGGTAAGTATCAATATGTATGTTCCTATTACCATTTTCTTAACTGTTTTTGGTTTGGTATTGTAGGTCTTTTCATTGTTTTGTGTCTCCTGCCTAGAGAAGTTCCTTTAGCATTTGTTGTAAAGCTGGTTTGGTGGTGCTGAATTCTCTTAGCTTTCGCTTGTCTGTAAAAGTTTTAATTTCTCCGTCCAATCTGAATGAGATCCTTGCTGAGTAGAGGAATCTTGGTTGTAGGTTTTTCCCTTTCATCACTTTAAATATGTCCTGCCAGTCCCTTCTGGCTTGCAGAGTTTCTGCTAAAAGATCAGCAGTTAACCTTATGGGGATTCCCTTGTATGTTATTTGTTGTTTTTTCCTTGATGCTTTTAATATTTTTTCTTGCTATTTAATTTTTGATAGTATTATTAGTATGTGTCTTGGCATGTTTCTCCTTGGATTTATCCTGTATGGGACTCTCTGCACTTCCTGGACTTGATTGACTATATCCTTTCCCATGTTAGGGAAGTTTTCAACTATAATCAATTCAAATATTTTCTCAGTCCCTTTCTTTTTCTCTTCTTCTTCTGGGACCCCTATAATTTGAATGTTGGTGTGTTTAATGTTGTCCCAGAGGTCTCTGAGACTGTTCTCAATTCTTTTCATTCCTTTTTCTGTATTCTGCTCTGTGGTAGTTATTTCCATTATTTTATCTTCCAGGTCACTTATCCGTTCTTCTGCCTCTGTTATTTTGCTATCGATTCCTTGTAGACAATTTTTAATTTGATTTATTGTGTTGTTCATCATTGTTTGTTTGCTCTTTAGTTCTTCAAGTCCTTGTTAAATGTTTCTTGTATTTTCTCCATTCTAGTTACAAGATTTTGGATCATCTTTACTATCATTACTCTGAATTCTTTTTCAGATAGATTGCCTATTTCCTCTTCATTTGTTTGTTCTGGTGGTTTTTTACCTTGCTCCTTCATCTGCTGTGTGTTTCTCTGTCTTCTCATTTTGCTTTACTTACTGTGTTTGGGGTTTCCTTTTCACAGGCTGCAGGTTTGTAGTTCCCATTGTTTTTGGTGTCTGCCCCCAGTGGCTAAGTTCGGTTCAGTGGGTTGTGTAGGCTTCCTGGTGGAGGGGACTAGCGCCTGTGTTCTGGTGGATGAGGCTGGATCCTGTCTTTCTGGTGAGCAGGACTGCGTCTGGTGGTGTGTTTTGGGGTGTCTGTGACCTTATTATGATTTTAGGCAGCCTTTCTGCTAGTGGGTGGGGTTGTGTTCCTGTTTTTTTTGCAGTACGCGGTCCTCTCACTGTTGTGACCTCTCCCATTGCGGAGCACAGGCTCCGGACACGCAGGCTCAGCGGCTATGGCTCACGGGCCCAGCTGCTCCACGGCATGAGTGATCTTCCTGGACTGGGGCACGAACCCGTGTCCCCTGCATCGGCAGGCGGACTCTCAACCAGTGCGCCACCAGGGAAGCCCCTGTGTTCCTCTTTTGCTAGTTGTTTGGCATCGGGTGTCCAGCACTGTCGCTTGCTGGTCTTTGAGTGGAGCTGGGTCTTAGTGTTGAGATGGAGAACTCTGGGAGAGATTTCGCCGTTTGATATTTCCTGGAGCCGGGAGGTCTCTGATGGACCAATGTCCTGAACTCGGTTCTCCAACCTCAGAGGCACGGGCCTGACACCCAGCCAGAGCACCAAGACCCTGTCAGCCACATGGCTTTCTGCCTACGCTTCTGCTCCCAGAACTCCAGTATTCTCTCCAGCAGCCACTGTACCATTTAGCATTCTAAGCACTGTGATAATCTCCTTACAAAAACCTGAAGAGTGATCATCATTACCTTAGAATTCAAAAGAAAATGACTCTACTTGCATTTTTGAAACCACTAGTATTTTAACAGATGAAATTTCTTGTCAAGGAGGATGGGGGTGCTTTTGGATCAAATAGTCTTTAAATCAACTCAAATCACAGATACATACAAAACTTCTAAAAATCTTCTGGTTATTATATCACTTATCAGAATGTGTTGAAGCTGTTATTCAAAACCAGATATAGTCATATTAAAATTGCCTATAAAATAGTCCAAAACATATCAGCTCTCCCTCTAAAAATTCATGAGTTTAAAAATAAAAACACTGAATATGCCATGTTAAACTGAAGATCCCTTATGATTAATCTCTATTTTTTACTACAAGTTTATAAACATGCCAATAATTCCTGCACTACATTAAAAAAAATCTTTCTTATGAACTGACCATGGCGACAAGGATACAAAAGTCCACATTTTAAAAATATGAATTTGAATTTCTCCTTAACACTGACATAAAAACAAGCATTGACTAGAGTTGCATCAATCCTTCCCAACGTCTCAAAAAATATGTGCGCTGTTACAATAAAAACAGTTCACCAACTGTTTATGTAAAATTATTTGATGAAAAACAAGCATGGCCATATGGCACTGTAGCTCTGCTGTGGGAGCATGAAGAACAATTTTGTAGGCTGTAGTATATAACGGTCATTCTAAGTAGGGTGTCAACTATTGCAGACACTTTACATTAATAGTTAATCTATCCTTTTATCCTCTAAGTACTTACATTTCTTAACAACTTGTAGTTTGGAAACAAGTTTAACAACTCACTTATTAAGAATTAAAATTTGGGGAATGACAAAATATTTGATGTAATGTGGACATACACAGTATTCATTCACTAATTAAAGATATTGTTTACATAATACATTAATTGGATGATAAGAATGTGATAGAGGAGCTGGTTTTCATTACTAACTAGAGGTTCCAGAAATATGAATGCATTGAAGGTACTATGCCATTGATTTAGAAGAAGAAAATAATTAGAAAATGTACTTCATTTAAGAACCAAATCCACATACACACTTGCATTCTTCGAGTGTAAGAATTGTACCTTACTCACCTTTATATTTTTTGCAATATCTATTGCTGTGTCATGCACATTGTAACCATGTAGTACATATTTGCTGAATAGAACACTCAGAAAGAAATGAATTATAAATGCCGCTGCCAGACCCTCGAATCCTTAACTTTATCTAGAATTTCTGGAATACTTCAGGGAATAATCCTCATCCATTACGTAGATCGCATAATAGAATGATGTTTATTAGCATATGAAAGTCCAGTATTTTGCCCTCACATTAACTCTCCTTTTTGAGTTGTTTACATATTGGGGGCTAGAGTCAACAGAAAGACAAAAGTGAATGGCCTGACTCTCATTAGCAAATCAGACTACTTAATTAAAGATCCTGGAAAAGAAGGTGGAAACCAAAATGGAGAAGAAAACAGCCAGGTTAGAATCCAGTCATTCACATTTGTATGTTTTGGTCGATACCCTGAAAAAAGATGTTTGTTGACATGTGGCTGTGTCATTAATAAATTTAAAATGTCAACTGAGTGTCATGGTGACATTAATAACTGAGAAAGAAACCACAGCAGATATAGTTCTGTAAGAAAAATGTTGCAGACATACCATCTATTTCTAAAATGCTTATCCTCTGTGGTTTTCATGGTTCATTTGATACAAGAACGCCGAGTTTAAACTCATGATCTGTGTGGTCCCCCCCACCGCATATGAATTCCAGGACAAAGATGTTACTCTTTTATTTCAGAGACTTAGAACTCCACATTAAAGTATTTCAGATTCACCACGACTTCCTTGTTTACACATGGGAAGTACCTTGATGTGCAGATGATTATAACAAGGGGCATTGGAAGAAGGCTACAAACTCTGGTGTGGATAGCTGGTATTGGTTCATGGAATATAACAACTATAACTAATAAGGGTGTTTTATGAAAGTAACTTGAAAGCTATTCAAGGGGACAAGTTTTAAGTTGTTATAGGTACAAATAGTGAGATCACATAGCTTAATATTTGAATGATGAGACAATTAAATACTGGAATCACAGAACTTTCAAGACTTCAGTCAATGACAGTCACAATGGAGCAAAGCTCATAAAATTGGAAGAGACTCTAAGATACAACATCATTATCCCTCTATGATATTCATGTTTAAGAAAGATTAAACTTTTTAGGTGACCTTGTTTCACATGCTACACAAAAATCTATCAAAAAGACTATTTTCTGGGAGCGCACACCTTTTTATTGACTTTTACTATGGTGTGATTAAGGTAACTGATTTTTATCAATTTAAAATACTTTTTTTTTTTTTACAAGAGAGTCTGCTGCTCATTTCTTCACTATGAGATGTAGTGTTTTTAGTAAAATGTTAGATACATATATATTTAAGATTTCAAGGTACACACAATATTTGAGAAGGCAACAGTATGAATATTGAGAGATGTGCTCACCCAGAATGGGTGATGATAATTGGTCAACTAAAATACTAATTTGTGAAATAAAAATCAACTGCTATTAGGAGATAAGAATACATTTAAGGGGGAGTTCAGATGTCTTGATTTGTGGATAAATATATATATATATTTTAAAAATTCATTATAATCTATTCAGATATTAAAATTAAGCATGCTTACTTTTAAAAGTAAGGGATTGCGCTCTCCTGGGCTGGGCCTAAGCCGCGCCAGACGAGGGACGGACGTTCCTGGCGAATGGGACCTCTCTTCTCATTCTGTCCGCGGGCTCCTCCCCTCTCTTTTCACACACACCCCCACCCGCCGGTCAAGGGATGTGTGGAAGGCAGGGGTGTGGCCTCCCGCCCTTACTCTCGGTCTCCGGCCCCCTGCCTCGCGTTGTCTGCAGGCCGTCGTCCTCTGACGCTGCAGACGCTCTCGCTTCACGTCCTTCGCATGCGCCTTGCGAGGTGTCCGCCCTACGTTAGAGGGGGCGGTCCCGCCGCCGCGCTGCGTGCCCCGGTCGGTGCGTGAGCGTGCCTTGCCTGGCCCTCTGTGGTTCCCCTGGAGCGCTCCAGGTCGTCCCTCAGGTGCCCGAGGCCGAGCGGTGGTGTCGTTCCCCTTTCCCAGCGTGCTCCTCGGGTTCCTGCCACGGTGGTGTGTCCTGTGAGTGCCTCTCTTGCGGCGGTCGAGAAGGTAAGGGAGGCGTGCCTGTCCCCCCCTCCCCCCGCCTCGGTGAGGCCAGGTGCCGCCTCATCGTGGTCGTCCTCTCACGGTGCACTGTGGGGGACTGACTTTGGCCAGGCGAACGCCACGTGTGCCCCTCCTTGTGGGAGGGTCGCACGCGGGCTTGGGTGCCATCAAGGTGGGCCGGGGCCTGCTACAGGGGGGCTGTCACGCTTCTCAGGCTTGCTTCTCCCTTCAAGAGCCAGGTGGACGAGCCTGGGGGCAGCAGAGGTTGTGCGCCGGCCGTGGCAGCCAACGCTCCTGTGGGCCTTGTGCTTACCCATACCGCAGAACCCTCCCCCCGCCCAGTCGAGGACTTGGCGGCTCGTGGAGCGACTCCGTGGACCCGAAGGGGAGACGATGGGTGGGGGATGATGCACCCTCAGTGAGAAAGCCTTCTCTAGCGAGCCGAGAGGGAGCCTTGGGGTACCGGACCCTCCCAGCTGCTGCCCCTCCCAAGCGTGCAGTGGCCACCATGGCGACTGCCATAGCACGTAGGCAGAGCCCCTCGCCTTCGCTGGAGGGGTGCACCGCCCCGTGGTGGGGCCGAGCGCCCCTCTTTGCCAAAAAAAAAAGAGAGGGATTACCCAAAGAAGAAATAAAAATCGCCCATAATTTCATATCGAGAGATAGTCTATAAAGATACATTTTAAAAGTTTATTCACGGTATTTTACATTTTCTGTAATATTTGTGGAAAACACTTTCTGCGTCTGTATTTTTACTTTGTTCATTTAATTTACATACAGAATTTTACTTTTTTGTAGTTAAAGCTATCATATTTATCATTCATATAAGATTTCTGAATTTGGAGTCATAAAGGTTGTTTTCTCTCCCAAATTATCTTTAATATTCTTCTATTTTTTTAACCCTTAAATTTATAATATATTTACCAGGCAAAATCATAAACAGCTGGTCTGCAATTTTTCTTGGATTTTTTTTATTCATGAAGTGAAGTTTTTGTTGTCTCTATTGCTTTAGTTGTTAATGTGTGTGTTTAGAAACTTATTATTGAAATTCAGTGTCCATAAAAACAAAAACAGTGAGCTGATCATAGATACAGCTCAGTGTATTTTCAAAAACTGAACACATCCATGTAACTGTCATCCAGATCAAAAAAAAGAACCACAGCAGAGACAGTACTGTGAAAAAAAAGTTGCAGCAATGCCATCTGTTCCTAAAATTCAGAAGTCCCCAACATACCTCCCTCCAGTTGCTACTCCTTCCAAAACATAACTACTATCCTAATTTTTTAAAGTTCTAAGAGATAAATTTGCCAGTTTTTGAGCTTTATATAAATTGAAGCAATGAAAATAACTGCTTTTCATATGATTATTGACCATTTGGATATTCTCTTTTATAAAGTGCTTATTGAAGTCTTTTGTCTATTTTTCTATTGGGTTGTCTGTCTCTTTTTCTTATTGTTTCATAGCAGTTCTCTCTGTAGTTTGGACATAAGGACTTAGAAGTTTGTGCTGAACTTATCTCTTCCTATTTCTTGGCTTGCTTTTTCATTCTCTTAATAGTGTATGTTGATACCAAAAGTATGGCAATCTTAATGTACCCTATTTTATCACTTTTAAAATTTTTGATTATTGTTTTTTGTGTCCTATTTAAGAAATTGTTGTCTATTCCATGGTTATGAAGATATTCTACCACATATTCTTCTAAGCACTATATGTGTATTTTTCACTGAAGTATAATTGACATATTGTTTTAACTCTCACAGTTAGATATGCAATTCATCTACAACTAAGTTTTTTATTATGTGAGGTAGAAATCAAGTTTTTTCCTCCCTCATAAATACTCAGTTGATCCAGTACCTTTTACAAATAGGCACTTCTTTTTTAATGCATTCAGTTGTCATAAATCAAGTGCTCATATATATGTGGATCTATTTCAGAAATCTCTGGTCTTTTCTATTGGCCTAATTTACTCTTCTTTTATAAATACCATATTGTCTTAATTACTGTGGTTTTTTAATCATTTCTGATATCTGGTAGTGTAAGTAATGAAATTTTGCTCTTCAAGATTGCCTTGGCTATACTTGGCTCTTTATGTTTCTATACACATTTAGAGTCAGCTTGTCAATTTCCATTTTTAAAAAACGGCAGAAATTTTGATTGGTAGTGCATTGATTCAGTAGGAGGAGACTTGACATCTTTAAAACATTCCGTTCTCCAGTCAATGAATAATTATTTAGATCTTTAATTTCTCTCAGCTATATTTTGTAAGGACATCTTGCTCACATTTGTTAAATTTACTTCTGGATATTTTATTTTTTTTAGATGACTTAGTAAATGTTTTTATTAATCTCATTTTTATTTGTTTATTTAAAGGATAATATAGGAATACAAGTAATTGCTTTATCTTCAACTTGTGTCCCAGCCTTGATGATTTTACTTACTACTTGTAAATATTTTGTCTATAGATTCTTTAAAGTTTTATGTAAAACGTTTTATGGTTTTTAATTGCAATTATTAACCATTTAATTCTTTCATTTGAATCCTTAGGTCTTTTTTTATTGAAGTGGAGTTTATTGACAATATTGTGTTAGTTTCAGGTGTACAGCAAAGTGATTCAGTTATATATATCTATTTTTTCAGATCATTTTCCATTATAGATTATTACAAGATGTTGAATATAGTTCCCTGTGTTATACAGTATCTCCTTCTTGCTTATCTATTTTATATATAGTAGCTTGTATCTGTTAATCCCATACTCCTAATTTATCCCTCCCCCATCCCTTTCCTCTTTGGTAACCATAAGTTTTATTTCTATGTCTGTGATTCTGTTTCTGTTTTGTGTATAGATTCATATGTATTATTTTTTAGATTCCACATATAAGTGATAACATATAATACTTGTCTTTGTCTAAATTATTTCATTTAGTATGATATACTCTAGGTCCATCCATTTTGCTGCAAATGGCAATATTTCATTCTTTTTCATGGCTGAGTAATATTCCATTGTATATGTATACCACATCTTCTTAAACCAATCGTCTGTTGATGGGCACTTGAGTTATTTCCATGTCCTGACTATTGTAAATAGTGCTGCTATGAACATTGGAGTGCATGTATTTTTTTCAGCTTATCGTTTTCTCCAGATATATGCCCAGGAGTGGGATTGCTGGATCATATGATAGCTCTATTTTTAGTTTTTTAAGGAACGTCCATACTGTTCTCCATAGTGGCTGCACCAGTTTACATTCCCACCAGCAGTGTAAGAGTGTTTCCTTTTCTCCACACCCTCTCCAGCGTTTATGATTTGAAGACATTTTGATGATAGCCATTCTGATCAGTGTGAGGTGATATCTCATTGTGGTTCTGATTTGCATTTCACTAGTGATTAGCGACGTTGAGCATCTATTCATATGCCTGTTAGCCATCTGTATGTCTTCTTTGGAAAAATGTTCAGGTCTTCTGCCCATTTGCTAATTCTTGCAACCCTAGTTATGAAGGGAGTATGTAATAAAATGGTGGCAGATGGGTCGGGTTTGAAGAGTTCTGTGCACCATGATATGGAGTACTGAAGTTACTCCATAGGGACAAATAGTTTTAAATAGAGTTATAACAAAGTAGGCTTCCAAAGAAGAATGAAAGGGGGACCTGAAGCCATTAAGCAGCCACGCCTTAGTAATAGCGTGAACAGAGCCCATTTTGCTTTCCAAATATCTCACCTGTAACGCACACTTGGTGGCTGGCATCACCTCTAACATAGCTGGGGTGTGATGGATATTTCCTTTGCACATTGCCAGCATCTCTCTGCTTGCTTTTTACCTCAGAGGATTCTCCAAAACTGGGAGCACTTTTTCTGGGATTTCCCCCTTTTCTGTTTCACTGACCCTATTCTTTCACTCCTACTTCTGAGGATCAACATTCCTGCTTTCAATTTCTTGTCTTGGGTTCTGTTCCTGAGTTCACTTAAACTAAGACATTATCTTTCTCCATTTCTTTGAAAAAAGCAGGGCTGAATAGTCCTTGATTTATTTGCAAGCTGCCTGTTCTACTTAATGAAGTTTGAGTGTTCCCTAGAAGCAGAGCTTAGTGCAGCTAGACTGAAAGTCTTTAGTAGTCATTGTACAAGATAACTTGAAATGATCCCACATTTTATCGTTCATATGTGAAATAAACTTGATAGGGTCTTCCTAAAGTTGGCAATAATTCTTTTGAATCCTTATGTCTTAATGTATGTATATATGTATGTGTCCTTACATTTTTTTGGTTTTGTTTTGTCTTGCTTTTAAATGGCATTCTTTCTGCCTCAGGATTTTTTTTAATTGAAGTATAGTTGATTGACAATATTGTGTTCGTTTCAGGTGTACATCAAAGTGATTCAGTTATACATCTAGATATATTTTTTTCAGATTATTTTCCATTATAGATCATTATAAGGTATTGAATATAGTTCCCTGTGTTATATAGTAACTCCTTGTTACTTCTCTATTTTATGTATAGCAGTTTGTATCTGTTAATCCCATACTCCTAATTAAGTGTTCCATGCTACTCTAATATATAATACTCCATCTTACTTCTTTCCCTATCTCCCTGGAGGTTTTGATTTATTTATTCATTATTGATAGTTTTATTTAATTACATTGTGATTAGTGACTATAATTTACATTATTTAAATTTTTGGAATTTCCTTAAAGTTACTTTGTGGTCTAGTATATGGTCAATGACTTTAAATGTTCCCTGTGTGCCTGAAAAAAATGCGTGTGATGAATTTATTGGATAAAATGTTCTTTATATATTCTGTACATCAAATTTAAAACTGTTAAGATGTCCTGCATTTTATAGATGTTATACCTGCTTGATCTATCTGTTCAGAGAGGCATACTAAATATATTAAGGGTTTCTATGTATAGGATCATGTTATTATCAGACAGTAACAGTTTTACTTCTTCCCTTCCGATTTGGATGCCTTTTATTTTTTTTTCTTTTCTGACTTACGGTGGCTAGGACTTCCAACTGTATGTTAAATAGCAGCAGCAAGAGTGGACATCCTTGTCTTGTTCCTGATCCTAGAGAAAAAGCTTTCAGTTAGTTACCATTGACTGTGATGTTAGCTTTGGATCTGTCATAAATGGCCTTTATTATGTTCTCTCTATACCCACTTTATTGAGAGTTTTTAATCATAAATGGATGTTGAATTTTGCCAAATGCTTTTTCTCCATCTATTGAGATGATCATGTGATTTTTATCCTTTGTTTTGTTAATGTGGTGTATCACTTTGATTGATTTGCGTATATTGAACCCTGGAATAAATCCCACTTGATCATGATGTATGCTCTTTTTTATGCATTATTAAATTCATTTATTTAATATTTTTGCATCTATGTTCATCAAAGATATTGGCCTGTAATTTTGTTTTTTTGTGGTGTTTTTGGTTTTGGTTTTGGTCTTGGCTTCATAGAATGAGTTTGGAAGCGTTCCCTTCTCTGATTTTTTGGAAAGTTTGAGAAGGATAGGTGTTGACTCTTCTTTAAATGTTTGGTAGAATTTCCCTGTAGAGCTGTCTGGTCCTGGACTTTTGTTTGTTGGGAGTTTTTTGATTAATGATTCAATTTCAGTACTAGTAATTGGTCTGTTCAGAATTACTGTCAATTTCTCCCTTTATGCCTGTTAATATTTGCTTTGTATATTTAGGTGCTCCTATATTCGGTAAATATGTGTTTACAAATGATATATCCTCTTCTTGGATTGACCTCTTTATAGTTATATAATTCCCTTCTTTGTCTCTTGTTATAGACTTTAAAAAAATCTACTTTGTCTGATATGAGTATTGCTACCCCAACTTTCTTTTTATTTCCATTTTCATGGAATATCTTTTTCCATCCTTTCACTTTCCGTCTCTGTGTCTTCACCTCTGAAATGATTCTCTTGTAAGTAGCATATAGATGGGTCTTTTTAAAATTCAGTCAGCCACCCTATGTCTTTTGATTGGAGCATTTAGTCCATTTACATTTAAAATGATTATTGGTAGGTATGTACATATTGACGTTTTATTACTTGTTTTCTGGTTGTGTTTTTAGTTCTCTGTTTTTTCCTTCTTTTTTAGTCTCTTCCCTTGTGGCGTGATGATTTTCTTTAATATTTGTGTTCTTTTTTAATTTTTTGTATGTATTGTAGGTTTTTGATATGTGGTTACCATGAGTTTCATATATACCAACCTATAAATATACCTACTTGTCTTAAACTGATAGTTGTTTAAGTTCAAGCATATTCTCAAAGTTCTACCTTTTTTACCACGCCCCCATATTTTATATTTTGGTGTCATATTTTACATCTTTATGTGTATCCCTGAACTGTTTATTGTAGTTATATTTGATGTACAATTTTTGTTTTTATACTATCTTATTTAACTGGTTGACCAACTGCCTTTCCTATATATTTATCTTTACCAGTGAGATTTTTTTCCTTCAAACATTTTCTTATTTCTTGCTATGGCCTTTTCTTTTACACTTAAAGGAGACCTTTTATCATTTCTTGCAAGGCTGGTTTAGTGGTGCTGAAATTTTTTAGTTTTTGCCTGTCTGGAAAACTCTTTATCTTTCCTTCAATTTTGAATGACAGCCTTGCTGGGTAGAGTATACTTGGTTGTAGGTTTTTTTCTTTTCAGCATTTTAAATATATCATGCCACGCCCTTCTGCCTTGCTTACAAAGTTTCTGCTGAAAAATCAGCTGATGGCCTTATGGGGATTCCACATACATGTGACTCTTTGTTTTTCTCTTGTTGCTTTTAAAGTTCTCTCTTTAACTTTTGCCATTTTGTTATATTTTGGTGTGGGTTCATCTTATATGGGATTCTCTGTGCTTCCTAGAACTGGATATCTGTTTCCTTCTTCAGGTTAGGGATGTTTTCAGCCATAATTTCATCAAATAAGTTTTCTACCCTTTTCTCTCTCTCTTCTCCCTCTGGGACCCCTATAATGCGAGTGTTAGTATGCTTGATATTATGTGAGAGGTCCGTTAAACAATCGTAATTAAACATTTTTCTTTTCTTTTGGCTGCTCTGATTGGCTGATTTCCACTATTCTGTCTTCCAGGTTGCTTATGCATTCTTCTGTATCACCAAATCTGCTGTTAATTCCTTCTAGTGTATTTTTCATTTCAGTTATTTATATTTTACAGTTCTTTGTTGAAATTTTTATTATGTTCCTCTATTCTTTTCCCGAGTTCAGTGAGCATTTGTGTTGCATTGCTTTGAATTCTGTATCAGGTAAATTACTTACCTCAGTTTCATTAGGGTTTCTTTTTATCTGGGGTTTCATCTTCTTTTGTTTGGAACCTACTCCTCTATCTTCTTTTTGTTTGACTTTCTCTGTATGAAATTAGGTGAAACAATTGTTTATCTAATTGTCTTGATACTGTATCCTTGTGTGGAAGCATCCCTATGTAGTCTTGGTGTGTCCAGTGGATTTGGTGGGAGAGCTGAATTTGAAGTCAGCACTGGCCACATCTTCTCCTCGGGTGCATTGTCAGCTGCCATCTTGGTGGAGTGTAAGGCTGGAGTTAGAGGGGCCAGAGCCTGAGCCAGGTGTGTGTGGTTGTTTCTCCCAGGCTCAATGGCAGGCATCACCCTAATGAGGTTGGGGCCAAGGTCCGAGGGGCTAGAGCTGCAAATATGAACTAGCTCCCTGGTGCAATGGTGGTCCCTGCCTTGGTTGGGGTTGGAGCTGTACCCCAGGAAGTAGAGCCACAAATCTGAGCTAGCTCCATTTCTCCCCTGTACAGATAGCAGTCTGTGCCTTGGTCAGGAGCAGTGCCAGAGCAGGAGGGGATGGAGCAGGAGCTTGGTACAGTCTAAGGGGCATTCTGGGGTGGTCCTGGTAGGCCAACTGGAGCATCAGGCAGTTTTCAATCTGCTGCTTTCACACTAGGACTGAGAGCAAGTCTGTGCACATGCAGAGTCTCTATTTTCTACAGCCCTCTAGTAAACCCCACTGGTTTTCAAACCAGCCAAGGGGGCTCATCTTCCTAGTTCTGGACCCCAGGGCTGGGCTACCACATATGGAGTTTGAATCCCTCACTTCTTAGGAAGGATTCCCGAGCCTGTGATATCCTCCTCCTCTTCTGGTTCAACTGCCAGGGGTGTGGGTCCTGACTAGATCTTTTCTCCTCCCCTCCTTCCAGACTCTGTGTGGTTCTTTCTTTGTAACCTTGGTTGTAGAAGAGCCATTCTGCTAGTCTTCAGGTTGTTTTCAGAGAGAGTTGCTCTATATGTAGTTGTAGTTTTGATTTGTTCATGTGGGGAGATGAGTTCGGGGTCTTCCTAGTCTGCCATTTTGATCCTTCCTCTCCTGGAATTCATCTTTTGGTCACATAGCCTCTGAGCCTATCATAGGCATTATTTGCCTTTCAGCTGCTGGCAAAGGAGAGCATGTAGTATTGCAAGTACTGCTTTCACCTATTTGGATTTCTGTCTTCTCCAGGATATTGGCTCTCTATTTCCTCATGATCTTGTAGGCTTTCCGATTGTATTTTTTTTCTTGTCCAGATCTTTTAGTTATGCTTATTGGGGTGCAGGTTATGGATTATGCAATCTATCATTTCAGTCAACTTTAGGGGGCTTTTTTAGTCATGATCTTATAATATCGACACATGAGTGTTGGCAAAGAGTGTATGTTCCATCTCTAATTAGGCTTCCCTTGCATGTAAATTTTCTAGGGCAAAAACTATGTATGAAACTTTCTCTGGAAAGTACAGCAATTGGTGCAAGTTTAGCAAGGATTATTTATTCAATAATATGTAAGAAAGTTCTTTGTAAGTTTCTGAGCCATCAAATTGTGTTTCCTTTCTTTTTGACTGTGAAAAGATTTATTATTGTTAGGTTAATCCTCTTAAATGTAAATATTGAACTATATAACAATAAAAAGGCTAAGCAAAAAGCTTAAACCCACTTGGCTGCAGCAGGATAGATGGTTATTCATGTCTCCCTCTAGAAAACCATACTGTAAACAATGCTAGAACCAACTGGAAAAAAAAACAACCTGACATACTGGAAATAGTGCACCATGCTGCACTTCTTAGCTGATCATTTAATTACTTTAATTCAACAACTTTTACTAAATATCTATATGTGGCAGGCACCATCCTATGTACTGGGGATATAGAACATGCTGTCCCTATTCTCAAAGACACCAAAGTCCCATGGTAGCAACTATCTAATAGATACTTGTGCAACAGTGTGGTGAGTTATCTGGTAGAGACAATGATATTAAGTTCTCAGAGTCCTGGGGGTAAAAGGATTGATTGACAGCATCACAGCTTTGAAAAATTAGTGTGTCTTTCCCCTCATCCCAGCTAAGGATGCGCATAAAAGCCAATTCCATGTGCAATTCCTCCTTTCTTCTCTCCTCTGTTTCCCAAGAGAGAATGGCATCATTCCTAAGTTTCCTCCACTACTGCATCTTTATTTTTGAATAGAATCCCTAAATGATTCCAATAAAAAAAGCCATGGGAAGAAATGACATGTACAAATATGGAAAAAAGAGGTGAAAGTAAACAAATACATATTTTTTGAAAAACCATCAAAGAAAGAATAATGCATCAAGGAGATGGCAGCTATTGTTTCTTTTCTGTGACAATCTTACAGCCTTCAAAATAACTTTCAAATACGTTTATGTAACAATTCAAATTTTATTTCCTTTTATCCATTATGAAAATTTACATGCTGATCCCATTTAAAACTTTACTGATAATTGTAATTCTTGATATTGAGTTTATTGTTATAATATACAATATCTTGAATTCAGATTCTCTAAAAAATTGAACCTTCATGTAAAAGTGAGTTTTTTGAAATAAACTAACTCATGGCATTACTTCAGCTCAAAAGTTTATAAAGTATGTTGTTTGAATAACTTTAATTAATTTTAATGAAATTTAGTCCTAGAGAAGTTGGATATATTAGCAAAAGGCTTTGATTATTTAAATAAAGATAAAAGGCCAACATTTTAAGGACAGTACAGATTCAAAACAAATCTACTTCAACAAATAAAGGAATATGAAACCAAATTATCTGTAATCCTTCACTGAAACAAAAAAAAGAAAAGTAATAAAATGAGTTCACTTAGATCAATGCTGGTGCTCCAACTAGTCATGTATTCTAACATATTAATTTCCTTCCATTCTTCTTCTGAAAGTATTAGCAAAGAAATCTCATTTTAAAATATACTTGCATCTGTTAATTTCAGTCTGCCTTCCCAATAAAATATGAAAATGAGCTTTTAAAATATTAACACGATTAATCTAAGACAAGTATATTAAAAATATAGGTTTATATATTAAAAAGTACAAAAACAGTTTGGTTGAGAGTTACCTTATTTTCATCATATCTGTGTTTACTTATATATCCTGAGGACTTTTGATGAAAATATACTTTTAAAGTATGAAAGCTTTTCTAATACTCATAACCTCATAAAATGTTCTTCTGCGACCACTAATTATGTATTATTTATCAAAGATAAATAAATTAAGCTCAATGATTTTCTGGTATATATGAGGCAATCCACTTTATACATCTAGGCTGAGAATTAAGATACACAAATCAATATATATGAACTTTTGTACGTCCCTTTTTATAGTTATTTCATTTACTAGATATTAAAGTGCTCTTTTTTTTTTTTTGCGGTACGCGGGCCTCTCACTGTTGTGGCCTCTCCCATTGCGGAGCACAGGCTCCGGACGCGCAGGCCCAGCGGCCATGGCTCATGGGCCCAGGCGCCCCGCGGCACGTGGGATCTTCCCGGACCGGGGCACGAACCCGTGTCCCCTGCATCGGCAGGCGGACTCTCAACCACTGCGCCACCAGGGAAGCCCTAAAGTGCTTTTTTAGTGGGAAGATAGAAGTATTAGATATAAAGAGGAGCAGAAGGAAATGTTAATGTCTTTATTTTCAACTTACACTTGTTTCTTATAATGATGACTTAAAAAAAAGAATTCTTCTAAAAAAATTTTTTTTGGCTGCATTGGGTCTTTACTGCTGCTCGCAGGCTTTCTCTAGTTGCAGCGAGTGGAGGCTACTCTACGTTGCAGTGGCTTCCCTTGTTGCAGAGCATGGGTCCTAGGCATGCGGGCTTCAGTAGTTGTGGCACACAGGCTCAGGAGTTGTGCCTCAGGGGCTCTAGAGCGCAGGCTCAGTAGTTGTGGCGCACGGGCTTAGTTGCTCCACGGCATGTGGGATCTTCCTGGACCAGGGCTTGAACCCGTGTCCCCTGCATTGGTAGGCGGATTCTTAACCACTGCGCCACCAGGAGAGTTCTTATAATGATAACTTTTGAATGATTTCTGCTCCATTTCCTGTGTAGCTGATTATTAAGTAATAGTTTTAATTAAAAAATATATATCAGCTAGGGACCAGGCATAGAAAGAATTTAAGCTATGGAGTTCAATAGAGGGAATTTAATACTGGGAATATAATGTTCAAAAAGTGTTAGAAGAACTGAAAGGGCAAACAAGGGACTACGAGGCAGTCTGGCTATTAGCCAGGAGGATTACTATCACTGTTAGCAGTTTACCATTGCTAAACTTAGTGCTAGAGAGTCAAGGATAGGAAACAGTGGCACAAAGGAATGGGAGTAAAGGCCTTCTGATAGGAACTGGGATTTAGGATGGAGGAGAGTTGCTGGAAGTTACAATGACAAGGAGATGTAGCCACACCAAGATGGCAATCTAAAGCAGAGAGGTGGGAGAAATACCCTAGAATCTGGTTTCCACTCTCCACTCACCCTCAAATATTCCGATTCTGGCTCCCATGGACAGAACTCAGTTAGTCACTAATTGGTAAGGGAGCATGGGCTATGTAGTCGTGGGGCTCGGTCCCCTGAGACACATAGTACAGCAGGAGAAAAGAAGGACATGACCCTTAGAGCACATTGGCCAATAAACAGATCAATATATTCTAAATAGTTAGTACCTCTAATGGTATTCTTTTCTAGCATAACATCACATTCTAAAATTTGTACAAGGTTGGAAAATAACCAGACTACAGATGACAAACTCAATACGTATAGGGGTTCAAGGTAGTGTGGGGAGTCTTGAAAATATAAAAATGAAACAATGCACCAAAAAAGTATTTGAAAAAGGAAGTATTAACTCTACTTAAAAATGAACAAATGGAAAATATAATGATCCTTGCTTAACACAATGATGAATACCTTTGTATTATCTATATTACAAAACAATGAATTTGCATCTAACTCTGAAATTTGACAAAAGTGATGTTGCTACCATGTTTCTTGGAATTGCACTGCTAGTCCTGGCATATGGAATAATGTGGGAAAACAAAATGAGATATAGCTATTGTAAAATAGTAAAGAAAATTACCATTATTTGCAAAAGATATTATCTGCATAAAAACTCAGAAAATTGTCTAAAAAAGTTATCACAACTTAAAATGCATTTTATTATTAAGAATAAAAAGTAAATATTGTGAAAAATTCTATGTATTATCAAAAGTAACATAGAAATATAATGAAAAATATACTCCATTCATAACAATAACAAAACGTTGGTAATACTCTGGTATAAAAAATGGATGTGAACTTCATGAAAATTTCTATACACTTTATACTTTATGAGTAAATAGACTCATATCAGGCTTGTGATGGTTAACTTTAACTGGTCAACTTGACTGGCCACAGGGTGCCCAGATTAAATATAATTTCTTTGATGTCTGTGACACTGTTTCCTGATGAGATTAGCATTTGAATTGGAAGACTCACTAAAGTAATTGCCCTGTCCAACATGAGTGAGCATCATCCAATCCAATGAAGACTTCACTAGAACAAAAAAAGGTAGAGGAAGGAGGAATTCAGCTTTTTACACTTCCCTCCATCACCTTACCTTACTGCTTGAACTAGGACATCTCATCTCATCTTCTCTGGCTCATAGACTGGGATTTATACCATCTACTTCCCTGGTTCTGAGGCTTAAGACTCAGACTGAATTACACTACCAGTTTCCCTGAGTCTCCAGTTTGCAGATGGCAGATCATGGGGGTTCTCAACCTCCAGAATCATATGAGCCAATTCCTCATAGTAAATTTTCTCTCTCTCTGTCTCTATACATACACACATATAATTATTTATTTACATATTATATATTATTTATAAATGTATATGTTTTATATATAATTATATACTTATACATATTATATATAAACCATAATAAAATTGTCAATTAAGAAAATAGCCTATTTTTAGATGAGGGTTATTGGTAGATAGAAACCTGATGGTTCCTATTAATAGCAGATTCAGAAGTGCTGAAAGTGAAACTAACACCAGAAGTAAGCAGATCTTCTCAAGGAAACAGCAGGAGGATTAAGCTGAGAGTCAACAGATATCAAAGCCAGACTGAGCTGTGGGTCAATTGTCAAAATAATTATTTTAAGGAACTTTATTGAGAACACTTGGGATGTGTGCTCTTTTGTCTATAGCTCATAAACACAACAGCTGGCTGTAGTAATTTTGTCCCCAGGATGAAGTTCAAGAAGTTTTTTGGGATAAAATAGTCTGTTCTGGGACAAGGTTACTAGTAAGTGTAATGTGGCTTAGGAAGAAAGCTAAGCTGAAGTTGAGACAGTCCTCAAAGGAATATGAAACGAAAATGTTGGATGAAAGGGAGAGAAAATATTAAATATTTTCATTCCCAGAGTAAAACTCCTTGGTTTAGCAGTTATGAAGACTTTGGGCATGCTTGCTTGCCTGCTCACCATCCATACAAAGGTCATTAACTGCCACAGACTATAACTTGTTTACTTACACAGATCAGTGGTCAGCCTTAATTATGGGAAGGTCCTATTGGCGAAACACAACCACCACCATTGTGGAATCCAGCATGCTGTGTACCAATGCCAATTAATGCTGTACTTCATTTACGAATATTAATAGATCAACACACATGACAATACATTTGAGGAAAACACGAACTGTGAAGGAGATGGACAGAGAAGAACGAAGAGAATAACAGAATTAACAGACCAAAATTTTCAGAGAAAAAAATAATTCAAAGAAGAGAAAATAAATTAAACTTAATTCATATCCTGAGAGAAAACTGAGATGAATATTGCTTCCATAAAACAAGAATAATTGGCCATGAAAACAAAAAAAATCTGAGATGTAGACTACATTCTTGGAAATTTAAAATTCAGTGGACTGACTAAATTACAAATGTACATAATTTATGTTTGAATTGCAGATCTAGAAATTCTCTCATAATAAATGAGATAAAGTCAAGGAAAAGTATGTGACATGGTACACAGATTCAGGTAACCCCAGAAAATAGAGGAACTAATCAACTGACAAAAAAGTTCTTGAACTATGGAAAGACATAAATTTTCAGATTTAAATGGCCCATTCACTGCCCAGCAGGATAAATAAAATAAGACTACACTTAGAAAATTTCATCATCAACATGAAACTAAAAATCCTACAGATTTCAGAGAGAAAAAGAAATTTTGTTTACAAGGAAAGGAGAACTGTAAGGAGGTAATATTCTCATCAAAAGTATAAGCTGTTCAAAAGAAAAAAAGAATATATTTAAATTTTTATGAAAAATAAATATTTTAAAACTAGAATTCTGTATCCAATCATATCATTAATCAGCCATGCCTGTCAAATAAATATATTTTCAGGTACTTAAGAACAGATAAATCTAATACCTATGAAAAATTATAAAACACACGTCAGATTATGATCTAGAAAATTAGAAATAAATGAAAATCCATTATATGTTTATATATAACATATATTTTTTTCCTTTCAGCAGGAAACAATAATGATTCGAGGGCTAGTCAGTTGTACTACTTAATTCTGTGATAATAAACATTTGAGTAGTTGACTGGAAAGTGCTGTTTTTTGCTTTTCATGCTTTAATATCAACACATAGAGAGAATCTTTAAGAATTATGGGGAAATGAGTATAAATACTATAAATGTCACATTAAAAATATATAATGTGCAAAAATTGGGAAGTATGGAAAAAAGAGGTGCAAAGAAGGAAACACGTTAATTCTAATTTCCTCTTTTAATAACAGGCATTTATTTTCTAGAGGTGAGGTATTATGTAAATCAAGTACATTGTTTAAATTAAAAAAAAAAAATCAGAAGAACTAAAAAGAATACTGTGAATACAGGTAGGGGGTAAAGTAAATGCAATACACCCTCTATTTTCCTAGAGAAGAGATAATAAAACTGTATACATTTTGTATTTGGTAAAGAAAACAATGTTTGAAGTTATAATGGTAATTACTGTAAGAGGTAAACTAAAAAACCATTAACCATGGATGACTCTAAATTGTACATAAGGGTGTGTGTGTGTGTGGTATGAGAAAGAAGACTTTTTAAAAAAAATCCTAGTCTCTTCTGTAATGTTTTCTTCAATGTGTACATGTAGTCTCTTCATAAAACATAATTTGAT
Organism: Monodon monoceros; assembly: GCF_005190385.1. Taxonomy (NCBI): domain Eukaryota; kingdom Metazoa; phylum Chordata; class Mammalia; order Artiodactyla; family Monodontidae; genus Monodon; species Monodon monoceros. The sequence goes on along the minus strand of NW_021703779.1, from coordinate 24,273,747 downwards.
AAGGTTTGAACTTACTAATAATGTGTCAAAAAACTGTCTTATTTAAACTGTGTGATACCAGTTCCATGATGAACAAATGGAGTATGTGGAAAAAAGAGAAGTTCCTGATAGAGTCTAACAGAGTGTCAAGGAAAGGAAGTGTTATTAAGTAAAAATTGCCAGCATACTTAGAAAAGCAATAAATATAGAGGTATTCCTTATGAAACAAATATGAATATATTTTTAGTGTGGGGAAGGATTTTCTATGTATGAACACAATAGTTAGTGACAGAATGGTAAATATTGTTAAATGTAGTTTAAAAAAAATAAAAATAGAGAGCAAATATAAACACATAAAATATATTCTTATCAAAATGAGTAAAGGATGCTATCATTATTAAAGAACGCTTATAAAGCAAAAGAAACCTACTTTCATATAAATAATTGGGACATGAACTGACAATTTATAAAAGAATATAGATGACCAAGTAAATATATGAAAAAAATATTCAATTTCAGTAATGCCCACATATTTTTTTTAATTCCATTTAGGATCATTGGATTGGGAAATTTAAAAATTATAAACATATTTTTGGCAATCAGCATTCTTTTCACTTTCTTGTAGGGGTGTATATAAGCATAACCTTCCTGAAAATCCATTTTAAATGAATTTTTAAGAGCCTTAACAAAGGCATTTCTCATCAGTCCTGCGAAATATAAAGAAATGAAGTCAAAAGCATGCAAAAAATGGCCATTATATCTATTATACTCTTTATAATAGCAAAATAGTGGAAATAGCTTCTCCAAGAAATGAAAGTGTTTAAATAAATTAAGAAAAATCTATTTTCTTAAGAAAGTAGAAACTGAAGCAAGGATTAAGTTGCTTAAGTTTCACTCAGGAGATGTCAGCCCAGTGTATTGGGGGTGAGGATAAAAAGGAAATGAGTTAAGATTCAAAGCAATGTCAAGCAGTGCATTGCTGCATTTGCTACTGCTTCAAATAAGCCACAGAGACAGAGGAGATCATTCTGGAGGCATGTTTACTTAGCATATAAGACCCTTCTGGAAGGGTAGTCAGTCCTGGGAGTGGACCATCAAAGAAAGGAGGGATACTTATCTGCCCTGCTGTCTTCCGTTTCTTATTTCCTGCTGGCCAAAGTCCATCTCAGGGTGGCTAATCCCCCTCTAATTTGGTGAACACTCTGGAAGCTGGATTCTGCTCTTCACAATGTATTGTTTCATCCAAGTTCAAAAAGGGGATGAATAATCTGGAATGGCTTGGCCACCAGCCAGGAAAGTGAAAGAAGGAGATGGTCAAGGAAATATGAAAAGGCACACAAGGCTGGAGTCCCAGTAAAATCTAGATGGGTACTGATCATAGAATCCTTACAATCATATTTTCTAAAAATAAAGAATGGCACAGAAATGGAACTATGTTAAATTTTAGAAAAGAGGGGGAAAATGGCTGTAAGTATATGTTAGGGACCCAAGATCATGAGATAGATATATGAATATATAGTGGGAGATTCTGATGGATATATCAATAATCTAGAAGCAAATTTACTAACAATATGTTGCTTCCCGTGTAAGGTGACTTTTAGCTTAAGATTATTTTTCCAAACAGTGCCTGCAGTGTTCAAAAATTTTACCATGACTTTGTATTACTTTTATAGTTAGAGTTAACCTGAAGCATATATTTTAAAAAACACAACTAAAGTAGTTACAATGGGATCTGATTTTGCTAAATTTTAATAATCTTTCAATATACATATTAAATTTCAGGAAACTTCAGACACCAGAATAAAGACTCCATGGGGATGCATAAAATACAGAGTTTAAAAACCAGTTGATGTGACAGATGTTCCTTTTCCATCGTGTCAGATGAAAATAACATTATACCTTTTATAGGAAGCATTTTTTTGAGTAAAGCTCTCTAAATAAATCATCTATGTAAGTTTGGCATAATAGATAAAATAAGAAATTATTTCACATTTGTGGTCTCAAGAACCTTTAAAAACACAAAATAAGATCATTTGTCAGTTGTAGTTACGCTTTTAGTAAAATAATCTCTGGTACTTTAGATTATGTTAAAGAACTGGACAAAATTCATGGGCATTGAATGAAGGTGTATCGTGACATAATTTACTGTTAGATGACGAATGGTGGAAAAGGAGACCAAACATTTTAGCGTTTTTATAGTTTAACCAATTCTATATTCTTCCACCTTTATTTTGATCAGATTTACACAAAACTAAGCTTTTAAAGCAAAACAAAAGCTAGCCTTTTGCTTAGATGTTTTTTGAATTAGATAGAATAATTTTTGAATGTCAGTAAAATTTTCTAAAGGCTGGTTACAGGTGTTTATTTTGTTTTGTTTTCAATTTGTTTGATTTGTTTTCTGAAATTTCACCAGCACACCAAGAGCCCTAGATAATGCTTCTGAAGCAGGGGGAAATGAATGGGTAACAAAAAGAGAGATCATAATAATAAAAGCAAATATGTGAAGAAAACTTCATAATTGTCAGCTATAGTTCTCAGTGCTTCACACACATTAGTAACTCATTTAAGATGGAGAAAATTCTGTGAAGTGAATATTATTATTGTCATTCCTGTTTTACAGAGAAACAGCTAGTGAGTGGAAGATACAGGATTTGAACTAAAAAGACTGGCTCCAAAGGCTCCTCTACTAACCATTATAACACCTACTACCTTTCACTGTCATTTGGCAGTTGCTGGAAAATCAAAATTATACATTTCATAGAAAATATTCTGCCATGAAGAATCTCTTCCACTTTGCTCTGGTGCAGATGCCTAATTATTGCTGGCTGTTTATGTTACAGATATCTACAGAGCTGAGATCTTACATCTGCTTTATGGTCCTTCTTTCTATGAAGTACTACCCAAACCATGAAAAAGAAGTAATGATGTTGATTTGCCTCATTGCTCTGTTTTATTTCTTCGTACACTTTTCGTAGGTAATGCTACTAAATATTCTAACCTTTTAGTCTTTTATTGTATTTTACCATTCCAAGATTTAATGTCAGAACATATGACATTGATGTACGCAAATTTGGCAATAACATGTTTACAGTTTACAGAGTTTGAATTTTCAATTTACTATTCATTTCAGAGAAAGAAAACTTATAATTTATCATGTTTTTTCTAAAGTCATACATTTTACTACCAATACATGCAAATCATCTCAGAAAGTATGTAACTTTTATTTATGCAATAAATAAAATTATAAATTTATAATTCTAAATTATCATGAAATTACAAAGCTCTAAAGTTAAGTGTAGTGATAATTTCAGAAACAAATGCTTGGTAATTCCTTTTAATTTAAATACAGAGAAGAAGATAAAATAAGATTGAAATAAAGTGATAGAAGTAAAATAATAGTTCCAGAGACTGGCATGGCACTCACATCTTCAATATAATCTGACTGGACAACTGAAAGAAAATTAGGTAATATCAAATAAATCAATAACAAGTGTAGAGGGAAAGATAGGGCCAATCGTACATTTTGCTTTAACAGAGACAGGAAGTCCTTATGATTGCTTACTCAACTTTCTAAGTTTTAGAATAAAATGATATACATGTAGATAAAAATAATACAGGAAGTACCCCCAAAAGACCCCAAGTAAAGTAAGTCAATGAATAGTGTTTGTATTCCTAAAATTAAGATTAATAACAGTAGCACTGGTAAAAGCAAACGTTGGATTTGTCAAATTAAAAGATAAACTTCTTGAAGAATCAAACTTGACAGCTTGGTATACCAGAATGAAAAAAAAAAACACAGAGAAAGTTTCATTCTTTCATTTTATATTTAGAGTATTGAATATTTTTAGATACTCATTGTCACAGTACTACTTCTTGATAAAAATAGCACAGGATATTGGTTATTGCCTTATTGTTACGTATTTAGATTTTCGTCAAATTTTCTTTTATTATACTAGGATAAACTTCTTTGAACCTAGATCTTTTTCCATATTTCAGATCATTTCTTTAGGACACAGTCCAAGAAGTTTACTGAGATACTTAATATAGATGATATAAAAGTAATTTCCAGTGGCCAGTTAGAGGAGTAAGCTGTGACATATTTATCATTTTTTGAACAACACAACTTAATCATGCAAAAAATTTATCTGGTATTCTGATTGTCTCTCCAGTTGAGTCATTTAACTTGGAAAACCTCTACATTGTTGAATTTGCAATTTCCATTTGAAATATCTTCACAAACACTTTTATATGACATTAGCGGTGACTACACTGACTTGAAAGGTTCTTCTTTTTATAAACAAATGTTTTTAAAGGGTTTTTAATTACATTTTTTATGTCTGTCACCTGTCAGGCAATGTGATTAAAAGCAGGAAAAATTGCTTATTTGCTTGATATAGAGCATATTCTAAGCTAAATACATGTTTGTGACCAAATTCATGTGCTGTAAACTGCTAGCCTTAAGAATAAAATTATGGGGGCTTCCCTGGTGGCGCAGTGGTTGAGAGTCTGCCTGCCGATGCAGGGAACACGGGTTCGTGCCCCAGTCCGGGAGGATCCCACATGCCGCGGAGCGGCTGGGCCCATGAGCCATGGCCGCTGAGCCTGCGCGTCTGGAGCCTGTGCTCCGCAGCGGGAGAGGCCACAACAGTGAGAGGCCCACGTACCGCAAAAAAAAAAAAAAAAAAGAAAGAAAATTATATACTTTATTTTTATTTTATCCTATTTTTTATTAAATTTAAAATGCAAATGAGAACTGGTTATACTTCAGTATGTATGCCTTGAAATTAAGCTGTCAGTCCCAAAAGTAGTGACACTGCACTGTTTATGAAAAATATGATACTCTGGTTAAAAGAAACAAAGCTAAGCAACAAAAACAAAAAGAAAAACTCTCAAAGGCCATCAGATTGTTGAGAATAAAATCCAAAGCTCTTATCCAGCCTACAGCACTGCCCCTAGCTGCATGAGCTGCCTCCTGGACCTCTTAAGTCTGTCTCCTGTCACTCTTGCCTGTGCTCCTTCTTCCCACTACCTTTATCTTTCTCACCATCCCTGTATCACTTGCTCCCTCTATCAGGGAACTTCCCCCAGATAGTCACATGGCTTACTCCCTTAATTTCTTTCAGAGCTCCTGATAAAAGCCCTTCCCTGACTACCCCCTTCATTTTCTAGCCCTTCACCTGCCTTTTACTTTTTTTCTAAAGCATTCCTCTATACCTGACATTATAAAATGTGTATGCTTCTTTATTGTCCTCCTTCTCAATGAAATCTAAGCTTTATTAGGAGAGAGACTTTTTTTGCGAACCAGTGCACTCGCATCACCTGGAACATCGTGTCACATAATAGGTTCTCAATATATACCAAAGGAGTAATACGATGCATTCACTGCTGGGGGTCAAAAGTGATGTAGTAGAATCTTTATATTCTCCATGTGAAGTTACTTAGTACTCAGACCTTAGTTGTGATATGGAAAAAAAAAATCAGCAAGGTATTGCATAGATTATGTAATCAAGTGATAATAATTTTTTAAATCGATGGCATGTATTTGATATAATAACATCCTATAATAGATGACATCTTTTGTATGTTGGAAAACATACAGTTAGGTTATTTATTAAATTTTAACTAGTTATTTCCCTGATAATTATCCTCTACTTCCTATACCACTCTCTCCCCCTACCTACCCCATTTGAATGCCTGAGTTCATTGCTTCAGGGGAGGGAGGAATGAGTAAGCAGAAAAGAGAATTCAAGTTTCTTCTGGATGTACACATCCCAAATCTAAAGCCCTTAGGTAGAGGACATACTGAGCATTGATGAAAATGGGAAAAAATCATAAGAATGAGGAACATTTCTTCATTTTCTTGATATTCTCTACACAAAATATCTTCCAAGTTTGAGGGTGGGGAAAAAACAATAGAGTGATACCCAAAATATAGCATAACAAGTATGAGTCTGCTGTCAACATATCAGGCACATTTGTTGGGTCTTCAGTGGCTATACCACAAGTCTGTTCTAATTCCTTTGCATCTTCAGGTCCCCGGGAACTTTGATCAAATCTCTAAGAAAAGGGATAAATCCCTAACTGACTGAGAATAAGTTTCTACTACTCCAGTAGAATGAGGATTTTAAATAAAAATTAAGAGAAAAATAAAAGAACTGTATTTTTTGCACAACTAAGCTCTATATACTGGCTACCCACAATATATATACCCAGTGACAGATTTTCTATGAGAGTAATGAAGCTTACACTTCAGGGTCTCGCTTGCACAAGTCCCTGGGTTCTAGGAGTGCCTGCAGTTCTGGTATGTTCTGGAAACCAGTTTGCACAGAAAACGTTTATCTATACGCATTTCTAGAAAATTGTCTAAAGAGACCTGAAAGGAAATGAATCTGAATTGTTAAGGAGCCAGCTATTTGTTGTGGTTTATGTTTTCATTTAAAAATATATATACTTTTGAACATAATTATAACTACATAATTTCGTATTCTTTTTTTAAAATAAGACCATCATATTGTATAAACTTCAGGTTCCACCTAACCTGGGCCCACCCTTGGATGTGCTTGTATATACATATAACTTTAGAAAAATATACAGCAGGCTGATGAGTGTATTGACTTTTGGAAAGTAGCTATGGCAGACCAAGTAGAGAAAGGTTTTTCAAATTTTACCTCACATATCTTCATAATTATTTACTACATTATGCTTTTTATTTCTTTTTTAATTCCCTGACAAAGAGAAACAAGATTCTCATTTCTTCAAAATAACTTAGCGTCCAGTAAAAACTGCCAAAATAAAACAAAATAAAAAAAGAAACCAAGTGTTTGGCTTTGGCAGTGAAGGAAAAAATACCACGTCTTTCTCTTTTCTTTCACAGCCAAATTTCTATAAAGGAGATTATCATTATTTTTATTTTTAGATTTTATTGAGGTATAACTTACGTATCATAAAATTTACACATTGTACCAATTCGATGAATTTTTTAGTGAATTTATGAATGTGTGTAACCAACACCACAATCCATAAATATTCCCATTACTCCCCAGAATTCCCTTGAGCATGTGCCCAGTCTATAAAATAATGATTTTGTAAATCTGTTTTTATTTAAGAACCATTGTCTTAACTTGATCACTTCTTAGTACTCTTCTTACCTCACTCCTTTTGACTTCTGCCATGTCATTCATTGAACCTTTCCTTGCCATGGTTACTAATAACTTTTTTGTTATTAAAATTAATGGATGTTTTTCTTTTTTCTTGATCCTTCAGCTATCCTTGCCACTGTTGGGAATTCCTTGCTTTATGAAACACTCTTGCCTTTTGTGATGGTGAGTCTACCCAATATCTCTTCTTCCATTTCCTTTCTCCTTACAAATAAGAACTCTCAGATGTGACCATGTGATCAGCTAAAATATGTAAATTATCAAGGCCATTTGCTTTTGGGGAGGTGATGAGATGTAAGAAGTTAGTTAAGCACTTCTGGGAAAGATTTTGATTCCTGATATAGATGTCCACGCTTCTTGCTTTCCCCACTTTGTCCTTCCTGCCTGGAACACAGTAACTTATTGAAGTTTCATAGACCATCTGCCCACCATGATAAGAACGGCAAGGCATAAAGGTACAAATTGCTTGGAATATTAAGAGCATCATGTAGACTTTATAACAGCTGTGATCTTCCTTTCTTTGGACTTAAATGAGAGGAAACAAACTTGCATCCTGTTTAAGCCCCTGATATTTTGGTTTTCTCTTACCAATATCTGATTATAATCACTAACTAAAAATAGCTTAGATGGCTTTTCTTATTTTGAGCTTATGAGTAATGGTGCTACCTGGAAAAGTCTTTGTAGAAAAAAACCAAGAATGTTATCTGATGAATTTATTTCTGAGAATATCCTATGATGCGACATCCTCTTCTGTCTTAGAGAAGGCAGTTTTAATGATTGGCCGACCATGGATTTTATGGACCACACTTCCTTACATAAAGACAAACTGGTGCACTGTGGCAGTAAGCAAGTTTGTTTAGAAAATTAAAGGTACCATTTGCATATTAGGGTTATGGCCCTGGGAGGAAAATATCCTTTAGCTATCCAAGATACCAAGACGAAGTTCTTTGTAGAGCTATGCACATTCACGCTTCCTTCCTCTCTCCCTCCCTTCCTCTCTCCCTCCTCCTCCTCCTTCCCCTTTCTCTGTGTGTCTCTGTCTCTGTCTCTTTCTTTCTTTGTCTCCCTCTGTCTCTCTTTTTCTGGGATTCATTATTAAGCCCAAATGAGCATATAGGTGATGACAGAAAGAGAAGACCGAGTTTCATTTTCCTCACTTCGTAATATAGATTCTTTTCATTGTTTTAAGCCCAATAAAACGATATATTTTGGCTGTTATAAAAATATCAGACAGAAACAAAAGAATAACGAGGGAAACTAAATATTGTGAGAAAAGTTTCAAAACATGGTTTTCGTGTTTATAGTGTGAGGATACGAACAATGTCTAAAATTGTTGATGGGAGTCAAAACTGAAACAAATGCATGGAGGCAACTTAGGGATAACAAAAGCCTTATCTTTTATTACCATTGTGACCAGTGACACTATTTCCATAAATTTCTCCTAATATAACAATTTTGCTGAAGCCTATTTGGAGTGGAACCTTGTATTAAAGTTAAAATTTTGCTGAGCATTTATTCTTGTGCACCCACCAGGCAGTGAATGAAGGTGGTGTGGTGGGGGACTAGCACTCTCTTTCCATAAAAGTTAACAGATAAGTTGTTGTTTTCACAATTAAAAGTTTTTACAGTAGTTAAAACCCTGTGCTGCATCCTGTATTTTTCTTTGTATCTACCACAAATTGGTTTGTTTACGACCTAGTTTGATAATTAAGGACAGGGACAGTTTTCTTCCCATATGCAGTACAGTCATTATTTGAATGGCTTGCCATACTAATTTTCCCAGGAAATTTTTTTAAATGCAAAACCTAATAAATCTGAAATCCCATTTTCATTAATTATATGGGAAAAGCAACTATCCATAATTAGGCCAGAGGAAATATTTTAAATGAAATTTTGATATTTTTTATTTATCATAAAATCACTCAAAGAAATAGTAATTATATGGGGTGATGCAAGATGTCCCTTAAATAAGTTTTACAAATCTTATAAACATTTTTTCATGTATTTTTAAAATAATGACTTTTTGTGAATGATATCTCTGAAAGAGATTAAGTTTATTATCTTCAATATTTTTCCAAGAAATCAAGTAAGAAAATTTTGGAGTGCAGCATGACCTGGGATTTCCTTGTTTTCCTGTGTAATGAAAGTATGTCTGGACAGTTATTCCAAAAGGCCATTATTTATAGACACCAACCAACCTTCTTCCACATGATCTTCTAAAGTTCTTCAGGGAAGTCCTGTCAGCCTCAAAAACAGAAGATGCAGCCTTGTCCACGGCTATAAGACTCAGCAGGTTTCATAACATTTGAACAGTGACTCCCTAAGAATTTCAATTCTGCATTATCTTCTCCCTTTTCAAACATCTTCTTGAGATCTTTAAATAAAGACCATGTACCAGGGTGAATCGCCGTAAGCTCAGCACCTCACTCTTTAATTGAGGCTATCTAATCTAGGAGATCAAAATCCCCTAGAACTTTCTGAACATCAGATACCCAGCCTCAGCCACTTAAGGTGATTTTTTTGGAGCCCCAAACAAATTCAACGCTCCTTCTGACATTTTTCTTGTTTGCACTGGTGAAACAGAGATACATCTCATTTTTTTGGCCTGCTTCCACTTGCTTTACTCCTCTAATTTTATACTTAAAAGGTAATTTTCGCTTTATCCTTTTTAGGTTTAATATCTACATATAGTTACCTTTAAAAAATATTTTTAAGCCTGTTCTTTTGACCATGATGGTGTTATCAATTGTATAAAAGAAGATTCCAAACTGAGAAAACACCAACAAATGAAGGTCCTCATTTAGTTGTCTCATAGGCACTAAGTCTAATCTGTTACTGGGCACTCTGAAGCCAAATGATCAGTATAGAATACATGTTAACTTTTTTTCTTGTCCCAGCTCTCCCTGTAGTTTCCTACTTAACAATAGTAGGGAAGGGTTGTGCCTATCTTTTTTGAGTCATGACCATCACATACCTTAGGTTTATAAATATTTTCTTCATTAAAAAATCATAATAGGAAAAAAGTTATGAATATGTTTTTCATAAAATAAAAAATATACAAACCAAGTGAATTGTTTGTATATCTTGGGCTATTTTGATGAAGGGATGGTGGAATTTCAAAGTTTCCTGAAGAGTACATGGAGGAGGGCAGTGGCAAGAAAAATGTAGAATTTCACAATTTAAAGTGGTAGTGTTGCTATTCATGAAATTTCTAAAAATCCCCAACAGAGATAAAAATATGAATGGTTACTCCATAAAAAATAAGTCTTCAGCTTATCATGCTAATTATTCTATTTAATAGAGGAAAATATTTGCAATTACCGTATAGCAAACTAGAGAACTGTTAAAATATCAGTCTAGAGGTTACTGATAAAATGCTATGTGTAAGAAAATAATGTGCAAAAATTACCCCCCAAAATCTACAGTTCTGCTGGAAAGTATATGGAGTGCCCATGATGGAACAGAGTCAGTAAAGGAATACTGAAAGACATAAGGCAAACTAGATCATGTGTACAGGCATACTTCGTTTTCTTGCCTTTGGGGATATTGCGATTTTTACAGATTGAAGGTTTGTGGCAACCCTTTGTTGAGCGTCTATCAGCTCCATTTTTTCAACAGCGTTTGCTCACTTCATGTCTCTAAGTCACATTTTGGTATTTCTCAGAATATTTCAAACTCTTTCATTATTATTATTATATTTGTTAAGATGATCTGTGATCAGTGATCTTTGATGTTACTGTTGTAATCGTTCTGGGGTGCCACAAACTGCACCCATATAAGACGGTGAACTTAATTGATAAATTTGTGTGTTCTGACTGCTCTACCTACCAGTCCCCCATCTCTCTCCCTCTCCTCAGGCCTCCCTATTCCCTAAGACATAACAATAACGAAATTAGACCAATTAATAACCCTATGATGGCCTCTAAGTGTTCAAGTGAAGAGTTGCATATCTCTGACTTTAAATCAAAAGCTAGAAATGATTGAGTTTAGTGAGAAAAGCATGTCAAAAGCTGAGATAGGCTGAAAGCTAGGCCTCTTGCACCAAATAGTTATCTAAGTTGTGAATGCAAAGGAAAAGTTCCTGAAGTTATTAAAAGTGCTACCCCAGTGAACACAGGAATGATAAGAAAGTGAAACATCCTGATGATGGAGAAAAGTTTGAGTGGTCTGGATAGAAGAGCAAACCAGCCACAACATTCCCTTAAGCCAAAGCCTAATCCAGGGCAAAGCCCTTATCTTCTTCAATTCTATGAAGGCTGAGAGACGTGAGGAAGTTTCAGAAGAAAAGTTTGGAACTAGCAGAGGTTGGTTAATGAGGTTTAAGAAAAGAAGTCATCTCCATAACATAAAGGTGCAAGGTGAAGCAGCAAGTGTGGATGTAGAAGCTGCAGCAAGTTACCCAGACATTCTAGCTAAGATAAGTAGTGAAGGTGGCTACACTAAACAGCAGATTTTCAGTGTAAACGAACAGGCTTGTATTGGAAGAAAATGCCATCTAGGACTTTCGTAGTTAGAGAGGAGAAGTCAATGCCTGGCTTCAAATCTTCAAAGGGCAGGCTGAATCTCTTGTTAGGGGCTAATGCAGCTGGTGACTAAATTGAAGCCAATGCTCATTTAACATTCCAAAATCCTAGGGCCCTTAAGAATTATGTTAAATCTACTCTGTGCTCTGTAAATGGAATGACAAAGCCTGGATGACAGCATATCTGTTTACAACATGGTTTACTGAATATTTTAAGCCCAGTGTTGAGACCTAACACTCAGAAAAAAGATTCCTTTCAAAACGCTGCTGCTTATTGGCAATGCACCTGGTCACCCAAGAGCTGTGATGAAGATGTACAATGAGGTTAATGTTGTTTTCATGCCTGTTTACACATCCATCCTGCAGCCCATGTGATATTATAAGCACATAATCTGAGAGCCTCTCATTAATAAATGATTGGAACTAATATGAGAATTTAACAAAATGACTATTTACAAAAAGCTCATATGTGATTCCTGCACTAAAATTTAAGAACAATAGCTTATTGTCTTTTCTCTAATATAGCAATTGCCCTAAAGTGGCTTCTGATTTCAGTGGACGATTTCAGCTTTTTTTCTGGTGGGTGGACAAGAAGTACTTTCCTTCCTTCCTTCCTTCCTTCCTTCCTTCCTTCCTTCCTTCCTTCCGTCCTTCCTTCCTTCCTTCCTTCCTTCCTATTTGAACTTTATTGAGGAATAATTGAAAAATATAATTGTATATATTAAAAAATGTATATATATGTGTGTGTGTGTATATTCCTCCCCACCCCAACACGCCACAGAGAGAGGACAGAGTGAGCTTGCCAAAGAAACTCAAAACTTTAACACTTTCCTTCATGGCATCCAAAATTCTGTTCCCATTCAGCTGGTGACTGATAAAGGTCCTTGACCCTAACCTACTTTAGTGCTCCTGCAAAGCAGAACATTTACCTTAAGGCCAGGCTATACACCAGGCCAAAAAAATCACTTTTTGCTCTCAAATTGTGTGCTGGGGTTGGGGTGAGAAAGAGGGTTCTTGAAGTAGGGGAGCTCCTTGAGCACCTCTTAGCAGTTGACTGTGTGATTCCCCCTGCTCTCAGCCTATGCTCTTTCCTCTGTGAACACACTGGGCTACAAAACCAGACCTATGGTGAACCAGGAAGGTATACACCCCATTGGGGAAGACAATTTCAGGCTTCAATGATGATCCCATTAAACCTCACTCTGCTCTTTAAAACATCTTTACTCACTTAGAAACTGAGGCAACTGTTTTGCTAATTTTTTTCTTTATACAGCATCCTGAACTATGTTGGAATGGTTCTTTTCTCATGTCAGGGCATCTAATACTCATCACAGATGTGTCTCTAAAAGAGTGCGAGAGCATGGCTCTCCACTACGGTACTCTGCAGGAGGCTTCTTCCTTGATAATTCTAGGAAGGGCCTAGATTTGTGTAGCAATGTAGTTGTAATCACTCTATGTACATGTAAGAGTAATCAACAGAAAGTTTTATAAGCATTTTGATAGGAAGTGCAGATTTCAGACTGGATCTTAAATGAATTTGACTTGGCACTGCACAGAAATCATGGATGCCATGATGGTGACTGTTTCTAAATCAGACAGAGGCACTTCTTTTCTCTCCAGTGGAGTGAGGTTTTGCTGCACATTGTTTTTTTATCCACTTACAAACTTCATTTGAATTTCAAATAAAATATCACTGATGTGTTGGCCAAGGCAAATTTCTTTAGTTACTATTTTATTTTAAAAACTCTAAACTCCTTGAAAAGCTAACATTTCCCTAGGAAGTTTTTTTTCCCCTACTTTCTGAGAAAATTAAGTTCAGTTGTCTTCTCTCTTTTCAAAACTGCAAAATTCCCTCTTCCAGGAGTCTAAACTGATGGCCTTACCTCATATTTTACAGGACATAAAGTCAAAGCAATAACATCAAGCTCCCCATGCCCATCTTCACACCACCAAACCTGCCAGTTTTCTTGACTGAATTCATACCATCTGGTCTGATCATCCGAAAGGGCATCCCTCCACTGGTGTCTAGATCACATCTCCTTCAAGGGCTTGAATCCTAGTATCTTCCACAGTTCCCTACATCATTCATTTCTTTCTCACACCTAGATGTTTACCGTCAGTATAATTTTTTCTAATATTCTTCACCTTAAAGTATAACAATGATCCCTTAATTGTACATCTTGTTCCAACTGTTACTCCATTATTTAAACTCTTCATAGCAAAACTTCTGGGAAGACTTGCCTATGCTCACCATTTTACTTGTTCTCCTCCTGTATACCCTTCAACCAGTGCAAATATGGCTTATACTCTATCTCTGTTCTAAAAATGTCCATAAAATTTTACTTACTACAGAGTTAAGTTTCCTGTTAAAAGATCAGCGGTTTAAAGAAAGCAGCTATGCATGAATATTTTGTACAGTTCCTAAATACTAAGCACTTTACAATTTAGTCTGGCAAAATGTCTCCCTTTGTGAAATTTCTTTTTTTTAAGAATTTACTAAATGTCCTTAAAAATTTCATCTTTATTTCAATTTACACTTTTTATTGCACTTTTATTAGAAGCAGCTTACCAGAAGCACAGCATTGAACAAAACAGTCAAAGAAACGATGAAAGAAAGAACATTTTCAAAAGGTCACAAATAATGGAAGTTCCTCAGTATGAATCACAAAATAAGCAGAGACTTGCAAAACCAAGGGAGCTGAATTATTTCGACTGATACGATAAACATTACCAGAATTATTATGGCTACTAAAGTTAAAGATTTTATCATGGATTTTTTGAAATAATAAAAAATAGTTTTCTATTTTTTGAAATAATTTTAGATTTATAGAAAAGTTCCAAAGATAATACAGAGTTTCCACATACCCCTCACTCAGTTTCCCCTAATGTTAACATTTTGTATTACTTTGGTATATTTGTTAAAACTAAGAAACCAACGTTGATTCTTTACTATTAACTAACCTGTAGACTTTATTCAGATTTTATCACTTTGTCCACTAATGTCCTTTTTCTGTTCCAGGATTTTATCCAGGATACCAAATTGCACTTAGTCACCATGTCTCCTTAGGCTCCTCTGTTCTGTGATAGCTTCTCAGCCTTTCCTTGTCTCCTATGACCTTGAAAGTTTTGAAGAGTACTGGCTAGGTGTTTTGTGGAGTGTTCCTCAATTTGAGGTTGTCTGCTATTTTCTTCATGGCTATACAGAGGTTATGGTTTTTTTCTTGTAGCATACTGGAGGCATATGATATCAATGTGACTTTCATGCTGGTGATATGAACCACCAACACTTGGTTAAGTGGTGCAGGATTTCTTTACTGTAAAGTTATTCTTTTTCTTCTTTTTATATACTGTTTTTTTAGCACAAGACACTAAATCCACCCATACTCAAAGCGAGAAGGGAATCAAAGTCCATCTCTTGACAAAAGGATTATCTACTTATGCTATTTGGAATTATTCTGTAGGGGGATTTATCTCTTACCCTCAGTTTATTTATTTGTTCATTTATTTATATCAGGATGGACTCATGGATCTCTATCTAATACATTAGGCTGTGATGTCATACCACATTATTTGGGTGCTTTGTTTTTGTTTTTGTTTTGGTCAGGTTGTTCGAGCTTTGGCCATTGGGAATTCTCAGTTGTTTCATGTGACACTTTGATATACCCTCATCCCTCTTCCTTGCTATCTGGAACTACAGGATACTCCAGGTTTATCTTGAATATACCCTGCCTTGAAGGGACCAGTATAGTTTTTATCAGACATTTCTCCAAGGCTCCCTGGTGCCTTTTATTGCAGAATGGTATTAGAAATCTGGGTGCTTGGTGGTGCTCATTACTTCTGGGGTGTCACTGCTGCCAGGGCCTCTCACTGGAGAGAGCTATGAAATATATGTCAGTATACTGACCCATGTATACACACGTTTCTATAATTATTTCTGCATTTATCCACTTTTATATAAATTATGCTAACCAAATAGTGAATTCATAATGATATCTCCAACTCTAATTCAGTATTGCAGAGTTTGTCTAACTTTTACTCCTTGCATATCTATAATTTCCCCCCTCTGACAATAAGAAACCTGGTTTTCACCATCCTTCATCCATTTACTTATTTATTCAACCTGAGACATATATGTAAAGCAGATTGAGAATTATTAGTTAACCTGAATTGTTGTGAGAAACAAATTTGCCAACTAGAGTACAGTTTTTATATACACTTCTTTTGTCTTTAGCCTTACAGTTGCCCTCCAAAACACCATTTGACAAAGTTATTTAGCTGACTTCTTTTCCTCTCACTTGCTTCAGTGAGGTTATGTCATACATTTATAACAGTTCCATTTGTCATAGTGTGTATTCCATTCTGAGATCCCCTGACATCCTGGTTGAGTTTCTTTTAGTTTGCATATATTAAAGTTTACTCTTTTTGATGTACAATGCTGTGAGTTTTGACAAATGCATTGAATCATATATCCACCACTCCAGTAGCATATAGAGTAGTTTTATCACCCTAAAATTCTACAGGGATTTTTTTGAGAGGGAGCTACTGTGAGATAGCTCATGGAACAAAACCTTCCCCCCAAA
The DNA here is from genome assembly GCF_005190385.1 of Monodon monoceros. Taxonomy (NCBI): domain Eukaryota; kingdom Metazoa; phylum Chordata; class Mammalia; order Artiodactyla; family Monodontidae; genus Monodon; species Monodon monoceros. The sequence goes on along the minus strand of NW_021703779.1, from coordinate 24,257,509 downwards.
TATTTGGTTTTATCTGATGATGTTAAGTTTATTTCCATATTTCTAAAAACATTAAAAAAATTTTCAGATACACTTGCTCACTAAGAATTCATAAGTGTAAGCTTTTAAACAATGTTCATGAGTGTGACTATCAATTACCACTTACTAATCTCAGAGGATAACATCTGAGACCCAAACCTTGTCTCTTACTTAGAGAGCAACACAGTGTAGAAAAGAGAGACTACTCTATATGATCCAAGATTTTAATAGTTATGTATCATTGATCTCAGTCCTTCAGAGTGATGATTGTACCTATCAGCTGAGAAAGATAGTCCCTAGAATATCTGGGTCATTATAGCTTTGCAGCAGAGTAATCAAAAGAACCAGTTACTCAGGCTCAGCTATAATTTGAATTTGATTCTAGACAGAGATTCATAAGCAGCAACCTTTTCAGCTAATACCACCCAGATCAATGGGTAGCTGAGGGTAGAAGTACTGTCCATTCCACAGCATGTACTGTTTTAATATTTTGTATTTTATTTTTTGTTTTTCTTTGGTTCACTGCTGTTGTTGTTTTGTTTGTTCTCCTCGGAGGCCTACAATTCAGTTTCAGGGGCTTGAGTTGCTAACATACCTGCCATATAGCTGACAGAAGTCCAAGGTGAGACTATAGCCACCTTAATAGATGAAAGGTGACTTAAATGTCATGAAAGAATCTTGAGATGTAGGTTCTTAATTTCCGTTGTCAACTAAACCAAATTACCATGAACCAAAACAACTATTTGTTGCAATAATTTAGTTGTAAATTTTATGTGAGCCCCTACTCTGCACCTTTTTAGCTCAATGACTTTGGAAAGTTAACTTCTTTTAACAGGAAGACAGGAAACGTAACGGTTTTTATGTAGAACAGTTGAGAAATTACACTTCAGTACACTTGATAGTGTTTATGTGTATCTTATTTCCATAGATAATTGCTTACATAATGGGGTTAGAGATAAAGAGGCTGCTGAAGCTAAGAAAGAAAAATTAACATTATACTTTGAATAAAGCAGCAGGATAGGAAACTGCCCAATCCCCTTCAAATGAAAACATCCAAAACCCCTAGTTCTCCCCAGAACACAGCTTGAGACTAGTGTACTAAGCTCCTTGTGAACCTGGTCTGTCATATAACATCCATCTCTGAACTCTCCCTGTTCAGTGAAGAAATATATATTAAGTGCTCCATAAGGCTTTGCTAACTAAATCTAAAAATCTAAACCTCTCATTTTATTGTTGAAGAGACTGAAGTCGAGGTAAATTATGATAGTGAAGTTCATAGAAGTTGATCACAGGATGGCTAAGATCCAGTCTATTGTAAATTTATTGATTATTCTTTTGGCTCACAACATGGTAGAATGAGCACTGCTGAAGGTTGCTTTTGGACTAACAGAACTCACCAAAATTTTTTTGGCCTGCCATTTAACAAGTAGGTTCCATTATATATTTTTTTCCATCTCTATTCTTTTCCACACCTGTCCTTTTAAGGAATGGCTGCCAGAAGATGTCTTCTTAAAAGTATAGTTTGGCATCTGTCACAATTTAATGCAGTTAAATTCTGTGCATAATTAGGAGACAATTATAATATTGCGTAAAGGCTACGAGGGCCTACATAGAACTGTCCTGTAGAAATTCCATATTGGAATGAAAACAATTGATGTTGAAAAATTAAATTTAAAGGTGCAGTTTTGCCTGCTTATTTGATAGAATTGTTAGCTTTTCCCGCCATCTCATGGAAGGCTGAAGCAATATTGTATTGCTCTCTTCCGTATGCTAATAGGAGCAATATTTGCATAAATTAAAATTGTAACAATTACTTCCATTTTCTGGGACCTACACTACCAGCTGGATTTCCACCTATAATCATAACTTTATTTTTCAAATTAATTATTTGACTCCCTATCTATCTATATCCATCTATCTGTCTATCTTTTTTTTGCAGTACACGGGCCTCTCACTGTTGTGGCCTCTCCCGTTGCGGAGCACAGGCTCCGGACGCGCAGGCCCAGCGGCCATGGCTCATGGGCCCAGCCGCTCCACGGCATGTGGGATCTTCCCGGACCAGGGCACGAACCCGTGTCCCCTGCATCCGCAGGCGGACTCTCAACCACCGCACCACCAGGGAAGCCCTATCTGTCTATGTTAATCAAGTCCAACCTTCCTCTTTAGAGAACTTTTACTCCTCTAAATGGCAAATTATCGAAGTAGTCTGGGGACTTAACGTGGTTCAAAGTAGTTGGGGGTGGTTTCATCAGTCAGGGTTCAAACAGAAAAACAGAAGCACCGGGGGTGATATGCATATAACAGGTGACTTATAATAGGGACCTGATAGTATGTAATTGTGGGAGCTGGTTAAGCAGTCTTCATAAGGCTTTTTTTTTTTGTCTTTGCTTTAGGCGCTGGAGCCCGAAGTCAGCACGGCATTCAGGAAGGAGAGATGGATGTGAAGTGGGGAAAGCAAGGATAGACTGGAAGCCATGAGGAATAGCTTGGAACCCACAAGGACAGACTGGAAGTCGTGTTGATCTTTCACTGCCCAAACCTCCAACTTTGAGGACATGAGTGCCCTGCAGGAGAAGTGGGCACTCTTTTTTATGGAGCTGGTGAAGCTGAAGGAAGATATGAGGGGATGCTGGTGCAGCTGTGGACCTGGCTGCTGCCTCACACTAAGGTAAGCCAGATCAGTAATAATGTGCCCGTGACCCTACTTTCTGAGCACAAAACAAATAAGGTTACTATTTTACCTTTGGCTTCCAAATCTCTCTCCAAATGCCTCTTATAGCACAAGCAAGAAATGTTAAGAAATGTTCGGCGTCTTCTATGCTTTCGAAGTCGATGTCTTCTCTTGAACTTTCCATGGCTGTGCTTTGACTTTCTTACCTGGCATGGCTGGGAGTACCCCCATCGCCAGTACCGTCACCATTTCTGGTCAAGCTCTTTTCAGCGTCTGAGCAGGCCTCCCTCCCTGCCTCCGCTCCAGAACGCTCCTCAGAGCGATGGGACAGGCTTCTGTTCTCTAAGTCTGGTAGGCCATCTGTGCTGCTCACGTTGTCAGACATCTTTAATGATGCATGCTCTAGTCGGTCTGGAGTGAGTAAAAGTCGTAGAAGCCTGAGGAAGGGAGTAGGCCCGCCCCGGGTGAGACAGGCCGGCAGCGAAAAAGGTAGGCCTAGCGCCAAGACGCCAACCAAGGAGGCCAAAGGTGAGGGGCAATTTCTGGTTGAGGCAGTTTCAAGTATGGGAGCTGGTGAGGTTGAAAAGACTTTGTCCCATCTCGAGTCTCGCGGTATTTTGAGACTGCTTAGAGTTTTCCAGAACCTGGAGAGTTCGACCCCAAACCATTTGACATTCTGCTGCTGTGCATACCGTTCTATTGAAGACTGAAACATACTGTGCTTTGGAAGACATTCCAAAGTGATTCACAGCAAAAGTGATATTCCTTAGGCAAAACAGTTACCATAAGACTCTCAGTGCTTTGTTTGAACGTAACATACATTATGAAATGAAGAAATAGGCAAAAGCAATGAAAGATTCCTAAGGTCCCCAAGCTAGTGAGTTCCTGACATACAAGAAATATCTTCAGCAAATCAAGCAGCTTGAGGGAAACCTTGAGAGCTCTAATTGGTAGAAATGGCATAGGGATGACATAAAATACACGATGACTAGTTCATTACATTTTAGATTAAAAAATGAATACTTTTTTTAGTATGGGTAGATCCCAAATATTGAATTAGACATACTTCTACTAAAAAAATTCATTATTTATCTGAAATGCAAGTTTAACTGTGTCGTGTATTTTTATTTGTTATATCTGGCAGACTTTCTTAGTGAGAAGAGTAATTTATTCCTTCAGTGTAATCAAAGCTGAAATCAACTGGTCAATTTAAAGTAGACATTGAAATGAGTAACTACTTCACCAATTTGAGATAGAAGCACAACCTTTTTTCTCCTTCCAGCAGAGATTCTATATATTTATTTGGAGTTAATTCAATTTAAGACACTTAAGGAACACCAACACAATTTTATGAAAAAAAATCTGTGATGTTATAGAACTATCAAAATATTTTAAATATCTCCCAAAATATGTCAGAGGCTTTTTGGGGGCTTTTAGGGGAAAAAAGGCAGCTGTTTTAGAGGCAGTTAATTGGCATTGCTGTATTAACTTCAGAGCTTCTCCAAATGAATTATCTAAGATGATGTCAGTAAATGTTTGAAGGGCTACAGTAAACTGCTGACTAAAAATGGCGGAATGAGGAAAACAAGATTTCCCTTAGAGTAATTGCAAGATCAATGTAAAATTGATTAAACATAGAAGCATAAAGTCTTCTAAAGAGAGAGAATGGTTCCAAGGCTAATAGTAATGGTAAGACACATAAAAGAATATTCATAGCAATTTGTAAAGAGTAGCACAGCAACCTGAAAACCACCTGAGAGACCATCAAGAGTAGCATGGATAAGTAGACTAGCATATACATTTCTATAATGGAATAATGTAAAAAAGTGAGGACTAATGAATTTAAACTAAATACATCAACATGGATGGATCTTAAAAACACGATGATGAGTCAAAACACAAGTGACAGAACAATGGTTAATAATTTCATTTTCATACCTATCTTTATAATTTTCATATGTAGTAAGACTATTTTAAAAGGCAAGAAAACAATTGACTCACAATTCAGCATAGTGATTACTTATGGAGGAAAGAAGGAAGTTAAGATCTGGTAGAGAGGAAGCTCCAATAGTTCTTGGTAATATTTATAGCTTACTGTGGATATAGGTATGTTGTTATTCTTTTAATTATTTATTGCCTGGCTTACACATTTGTGTATCCTTTTCTATGTATTATATATATTACATAGTAGTTTTTTTTAAAGAGATAATGTTCATTCACAAGGGTCTTGCTCGGCCATGGAGTTCAAAAACAGGAAAACCAGAGTATCAAACCCTAGTATGCCCATCCTGGCATTGTCCAGGAGAAGAAGCCTTATTAATTGGCTTTGGAAATGTCTCATTGCAAGGAACAGTTCCATTGTTAGAGGTTCAGTCAGGTTATTTCAATCTGATGCTATTGTATTAGTTTGACTTTTTTCTACATGCTCGTTAAACAAACTTTGGCTATGAATTAGCTTTTCATTTAATTTTCATTTAAGTTTGCTTTGAATTAAATTAATCCATTTGGTATATTTCCATTCCCATTCATTCATTTATTCACCACAAATTTATTTAGCACTTCTATGCACCGTGTACTGTTCTAGGTCCTGACAATACAGTGGTGAATAAAAGTGTTAATCCCTTCACTCATGGAGTTTATAATACAGTGGAAAAAAGAGACAATAGACAAGTCAATATAGAGATAGAGCATATGAGGCAGTGGTGAAATGTATAAAGGGAAATAAAGGTGTGGAGAGAAATAAAGGTGTGTAAGTAGGTATAGACTGGAGGTTGTTATTTTAGATAGTGCATTCAGGAAAGGTCTCCTTTATGGGGTGACATTTAAGTAGAGGGCTGAATGAAAACAGAAATGCAGCATGCAAATACCTAGGATAAGAACATTCCTTATACAGTGACATTGAGTGCAAATGTTCTAAAATTGTAGGACAATATGAGTGTTCATGGAACTTCAGGGAGGCCACTATGTCTGAAACAATGCAAGTAAGCACTAGGGAGAGTGTCAGGCAATGGGACTGAAAGAAACAAAGGCCAATTAAACAGAGCCTTGTTATCCATAATAAATAATTTTAATTTTTATTTCGTTCTATGTGTACTGGAAAGCCTTTAGAAGCTTGTGAGCATGGCAATTGCATTATCTGACTTGCTTTTTAAAAAGATGATACTGGCTGCTATGTGGAGAATAGAATGGGGTAGCAAGAGAGAGCAGAAATACTAAAATATTGATCTAATCCAGGTGAGAAATTAAGGTGGCTTAACCTAGGATGAGGATAGTGCATGTCGTGAAAACTGGTTAGGTTTGGAATACATTTTGAAAGTAGAAATTACGACATTTACTAATGAGTTGAATGTGAGTGTAAAGTGGATCAGTCAGGCTACTAGCAAGAAGCACATGTCTCTTGGGCAATTTTAAGCAGTTCAATAGGTGGTTTTTTTTGCAAAGGTGAGAGAAGGCTGTAGGGAAATCACAAGGGAACAATCAGGATGTCAAGGATATTATGAACAGGAAGATATTATACCCTTAGGCCTAAAGGTGTGGAGGAGAGAGAGCAGTTATCAAAAGACCTGAGACAGAAAGGGCAGTGTGGAGAGACTTGACAGGAGCTATCATTAGCCATCCTTCAGAGCACCTGCAGGGCACGAGCCAGGGAAACGTATCCCCCAGATTAATTTTTCTCCCTCTGCTCTCCTGATGGTACTTCCCACTGAGTCATGTGAAGAAGGTAAGATTTTATATCCTGTAATTTTACTGAATTTATTAGTTCTAACAGTGTGTGTGTGTGTGTGTGTGTGTGTGTGTGTAGTCTTTAGAAGTTTTCATATACTGTATAAGATCATGTCATCTGCAAGCAGATAATTTTACTTCTTCCTTTCCTATTTGGATGCTGTTTATTCATTTTTTATTGCCTAATTTCCCCATCTAGGAGTTCCAGTACTATGTTGAATAGAAGTGTCAAGAGTGGGCATTCTTGCCTTTTTCCTGATCTTAGAGAAAAAGCTTTCAGTTTTTCACTGTTGAGTGTGATGTTAGCTGTGGAATTTTCATATATATCACCTTTATTATGTTGAGACAAATTCCTTCTATAACTAGTTTGTTAAGAGTTTTTATCATGAAAGGGTATTGAATTTTGTCAAAAGTGTTTTTGCATCTATTGTGATCATGTGATTTTTATCCTTCATTGTGTTAATAGGGTTTATGACATTGATTGATTTGCTTATGTTGAATCATCCTTGCATCCCAGAGATAAATCCCAGATGTTCATGGTGTATGATCCTTTTAATGTGCTGTTGAATTTGGTTTGCTAGCTTTTTGTTGAGGATTTTTGCATCTGTGTTCATCAGGAATATTGGCTTACAGTATTCTTTTCTCATTGTGTCTTTGTCTGGATTTGGTATCAGGGTAAATAACGATGAAATATTCAAAACGGAAATTAAGGAAACAATCCCATTTACAATAGTATCAAAACAATAAAATACTCAAGAATAAACTTAACCGAGGAGGTATAATGAAAGCCATAGAACATTAATGAAAGAATTTAAAGAAGACACAGATAAATGGAAAGACATCCCATGTTCATGTATTAGAAGACTTAATATTGTTAAAATGTCCATACTACCCAAAATGATCTACAGGTTCAATGCAATTCCTATCAAAATTCCAACAGTCTTTTATTCAGAGGTGGAAAGACCAAACCTCAAGTCCATATGGGGAGTTCTAGAGATCTATTTACAACATTGGACCCATAGTTAACAGTACTGTATTTTACACTTGAAGATTGGTCAAGGTAAATTTATGTTGTGTTCTTACTAAAATAAAAACACATAAATAAAAAAATTTTTAAATTAAATTTAAAAAAAGAAGGAGAATAAATCTGGATGAGCAAATATAAGCTACCTGGTCCCTGGAGGGTAAATACGAATCAATGATAACTCCTAAGTGTTTTCTAGGAACAGTGAGTGAATGGTGGTGAAATTTACTAAAATGAGGGCTAGGTATGGCGATGGAGGAATCAAGAGTTCTGTTTTATTTATATCAAGTATAAAAATGCACACTTAACACTGGGAAAATAGAAATATTGAGTTGACAGTTGGATACAGACGTCTGGAGTTTATAGGAGAGATTATAAATATAAATTTGGAAGTCATTAGCCACTGAGAATAAAGTATATCACTTAGGGAGTGAGTACACAGTGAGAAGAGCAAAGATCTGAGGATTGGGTACTGGAACACTCAAATATTTATTTTAGTAAGAAAAGGCAAATCCAACTATATGGAGCAGAAAGAGTGGCCAGTTATGTAAGAGAAAAACATGAGAACATGAAGAAAGTGTAGAAACTATTTTACAAATGAAGCATTGATCAACTGTGCCAAATACTGCTAAGAGGTTAAGATAAGGCCTGAGAACTGACCATTGGATTTGGTAACAGGAAGGTAACAAGTCACTTGTGACTTGTTACCTTCCTGTTACCATACATTACCACAATGTTACATGCTAGTGACAATGATTTAGTAGTAAGGGTGAAAACTGATAATGCAGTGAAGATAGGAGAAGCTTTAGGAGGAAAGCCTTAAATAGGGGAGACGGAATAGGATTCAATGCACAGATAGAGGAATTGTAACAGGAGGGGAGACAAAATATTTAGTACAGAGGCAAGTAGGTTGTTAGATCTGGTGGTGGAAGAATGTGCACACTCTTGTAGTTGCTTCCATTCTCCCAGTGAACAAAGAAGGAAGGATATCAGCTGTGAATGAGGGAGATTAAAGCTGTGCTGGATCTTTGAGGCAAAAAACTTGTGAAATAGTCAACTCAGAAAATGGGAGAATGAGTCCAACAGGGATATGGAGAATAGTTGCCTGGAAGAAGAGAGGGTCCACTTGTGGTTTCATACCCTAAAGGTAAATAAGATAGCATGATTATTGTTTTTCTCTAACTATTTTATTTTTTAATTTTTTTAAATTTATTTATTTTTTGCGGTACGCGGGCCTCTCACTGTTGTGGCCTCTCCCGTTGCGGGGCACAGGCTCCGGACGCGCAGGCTCAGTGGCCATGGCTCACGGGCCCAGCCGCTCCGCGGCATGTGGGATCTTCCCGGACTGGGGCACAAACCCGTGTCCCCTGCATCAGCAGGCGGACTCTCAACCACTGCGCCACCAGGGAAGCCCATAACTATTTTAGACACTTGAGGACAGAAGTAGCGTAGGCAAATACCTGGATTCAACTAAATTCTGAATTTTTTGGTGGTTGAGGATAATGGAGAGTTGGGGGGCAAAGGAGCTTAGATTCTACATAATGAAATTATTATAATGATGAACCTTGAAATTTAACTATAAAAAAAACCAATTGAGGGACTTCCCTGGTGGTCCAGTGGGTAAGACTCCATGTTCCCAATGCAGGGGGCCCGGGTTCGTTCCCTGGTTGGGGAACTAGATCCCGCACACCGCAGTAAAAGATCCCACATGCTGCAACTAAGACCTGGCACAGCCAAAATAAATAAGTTAAAAAAAAAAAAAGACAATTGAGAACAAGAGGGGGAGGAGGAAAAGGGCAAATTTGATAGGGTCAGCAGATTGGAGGTCCCAGTGGAGTCAGCTTTTGATGGGATCAGCAAGTGTGTTCAACCACAGAGGAACTAGAGTTCCCTTTTGCTTCACTATCTTACGGCCTGTAAGTATATATGAAGTTTGGGAGAACAGGGTGACCCAGAGCCCTATAATCTGTACCCAAGCTATTAAAGCAAAAGCAATTTGATTAAAAGATTAAAGTAATTCACTCTAAGATATGGCTGACTGATAAGCTTAATTTTCCCAGAAGCTATTTCCTTAATATAAGAGGAACTTCCTACTCTAGGACAGATATTTTTTAGAAGAAACCTTCCAGAGCCATTTGAATACCCCAGGAAATTATTACAACTACTCTTACCGACCAGCAATGTGGCAGCCTGATTCTGAAAGTGGCAAAGAGGGGCCTTTATCTGATTGCCTCACTGGGTTTGGGGATGCAGGAGACAGTCATTTCTAAAATGACCCCTGTCACATAATGGGCTTGTCTTGTTTTCTGCCCTCATGGATGTAACACCCCCTTGAGGGAGACAGATTTGTAAACCAGTATCATGAAATGAAGTCCATACCAAGATTAATAGAGATTTTTCTATGAAGATTTTATAAGATGCTGGCAAAACTTACATGTAAATGTGCTTCCTAGATTTTAGAATTACCTTTTCAAAATTTTAGGAAGCCCAGAAACTTCAGGATGCCATTTGGAGCCAAAGAGAGAAAACAAAATCTTTATATTCTAGAACAAATTCCATTATAAACAAATAATTAAAATAGCTAAATGTATGCTAATCGATTATTATCAGAGGGTCCTAGAGTAAAAGTAGAGTGACAGGAGAGACTGTTTTGGTGTAGACATAGAATTTAGATGGGTTTCCAGGAAAGGTATTTGAGCATAACATGGAAGGAAGAACAGTGTAGCAGCACACAGCCACGTCACATGAGTTTTCTTCTGGGCCCTTGTGTATGCGTGCTCACACTCCTCTGCCTCATCCTCATTCTGCCTCAGGCCCTTTTCTGTGTGGAATCTGGCAAGGAAGCAGTTGGAGATTAACACATGGTCTGTGACGGGAGGGAAGAGATGGCATGACATATTTTGGGAAATAGAAAGTCTTGGTATGATTGGAGCACAGAGTCAGTGTAAACAACAGGCCAGCCTGTAACGTGGAATGCTTTATTGCAGCAATTCTCAAACTTTTTGGCCTCAGAACCCCTTTGCATGCTTAAAAATTATTGTGACTCCCAAAGTACTTGTACTTATGTGATTTACATCTACTGATATTTGCCCATACTAGAAATGAGAGCTGAGAAATATTTAACTATTTGTTAATTTATTATTTCAAGCAAGAATAATAAATCCATTACACATTAACATAAATAATATATTTTTATTAAAGGTAATTAATTTTTCCCAACAAAATAAATTTAATGAGAAGATTGGCATTGTTTACAATATTGCATTTTTTAATTGGTTTAATAGAAGACATCTGGATTCTCATATTTGCTTCTTCAAGCAATCTGTTGCAATATCACAGGTTATTCAGTGTCTAGAAAACTCGACTGTACATTTGTGAGAGAATGAGGACCAAATAGGCAAATAACAGTTTAGGATCATCATGAACATAATTTTGACCTTTCAGATCTACTAATAGGGTCTCAGGGACCCATCCTCACTCCCCATGAGTCCCTATGCATACTTTGAGAGCTGCTGCTTTCTTATAAAGGCATATAGAGAACAAGTTGGATTTTATCTAGTAGATGATGCATAGAAACAAATAATTTAAGCAAGGATTGGATTTGCATTTAAAATGATTACTCCCAGTGTGGGAAATAAGTTGGATAAAGGCAAGGTTAGATGTTTGGAAACTAATTAAATTTGAATAATTTCTCACATTCTATCTAGTATAGGACTCTTTTACAAACACATGTGTAATACTGGTTATACTTTTTAATGTGTTTAGTTTCCTCTACTTAAGAGTAAGTTACTTGGAAGTAGGTACTGCTTTTGATTCATCTTTATAGCTACAGCTTTTGGTCGAGTATACAGAGTAGGAACCCAGTAAAGATTTGTTAAAAATAAATGAAAGAACTAACTAAATGGCTATCAGACTATTGCAGATAAATGATGATCTAGTCTTCAAATTAAAGGCAGTGGCAACAAAGGTGGAGTAGATTCGGGAGATATACTCAATTCACTGTTGCCTGACTGGAAATGCTGTTGACCTACTTATTGGATAAGGACTGTGAAAGAAAGATAAGGAACACCATTATTTCTGTCATCTACCGTATGTGACTCTGATTGAGGGAGGATAGGAGATAGAATGGGGTGGGGTTTGAAGGGGTGATTTCTGGTTTCATTTTGAATATGATGAATTGCAGATGCTTGTGGGATTTGGGCCTCTTCTAGCACCTTAAGCGGTTTTAAAGCTACATAGTATCTTATTTAAGCCAAGATCACAGTATATTCTAATATTTGTTTTCAGTGCTTTAATATTTTAGTATTTGTTTTTAATACTTTTGATGTTTTAGTGTATTTTTAATGTCTTAGTATTTTAATATTTAATCAGAATTCTTGGATTTTTGCTGTCCTAAATTTCCGGTTCTATTCGTGGATGCTGAGTTACTGCCAACCAAGTGGAATTAATTTGTCTGTTGCACAGTGGCTTCTTTTCAAATTCACTACTTCTAAATTTCATCCATAATGTGGGAAGTTGAACTACTCCTACAGCTCTGTGAAGGAATCTGCTGACCCCGCATGTGGTAGAAAGCAGGAGACACAGTATCTGACTTATTCACAGAAACTGATGAGATCGCTTGTCACCATCCTCCTACTTTACAATCCCCAACTAGGGTTGATGACACATTTAAAAGTATGCCTATCAGCAAGCATGGATTTTTGTAATTCACAATTCACTAAATAGACATCATGTGATTGAAAATAAAGAAGCATAATGCAAAGAATGTGTTGTGAACAACTTAAAATGAATTCAGAACGTAACAAAACAATCTGGCTTCATGTTTTCAAGAGAGTAGCCCCAACAGACAGGGAAGAACACTTCAAACACTAAAGTGATTCAGTTCTCATGTCCTTTATTGCCGCTCATCTTTCCATCTGGCCAGAGTTGCTATTTTATCCAGTACTTTCCTGTTTAGTACCATCCTGCCTTTACATTTTGTTTCCAATCTACTCTGCAAAGCTAATTGTTGCCCTGTCCCAGGAGAATGTGAATAATTTTAAAGTTAGAAAGAGAAGCATCTGCATAGATAGAAAATAGCAGTCATTTCATTATAATTAGTCTATCTGTCTTTCTTTTACTTATGCCAGAAGTGTATCAATATCTTCAAAAAATGAATGACTACCACCTGCCTAAAACCTGAATGAAGCCCCCCAACTCTAATTATTTTACTTTCTTCAAATTAAAACAAAATCTGGTCAGTGAAAGTTTGAGCTCTTGGTATATATCAGACACTTCTATTGGTTGCATAATTCAGTGAGTTACAGAAAGTGTACCATTCAAAAAAAAAAAAATATATATATATAGTTTTGAGAAATAAATTATCTTTGATTTTCATCAATTATTAATTGTACATTAATAAAGCACATAGTCAACATAGAAAACTGAATATCCATGCATCTCACTAGAAATATTTATATAATTTAAGTGAATAGCAGAACGTTACTTCTAAAGATCTGTAAGATGGATATCCATGATAATGTGTGAAATAAAGCTATAAAACTAAAATACAAAAAGATTCTGGTATAATCTAATGGAATTCTTACCCTTGCCCATGATAGAGAATTAAGCACAATAGATTTAAAAGTAATCGAAGGTGTATTTTATTAAACATATTATTGGGACGAGTGCCACTATTTATTTCTCTTCTCATTTACACGCAGAGGGGAATTTCTACTCTTCTCTGTTTTTGGAAAACTTCTGCCTTTACTCCTAATGTGATAATTCAGACTCTGAAACATATGGCAGGCCACATTTCACTGCTGAGCAGACTCACTGCTCACGTGTGACACACCATTTTGCTCTCTTGTCCAAACTTTTGCCTCAATGCTCAGACATGGTGGGCACTCTTGGGCTTCTTCTCAACATACGATAAGCATGTATGGACAGTGATAAGGGCCTGCCTTTAATAGAAATGCTGGCCATCCTTCTTGCTAGTGTTTTCTTTCACCACTGAATCTGTGTGTTAGTTGGACCTGGTATCCTTGTCTACGCACTGTTTGGGTACATAGACTCACTGCTCTGCAGGTCACATCAACTCTGTTTCTCTGTTTTTTTCTTCTCCCTTCCTCCCACCAACCCATCCACTTTCCATGAATATTCAGTTCAAAGATTTAGATTTTGGGTGAGTTAGGAGATGCCCATTTCAGCTTCCAACTTTAACCATGTTTTCTAGTCCAGCTTTTCTGGAGAATGTTGTTATGGGGATCGGGAGAATACTGGTTATAAAGTGCTTTTAAAATTAATGAATCCATTTAATGGGGAAAAGGGTGAATGGCAGGATTTGGTTGCTTGGATTCAGTTTTATAAAATGCAAAGGAGAGGGCTAGAATACATGATTTCAGTGGCCAATTTTAGCCAAACACAAGCTGAAGCTGTGAAGCAACATGGCTGATGTTCTTTCTTTTTTGTTTGTTTGTTTTGGCCGTGCCATGTGGCTTGTGAAATCTTAGTTCCCAGACCAGGGATTGAACCCTGGCCCTCGGCAGTGAAAGTGTGGATTCCTAACCACTGGACCACTAGGGAGTTTCCTGATTTTCTTATATGGTCTCTAAATAAACCCTAACATCAATTTCATAAATAAATAAATAAGATTACAGATGTAGTTTAATATCATATTCTTTGAAAAAAAATGTATGGCTTTCCATGGTGACTACTTAGAAAGGTAGTGCTCATTTGGAACAGAAAGTATTTAGTGAGTTTGTTAAAAATTAGTACATATTGTCATTCATTTTAGTTACACCATTTATATCCCAAGGGGAAGTCATTCAAATAGCATGTGTTCATTACTGAGTGAGCTGTAAAGACAGTTATAACCAAAGAGATCCAGAATAGGGAGGGGTCCCAAAGGTGTGGGCAGTTGGGAAACAACTTGAAAGAGTTGAAAGAAAGAGACTAGTTGAACAACTGGCAAAGGTTAAAAAGCCACAGGATTGAGAATACACAAAGCTTGTTTCTTTTAGAACACGAACAGATACATTTTCATCAGGCTGATGCTTCAATATAAGGACAGTAATAAAAATCATTTGAAGATGAGATTGTCCAATGTTTGTTAAATATTCTTGAAGCTATAGAAAGACAATGCACTGTTACTCAACACAAATGTTTTAAGTGCATGATCATGGAACATGATTTTCCTGAGTGATGAAGTCCCTTTTCATATGAACAGGGGAATTGTGGTAGGCAGAATAATGCCTCTTCCCCCAAACCTGTGAATATTGTTAACTTAAATAATAAAAGGGAATTTGCAGATGTGATTAAGTTAAAGATTTTAAGATGGGGAGATTATCCTGGATTATCCAGATGGACCTTGCAAGAGAGAGGCAGGAGGGTCAGAGTCAGAGAAAGAGACACAATGGTGGAAACAGAGGTCAGATATGTGGGGCCATGAGGCAAGGGATGTAGGCAGCCTCTAGAAGCTGGAAAATGAAAATAAACACATTGTTCCCTAGGGCCTCCAGAAGGAATGTAGCCTTGCCTACTCATTTTAGGCTTCTGACTTGCAGAACTATAGGATAATAAATCTGTGTTGTTTTAAGCCAATAAACTTGTAGTAACTTATTACAGCAGCAATAGGAAACTAATATGGGGATGTGTGTGTATATTAATGTCAGCAAGGCACTTCACAGCATCTTTAAAGTATTTCTGAGCCAAGATGGAGGAGATAAGACAATGCAATGATGTGTGCTGTCAGATTTGAAACTGCCACAATAGATATGCCCAAAACATGGTTGCTAAAGCCATGGAATCCAGGGACTGGGTTGGAATCCAGGGTCTGGATTAGAATCCTGACCCTGCCCTTTTCTAGTTATATAATCTTCGGCAAGCTATTTGACATTTCTCTGCTTCTGTGACCCTGGATATAAAGTGGGATTAATTATTGCAACTATCTTAGAGAGAATTGTGTGTTAAAAAATTAATACAGATTGATATTAATTATTTAATTAATATTACATAAATTAACACTTTTGAAATGCTTAGAATGTTTCATGATACAAAGTGAGCACTGTGTAAAGGTTAGCTGTCATTATTATTGGTTCCGGCCTAAAGTAAATTCTGTGGTCACAAGGTTCAACGAACACTCTGTACTTGATTTTATGGATTTCAACATTTGTATCAACAACTTGAATAATGACATTAAAGGCCAGTGACATAATATTGGGAGCTATAAATCTAATGCCAGTCTAAAGCCTATGGAATGAAATATATTTAGGCTCAAAAAACAAAGGGTTACGTCCCAAATATTTGCCAGCATTACGATATATTTACTTTAAATATATGAGTATCATGTTGTGATCTGTTACACAGCTTGAATTGCAAATACAGTTAAACTTTAGATTTTCTTAAAAAATAAAATATGCGGTTTCATATATCATAGGACTAAATTATCAGAAAATCCAACATCTCTATTCTTGCCCTAACGACCCCTCACATTATAATCTGTTAAAAACATATGACTTATGTAGAACTAAATGTTGGCAGATATCATGGGGAAGGAAGGTCAGTCCCAGTCCGACTTATAAACCCCAATAAGGATTATCTGATAAATTCCTTAATGTTTTGTCTTACCACTGCAACATGTAGACATTTTTTAAAATTTTTATTTATTTATTTATTTATTTTTGGCTGTGTTGGGTCTTTGTTTCTGTGCGTGGGCTTTCTCTAGTTGTGGCGAGCGGGGGCCACTCTTCATCGCGGTGCGCGGGCCTCTCACTGTCGCAGCCTCCCTTATTGCGGAGCACAAGCTCCAGATGCGCAGGCTCAGTAGTTGTGGCTCACGGGCCTAGTTGTTCCACGGCATGTGGGATCTTCCCAGACCAGGCCTCGAACCCGTGTCCCCTGCATTGGCAGGCAGATTCTCAACCACTGCGCCACCAGGGAAGCCCCTGAAGATATTTTGACAACTAAAATCTTACAGTCTTATAGCTAATCCCTACAAAAGCCACCAGTAAGAATCTTCAAGGGAGGTTGATTCATTCCTACAATACTTAGCTCACCCATGGAGTCCTCTGATTTGGGTACCTGTGGATATACTTCTTAGGACTCAGTATTTTTTATCCTATACCAGCTAGGAGTATAGCACCAAAATTGGTTTAAGAGAGAAAAAATTAAAATTAAAAAAAGATCAGTCATTGCTTGCCTAGAGCTGGGGTCATGGGAGAGGAATGAATGAATGCAAAGTCGCATAAGGGAAATTTTGAGAGATCGTGGAAATAATCTATATCGTGATTGCTGTGGTAGTTATATGATTGAATACATTTGCTAAAACTCATCAAACTATACACTTAAAAATGGATGGGGCTTCTCTGCTGGCGCAGTGGTTGACAGTCCGCCTGCTGATGCAGGGGACACGGGTTCGTGTCCCGGTCTGGGAAGATCCCACATGCCGCGGAGCGGCTGGGCCTGTGAGCCATGGCCGCTGAGCCTGCGCGTCCGGAGCCTGTGCTCCCCAACGGGAGAGGCCACAACAGTGAGAGGCCCGCGTACCGCAAAAAAAAAAAAAAAAAAAAAAAGGATGAACTACATTTCATATGAATTACACCTCCCTAAAGCCACTTCTTACCATTCATTATTCCCTCACCCTAGAGAGCCAGACTCCTCATTTTCATCATCCTAAACCTGAAGTGTGCTGTAGAATTCTCTTCCTACGTCCAGGGAGCTTTATATTCCACCTATTTTTAAATTTAAGGTTTTAATTTAAATTTAATAAATTGGCCTTTCAATACTTATTACTCAGATATTTTCTTATTTTGCTCTCTACATAAATGGAAGCATGCTCTTCACACTTTTTTTCAAAAAAAATCACTCAACAAAGTATTTATTGAATGCCTACTAAATGTCAGGCAGTGTTATAGATGCAATAGATAAAAGAGTGAAGAAGACAGATGAAACCCCACGTCCTGATATGTTAATATTAGGTGATATGCCAAGTAGACAAATTAAGCAAGAGATGAGGATAGGAGTGCTAAGAGTTATGTTTTTTGCAAAGTCTGGACAAAAAATAAGACATCATGAAGAATGTATTAAATGAACATAGACTTTAAGAAAGAGAATAAGTAAGGCACATAGAGATATATCTCTATCTGTCTATCTATCTATCTATCTATCTACGTATCTATTCCAGGGAAAGCAGCAAGTATGCCTTTCCTGAGTAGAAGGGATGCTTGGAATGGTTGAAGAAGCACAGGATCGAGAATGGCTGGAGTGGGAGTGGCCATCTGCAAAAAGGGAAGTGTAGATAGAGATAAGGTCAGGCAGGTAGCAGGATGTCAGATTATTTAGAACCATATGGCCCATTTGAAAGGTCTGTGGCTTTCCCTTAAACGTGATGGTAAGATTTCTCGGCAAGAAGGCAGACTTTGGGAAAAAAAGGCTTACGTGTGAGTTCTTTATTGGGAATGTGCCTCAGGAAGCAGCGGTGAGGAACAGAGGAATCCAAGCAGAGAAGAAGGGAGCGCAAAAAATAAAAAAAAAAAAGTCTGCCTTCTTGCCGAGAAATCTTACCATCACGTTTAAGG
>NW_021703779.1:24203886-24239417 GCF_005190385.1 Monodon monoceros | reverse complement strand
AAAATATATATATAGATATATATATATATATATATATATATATATATTATTGAGCTGGCCACTGCTACAAGTGACTGGTTGCTCCATCCATGGGATCATCTTAAAAACTTCACTAAATGTTTTCAGAGGTCTTTTCTGGGGAGTAAAAGTGGAAAGCTTTTATCAGCACTCTTTGGTAAAACCTCCCTAAAAGGGTATTAACTCATCTGCATTACTGTGTTGTGTGTTACTATTGTACCCCATGTGTGGATTTAGTAGAGAAGCCTAAGGCAGGAGGTGTGGGACACGCTGAGTAAGTTTGAAATGAAATGCTAACAGATTACTGCTCCATGAAGTTGGTGGGAGCCCAGGTAAAACTGGTCATTGCAATTGTGTTTCTATATGCAAGTGTAGATTTTAATATAAAATATAACAATTATGCTATTGATGATAGCATCAAAAGACACCAAATACCTAGGACTAAATATAACTAAAGATATCCAAAATCTCTACACAGAAATCTATAACTGAATGAAACACTATGAAAAGATATTTTAAAAGACAGATAACAAATGAAGGCCTATACATGTTCATAGATTGGAGGACTCACTTTTGAAAATCTGTAAACTTTCCCAAATCAATGCAATGTATATAAAATTCCCAGCAATGTGTGTATCAGTATGTGTAGGGAGTAAGGGGAATGTGGAAATTGACAATTGGTTCTAAATTTATAAAGAATTCATGTACAGCTAAAACAACTTTGAAGAAGAACAAAATTGGAGGATTTATACTTATAGATATCAAGTTGATGGTTAAGACAGTATGGTGTTGGTACAGAGACAAACAAGTAGATCAATGAAACAACACAAGAAATCCAGAAGCATACCCACATGCATAAGGGTTTTCAAGTTTTGAAAAAGTGATCACTAAATATGTCTTGGAAGAATATCTTCATGAGCTTAAAGGGGAAGATTTTACCAACTATAAAGGAGAAGATCGGCATGTTGGACTATTTTAGAAGCAGGAAATTCTCTTCATTGAAAGACACCATTTTAAGACTTAAAAAGCCAGTGTATTTATAACCCATATAACTGACAAAGCAGTGTATCCAGAATACATAAAGAGGATCTCTAAATTAATGAAAAGAGATTGAAAACCCAAGTAAAGAAGGGACAAGATTTTTTAATAGCCTTCATAAAAGAGAATATAAAAATAGCTAATAATCCTATGGAAATATGCACAACCTCATTAGTAACTAGGGAAATTCATATTAAATCTACAGTGTAGATGTTCACTAGAATGAATGCAATTGAAAAGACTGAAAATGCCCAATATTATTGGCAAGGATATAGGGAAATGGAGCTTTCATATATTCCTTATTAGAGTGTATGTTGATAGAACTACCTTGGAAAATTATTTGGCGGTATCTACCAAATTTGTTGATATGCATATCCTCTGATCCAACAATACCACTCTTGAGTATATACCCAACAGAAAGGCACATATATATTTAATAAAACATGTAGGAAAGAAAGTTCATAAAAGCATTATTCATAATATCCCAAACTTGGAAACAACCCAAATGCCACTCAACGATGAAGTGGATAAATGAGTCATCTATTCATACAATGGTATATACAGCAAAGAAAAAGAGTGCTACTGCAGAAAACACCACTGATAAATCTACCAAACAAATGGAGCAAAAGAAGCCAGATATAAAAGAATACATACTATATGATTCTATTTGTAACATGTTCCAAAACAGGCAAATAATCTTTTGCTGGAAGTCAGGATAGTCATTATCTTTTAGGAAAAGGCAAGGGAGTACGATGGAGCCTCTGGAGTGATGAAAATACAGTATTTCTGGTTCTGTGTGCTTTATGTAGATGTGTTCACTCAGTGAATAACTAATGCTGTTCACCTAGGATTTGTTTAGTTTTGTATATGTAATACTAAAACTTTAAAATTTTATTTAAAATTTTGTACCTACCTTAATGTGTTCTTAGGAATACATGAGATGGTGTATGTCTAATGACTGTCACCAAGTAGGTATATAATCAATATTAGCTAAAGACATAAAGAAAGGGACTACGTAATATTTGATCTTAAGTAGGACTGTGAATTAGTCTGGAAAAAGAAAGGGTTGTTAAGAACTGATTCAGATTAAGAGGAGAGTCAGAGGTCATGAGAACTGATAAGAGAGAAAATAATTGCTTAGCTGCCTCTGAGAAAATTTATTACGGAGAGAGGGAATGCAGAAGAATGCCCTAAGGCGAACTGAAACATGATAATAGAGGGTGGCCTCTGGTCTATGTTGTGATATATAAGTTACCAAGCTTTGGTTAGACTGAATAGGGTACACAAGCAGAGGGTAGTGCTATATTGATTTAGATAGTACAGAATCACTAAGATGGGCTGCTAACTCATTCCTCTTGTTCTTTTCAAAGATAACTACATTATTGATGGAAAGGACATTTGCATTTGCAGTATTTTGTTTTTTAACAAAGGTTCTGATTTATATATTATATATATATATATTTACTTTGTTTATCTTATGTATTTACACTTAAAAGATTAACTTATTTCTTATTGTGAGCAATTTTATAATATACTTTAGAAGTATTCCTAGATATTTATATATTAACATTAAATTTAGTTCATTTATAATAATTTTAAATTACAAGTTACATTATTCTCTCTGTAAAACTAGCCAGGTGTATGTGTGTGTGCATGTGTGTTTATTCAGTGGCATTTAAAATGCAGTGTATGATCTTTACTTTTACAATTTCCAACCACATATTGGGCTCATCTAGACCTTTATAAAACATAAAATCTGAAAATAAAAAGTTAAAACATAAATATATTACCTTTTTAAAATGCTACATCTCTAGTTGGTGGGTCAAATTTATTATTTATAATTATTGCAAATAAATCTGTTCTTGGGTGGAGAAAAACAAAATTTTCAATCCTATCTGCTATTAACTCTTAGTGCAGTCTCCACTTGGCGATTGCTGATCTGAGCCTTTATCTTAATACTTAAGTCATTTGAAGTATTTTAGAAGGGGAATGCATCCCTTAGACAGTTTGCACATCCTTTGGAAATGAGCTTAGTATTTGATTTTGTTTTCCTGCATTTTACAAATTTAACTGTCACTAGGGATGAATCTTGAAGGGCTACTGAAAGATTCAGCTAAAGATTCTGACTTGATCTGTGAAGTTTGTCTTTTTGGATGAAGTCTTCCATCCTACAATTAGCATGTGCTACAATTTATTATCATGTATCTTATTTTTTTTTAATATAGAATTGCAAACATGGAATCTGAATGCAGTATTTGATTTGAATCCTGTAACAACATTAATATTTTATTTCTTTTCCTTAATAGTTACTTAGTGTTAAATATGTTTAGATATGCAAGGTATTAATCCATTTTCTCAGAAACAGCGTGTATACACTTATTTATTTCCAAGACAGTTTCTTCTGGCTGAAATAATACTTGTTTCTCTCCCATTTTAAAGTGTATGTGAGATGGATTAATTTAAAATAGAAATATACCGAGAATATGCAAGCCAATCAACTGTATTTAGTTAAAAATCAGGCAACTATCTATCATGTAAATAAGCATGAATATAGTTGTGTTATTTGGAGAATCCATTGTGTAGCAGTGAAGAACTCAACATGCTTAGATTTTTTGTATTTTAAAAAGTGAATTAACAAAATGGATTTTTATAACCTGCTTTTATGTTGCCTGATGAATTTAATATATTCCAGGAAAGTTAGTAGACAGTAACCCACTGAATTATACTGCAATTACAGCTGGAGTAAAAAAATTTTTTTCCTTGTTCTTCCTAGCAGAAAATTAAACAATTTCTGTATTCCAAACTGTTACAAATTCAGTTTCCCAGTAGTTTATCCCAGTCTTCAGTGATGTGTGAAATAAACAAGGAACATTGTTCCTCACAAAGAGGTAGAGGCAATCATTAATAGAACATTTTTGTCTTATATTTGGGAGACATGTAAATTCTGTAATACCAAATTATCTAACAAAATTTTTTGCACATGTAACTATACGATTCAAAATAAAGTAGAAAAATAAATTTAAACTATTATTTAAAGTGTACTTCAAATGTAGAGAGCAGGAAGATACTCCTATTGATCATTTTTAACATTAAAAGATTTTTGAATAGGTAAGATGTGTACATGATTCAAAAATCAAAAGAATATAAAATACATGTTCAGAAGTCTTCTTACTATCCCAACCCTCCATTCCATTCCACTCCACTTTACTGATAAATATTTTTATTAGATTTTATTTTCTCAGTATTTTATGCAAATATATGCAAATATGAAGATACATTCACTAGCTTCATGTCATAGAAAATAGGTAGCATATACAGTATTTCATCTTGTTTTTTTTTACTTTAAAGTTTTATTGGAGATCACTCTATCTTGCTCATAAAGACTATACTCATTCTTTTTATAGACGTATAATATTCCATTGTATAGATGTAGCCTGGGTTATTTAATCAATTTCCCATCAATATACACACAGTTTGTTTCCAGTTGTTTACTGTTACACTGCCTTGATGAGTAACCTCGTTCATATATCATTTTAGAATGCATTTTTGTAGGACAAATACCCAAAAGTGGATATCATGGGTCAAAGGATAATTGTAGTCATATTTTGGTAAATAATCTCAGTTTCCCTGAATAGGAATTACACCATTTATCACTCTCACCAGCAATGTATTAGAATGTTTTCCCACAGCCTCACCAACCACATTTTTTAAACGATTTTGGGATATGATAAGTGAGAAAAAGCAACTCTGTAGTGTGTGTTTTCATTTCTTTTACTATAAGTGAAAAATCAGAAAACTGTTTTCTTTGTTTAAAGACCATTTGTATTTGTCTTTCTGAGAATTGCCATTTCATGTTCCTTGCTAATTTTTCTATTGAATTGTTTGTCTTATTATCCTTGATTTCTAGAAGATTTTTATATCTTAAGGAGGTTGGTCTTTTGTCTGTGGTACAAACTGTAAAGATGTTTCAGTATTTTTCATTTGTCTTTTGACTTTGCTTATGATTTTTAAAATAATTTAGTAAAATTTCTTATTACTCTTTTCATTTATGCCTTCTGGATTTTGACTTTTTTGTTAGAAAGTACTACCCAACTACAGACTTATAAAAAATGCACCTATATTTACTTCTGATACTTGTGGGGTTTCTTTTTCCCCGCTTAAATCTGTCATACAATTGGAGTTAATTCTGGTGTATTTTGTGAGATATAGAACTAAAGATTATCTTTTCCCCTCTAATTGGCTCCCAGTTGTCCAAACAAGATATATTTTAAAAATTCACTTTTACCAACTGATTTTTTAGATGCCATCTTTATCATATACTAATTTCCATATTTATTCCAGTCTATTTCTGAACTTTTCATCCTATTCCATTGCTTTCTCTATTTATATACAAATATAACATGGTTTTAATTATTAAGATCTTATGATATACTTTAATTTAATAAGGCTAGTATGCCTTAATTGATTTTTAACAATGTTTTACTATCTATTTTTGCCCACTTCTTTTCTCAAATAAACTTTTAACCATAGTTGCTTAATTTTAGAAAACAAAACAAACATAGCAACAAAACTGTTAGTACTAGAGATTACATTAATTTGTTATTTATAAATGTTATACAAATTCACTTTAAGAGGAATGGACATCTTTTTTTTGTTGAATCTTCCTAGCTAAAGCATGGTATATATTTTTCCATTTGTTCAACTCAATTTCAGTCCTTCAGAAAACGTCTGAGTTTCATTTTAGATTTATTTCTCTATATATTCTTTTTGCTGTTGCTGTTTTATAGAGTCTTTTTATTTGATTTTTACATGGATTTTGTTTATGTAGAAGATGTATATTGATTTTTTTTGTCTTTTTTTAACATCTTTATTAGAGTATAATTGCTTTACAATGGTGTGTCAGTTTCTGCTTTATAACAAAGTGAATCAGTTATACATACACATATGTCCCCATATCTCTTCCCTCTTGCATCTCCCTCCCTATCCCACCCCTCTATGTGGTCACAAAGCACCGAGGTGATTTCCCTGTGCTATACGGCCACTTCCCACTAGCTATCTATTTTACATTTGGTAGTGTATATATGTCCATGCCACTCTCTCACTTTGTCCCAGCTTACCCTTCCCCCTCCCCATATCCTCAAGTCCATTTTCTAGTAGGTCTGTGTCTTTGTTCCCGTCTTGCCCCTAGGTTCTTCAAGACCTTTTTTTTTTTTAGATTCCATATATATGTGTTAGCATACGGTATTTGTTTTTCTCTTTCTGACTTACTTCACTCTGTATGACAGACTCTAGGTCCATCCACCTCACTACAAATAACTCAGTTTCATTCCTTTTTATGGCTGAGTAATATTCCATTGTATATATGAGCCACATCTTCTTTATCTATTCATCTGTTGATGGGCACTTAGGTTGCTTCCATGTCTGGCTATTGTAAATTGAGCTGCAATGAACATTGTGGTACATGACTCGTTTTGAATTGTGGTTTTCTCAGGGTATATGCATCTGTACTCTTAACCATTGAGTTAAAGTGCCTTGACGCTTTATTACTTTTTACAAATTCTACTCCTGATATCAAGAGTAGATCTGACATTAGTTACTTATGACTCCCATTTCCCCCCATATATGTTATTTTCTTAGGAATTATGGAGCATCATGCCTTGTGGAGGTAAAAATATATTGTTGCCACAGTAAAAGCATTTTAAGTCCCCAGTATGCAGGTGAGGAGGTATTTTCAGAAAACTCTGCCTCTACCCAGAAATATATGCCTTTGAAGTTTTTTTTTCTATTTTATCTTTGTTTTTCTACTTTAAACATGTTTTATAAGGTGGCTGAAGGCTTTTTATCCATGAGACTGAGGTAATATGGCCTCAAACCCAATAGAATCCAGGGCACCAACATTTGCAATTACTTCAAAATTTCGAGGAGTAGGGAAGATGGGCCGGTTGGAAAGCACTTGTCAATATATTCCGCCTCTCAGAAAACATGATTTTCTCAACTATCTGCACCCTCACTGCTATTACTTTTGCAATCTCCATAGTTTACAGCACCTTCTGTGATAACGTTGGCTGCCAAAAAAGTACTCCTTCAACAAAATAAAATGCTTTCTAAATCTTAGTGATGTTGAAATACAGTCATTTTATACAATAGAAATAAACAGTTCCCTACTAAACTGAGCATAGAGAAAACTTCTTTGGAATTGAAAACAAATGGCTAGGAAAGGAATTGCTAAGCATGCTCCTTTGTCTTCTTAGGATATGTAAATTTAGGAGAAAGAAGTGCTAGGCATACTTTAAAACAGTCTCAAGGGGGGAAAAGCAATGGATTAGCATATATTTAGAATCTGCTTTGTACAATAAAGGGTTAAAAATAATTCCAACAGCTTGATTTCTTAGACCAGTGTATCTTTTAAAATACTTAATGAATAAGCTTATGGGAGAACCCATTAAAAGGCATCATTTTCATTTTCCTTTCTTTCCCTTAGCATAAAATGAATTTGCTTTCCAGGAGAAAACAAACTCTGGAAAAGTATAGTTTTAACACATTTATTGCATTAAATACCATCACTGGATTACCATCGATGTTTCCCTTTGACTACTCAGGCATTTAATAGTTTTCCAGGCCAGAGATGGCCCAAATGACTGTGTCGTTTCACTGAAATACAAATAAATGTCAATATCAAAGTAGATATAGATTCCTTTAATCAATTAAAATTAGCATATACATCAATTAGCATGTGTGAAGCGTATGCCAAAAAAAATCAGCTGATATCAGCTAACATTACATACAGGGGTCACAGGACCCAAGCAAGAAATATGCATGCTCCATCACCATGCCTCAGGATAAACCGCTTATCTCCAGCCTTGACTTCTTTTTGAGGTAGGAAGAAAGAGGCATTAATTTTTTAAAACACTTTCTGTAATGATGATATAAGTCAGACGTACCTGCCACTGGCCATGTTTGCCACTAGTTATTCCCTGCTTAACATTGAAACTAATACAGAGGAAATTTGAGCTTAGATGTGGAGAAAAGGGTAGAATGACCTGCAGGTATTCATTTATCATTTTGATAAAGCCATATTCATGATTAACAGCCTTATAGGTAGAGAAAAGACATTTTCAAGGAGAAAATAGTAGTTCTGTTAATGGTAGCAGGGGGTGTGATTGGGGTAGATAAAGGTGAAGATGTTCAATTCAGAGACATTTGATAATTAAGGTCAGGTGGATGATTTAACATTTCCTAACATGGGAAAATAGAAACAATCAGAAAAGTTCTATACATGCTTCTACAACCATGATCTTCCATTCTAACCTCATCAAAACCCATATTTCACTTTACATGCTATTAGTATGAATGAATTTTCTCTTTTTTTTAAATTAATTAATTAATTTTTATTTCTTTTTGGCTGCATTGGGTCTTTGCACACGGGCTTTTTTCTGTAGTTGCGGCGAGTGGGGGCTACTCTTTGTTGCGGTGCGTGGGCTTCTCATTGCGGTAGATTCTCTTGTTGCAGAGCACGGGCTCAAAAGAGCACAGGCTCAGTAGTTGTGGCACACAGGCTTAGTTGCCCCATGGCATGTGGAATCTTCCTGGACCAGGGCTCGAACCCATGTCCCTTGCATTGGCAGGCGGATTCTTAACCACTGTGCTACAAGGGAAGTCCTCTCTGTGTTTATCCAATGGTAGTCTATATACTTGAACACTGGATCCCGTCAAGGCTTGCCTACACAAGAACTTAATTTTTTATATTATCCTTTTTCTCCTGTATCAGGTGCCAGTAAGCTATGACCTGCAATCCAAATTCTGCCTTTCATCTGTTAGTTAATAAAGTTTTATTGGAACACAGCTATGGCCACTCACATATTATCTATGACTACTTTTGTGCTATAATTACAGAACTTAGTCTCTGTGAAAGAGACCATATGGCCCAGAAAGTCTAAAATATTTAGTATCTGGTTCTTTAGAGAAAATGTTTTCCAACTGATGTCTGACATCCTCAATATTTTTTTCCTCTTGGTTAAATTATTCCAATTAGCAAATAAACATTCTGTAATATATTTCTCATTAAAAGTGATAAATCTCCTGACTCTCTTTTACTCCTTTAATTACTGTCCCATTTCTCTACTTCCCTTTACAGAAAATATCCTCAAAAAGCTTGTACATATCCTAATTGTTTCCACCTTTTCTTGTCCATTTTTTCTTGAATCCACTGAAGAGTTTGTTTCAACCATTTTATACAAACTGCTCTTTTTTTTTTTTGCGGTACGCGGGCCTCTCACTGTTGTGGCCTCTCCCGTTGCGGAGCACAGGCTCCGGACGCACAGGCTCAGCGGCCATGGCTCATGGGCCCAGCCGCTCCATGGCATGTGGCGTGGGATCTTCCCGGACCGGGGCACGAACCCGTGTCCCCTGCATCGGCAGGCGGACTCTCAACCACTGCGCCACCAGGGAAGCCCTACAAACTGCTCTTTTAAGGTCATCAATAATGTACATGATTCCAGTTTCACTGGCCAGTTTTTAGTCCTCATCTTATTTCATTCATTAGCAACCTTTGACATATCTTTTAATCCAATTTTCTTGGAACATTTATTTGATTCTCCTAATACCTTACAGGCCAGTTATTGTATACTCAGTCACCTTTCCTGGTTCCTCCTTATTTTTATGACTCCTCAACTCGGAAGTGTACTCCAAGATTCAGTCCTCAGACCTTTATCTACAATTATTTCCTTCATAATTTCATCCAGGATCATGACTTTAAATACCATATATTCTATGCACTGATGATTCTAAGAATTATATTTCCAACTCAGACTTCTTCCTCCAATTTCAGACACCTATCTAACTGCCTCAGCATATCTCCTTGGATCATAAATAGGCATCTCACTGTTAATTTGTCCAAGACAGAACTCTTTATGCACATATTCTGATGGCTCCGCCTTGCTGGGGCCTATATCTTCACTCAATTCCAAGTGAATGCAGTCTGCCTTTATAGAAACAGATAATTATCTATTTTAAAGCTTCCACTAGAGGTTTCTGTTTCTGGTATGGAGGCGTAAGAGACTAATATGCTGATCATTCCATAAACTCAGCTATGAATTTTAGACAAAAGGAAACAAACAAATAAATCAAAATACCTGGAGCCCTGGGAACTGCACAAATACAAACAGATTTGTAAAGGGGAATCAAAACTTGGACCAAATGACCAGCACAGAGTGAATTCCCTGTTTTCTACAGCTTTGTCTGAGAGTAATACCAGTCGTGGCACATTGGAGCAGCTAAAACTCCTATAGTAAATCTGAAGCTTTTCTGGTAGGAGAGTCGGCAAGGAACCCTGGAAAGGAGAGATCCAGAGAAGGGAAACCTTAAATTTTGTGTTTAAATTCAGCCCAAACCTGTAAAACATGCATGGATAGGGCAAACTAGAAACAGTTTTCACCTTAGGCTAAAAGAATAGAATTGAAACCTGAGCCACTTTTCCCTTCAGCCAGGGCACTTTTCACTTTGGGTCTAGCCAAGTAAACTACCTACTAAAAGAAAAAAAAAAACATATCACTACTCTTCAGAGTAATAGAATCCGGAGTGTCCAAAATCTGATTTTCGTAATGGCCATGATATAATCCAAAATTATTTGACATATGAAGAGCCAGGAAGTTTAGATCCAACTTTAGAGGAAAAGGCTATCGACAGATGCCAATCCTGAGATGGGCCAAATGATGGAAATATGTTAATTAGATAAATATTCCAAGTAAAAGCATATATTATTTGATTGGACAAAAAGCAAGACCCAGCTATACACTCTTTGTAAGAAATACACCTTAAATATAAATAAAAGATAGATTTTAAATAAATAAAAAGGAAAAGATATATCATGCAGAGTAAATCTAAGATGCCTGGAACTGTAATATTAATATTAGATAAAATAGGCTTTGAAACAAAGCTTGTTCCCAGAAGCAAAAAGGGATATTTCATAAAGATATAATGATCAATTTATCAGGAAGACATAACAGTTATAAATGTGTATGTGCCTAATTACAGAGCCTCAAAATAAATAAAATAAAAATTGAGAACACTAAGGAGAAAAAAAAGATACTTCCATGTAAGGAGGTTTTAACTCGTTTTCTCAAAAAAACCCCACAGAATAACTAGTCAAAATTTAGTTAAATTATGGATATTTGGAACAATACTATAAGCCACTGTGACTTAATTTATATTTATAGAACACTACACCAGACTACTGCAGGATATACAATTTTTTTTCAAATGCATAATGTAAATTCACAAAGATAAACCGTATGCTGAGCCATAAAAAGAGCCTCAAAACTTAAATATATTGAAAGTATATTCTTTAACAACATAATTTAATTAGAAATCAATAAGAAGACATCTAGGTAACCCGCACCACACACACACGCACATGCACACACACACACACACACACACACACCCCCGAAAGAGTGCTAAGAGGAAATTTAATAGCTTGAAACACATTTTTTAGTAAAGAAGTGAGGTCTAAATTCCTTGAACTAAGATTCCATCTCAAGAAAGTAGAAAAACAAGAAAAAGTCAGCCCCAAACCATTAGAAAAATGAAAATAGTAAAGGTGTGTGTAGCAATCAAAAGATTATAAAACATTAAATAATAGAGGTAATAAAGTCAAAATCTGGTTTTGGGGAAAGATGAACGAAATTCACAACTTCTAGCTATACTGATCAAGAATTTAAAAAGATAGAATGCAAATCACCAGCATCATGAATGGAAAAATGGATATCACTGCAGATCCTACAGACATTAAAAGAATAATAAGGGAATATCATGAACAACTTTATGCAAACAAATTATAAAACTGAGATGAAATGGACAAATTTCTTGAAAGATTCAAGCTACCAAACTCAGTCAAGAATACATAGATAACCTGAATAATGCTATATCTATGTACTATTGAATTTGAATTTATAGTTAACAATCTTCCCAGTAAGAAAACTCCAGGCTCTGATGGTTTCATTGTTGAATCATAATGAACATTTAAGAAAGCAATTATACCAATCACAAAACCTTAAAGAAAATAGAGGGTGAGGGAACACTTTCCATACTCATTTTATGAGGCCAGCATTACCTTCATGCCACAGCCACACAACAATATTAGAGGAAAACTATGGCTCAATATCCCTTACAAATTTAGATGCAAAATCCTAAACAGAATATCAGTACACCTAACCCAGCAATATATAAAAAGATAACAAATCATGGCTAAATAGGGTTTATCTCCAGAATGTAAGTTTTGTTTACTATTAAGATAATCAATTAATGTAATTCAAAAGCATATTAAGAGAACAAAGGAGAAAATTTCATTGCAAGAGAGGCAGAAAAATTATTTTACAAAGACGAATATCTATTCATGATAAAAGTACTCATCAAACTATAAGTAGAAGACTACTTTCTCAATTTGATAAAGGGCATCTATAAAAACTGAAAAACCTGCAGCTAACATCATACTTTTTTATTTTTTATTTTATATTGGAGTACAGTTGATTAACAATGTTGTATTAGTTTTAGGTGTACAGCAAAGTGATTCAGCTATACATATACATATATATATTCTTTTTCAAATTATTTTTCCATTTAGGTTATTACAGAAAGTTGTAATAACCTAAATGGAAAGTTTCCTGTGCTATACAGTAGGTCCTTGTTGATTATCTATTTTAAATATAGTAGTGTGTAGATGTTAATCCCAAACTCCTAATTTATCCCTCCCCCCCACCTTTCCCCTTTGGTAACCATAAGTTTGTTTTCTAAGTCTGTGAGTCTGTTTCTGTTTTGTAAATAAGTTTATTTGTATCATTTTTTTTAGATTCCGCATATAAGTGATATCATATGATATTTGTCTTTGTCTCACTTCACTTAGTATAACAATCTCTAGGTCCAACCTAGCAATCTCTAGGTTGCTGCAAATAGCATTATTTCATTCTTTTTTATGGCTGAGTAATATTCCGTTGTATGTATATACCACATCTTCTTTATCCGTTCATTTGTCGATGAACATTTAGGTTGGTTCCATGTCTTCGCTATTGTAAATAGTGCTGCTATGAGCATAGGGGGGCATGTATTTTTTAAAATTATGGTTTTATCTGGATATATGCCCAGTAGCAGGATTGCTGGGTCATATGCTAGTTCTATTTTTAGTTTTTTAAGGAACCTCCATACTGTTCTCCGTAGTGGCTGTACCAATTTACATTCCCACTAACAGTGTAGGAAGGTTCCCTTTTCTCCACACCCTCTCCAGCATTTATTGTTTGTAAACTTTTTGATGATGGCCATTCTGACTGGTGTCAGGTGATATCTCATTATAGTTTTGATATGCATTTTTTTAATAATTAGTGGCTCACATCATACTTAATGGTGAAAGGACGAGTGCTTTTCCCTAATTCAGAAATAGAACAACAACATTCCCTTGCACCACTTGTCTTAAACTTTGTGTTGGAGGAAACTTTGTGTTGGAGGCCCTAGCCATAGCAAAGAAATGAGTCATAAAGATGTTAAAGGGAAAAAAAACTGTGCCCATATGCAGATGACATCATTGTTTGATAGAAGAATCCTGAGCAATCTTCAAATAACTACTAGAAAACAAGTCAGAGAATTTAGCAAGGTCACAGGGTAGAAAGTTAATATACAAAGAACAATAAAATTTAAAATATTGCATTTACAATAGTGCCCCAAATCACCATATACTTAGGAATGAATTGAACAAAAGATATGTAAAACACAGCAATTAAAACTAGAGAACACTGACAAGGAAATTAGAGAATAGTTAAATGAATTAAGAAATATACTATGATTCTGGATTAGAAGACTCAAAACAGGTAATATACCAATTAGCTCAAATTTATCTATACTCTGTATTCAACAAAATCCCTGTATTCAGCAGATATTTTTTTGGTAAAAATTGACAACTTGATAGCTAACTTTTAATTGTGGTTAGTAAAGGATAAAAAGAATCAGAATAATTGATAGACTAGCTTTAAAATTTATGTTACTGGTTTGTTTCAGTTCAACTGTTTTATAGTTTCTGAAAAATATTACAATCCACCAACTCTGCATTTAGTATACAAATTTAACTGAGCCCTGAGAACACTTACTGAAAGTATATAGAATATGTGTGCATCTCTTTTTATCATACATTATTGGACATTATTGTCATTTTCTCAGCCCAAAAAGCCACCAGGAAACATAAAGATTGTACATATCCAGACCTCTGGTTTTGAGGGGGAGGATTGTGTAAATGGTGAAAAAATGCTATACAATACAAATATTGAAGTTGACATAAGTAGATTTGCTTTAGCATTTATTTAATAACTCAACCACTGCATATTTTTTATCACCTCTATTAAGTTTGTTCGGGGCCGTTTCCCTGTCAATCAGACTAGTGCAAAATTGTGACCTCAGTTTATTTTGCTGGAAATTTTTACCTCAAAAGAAGTGCCAGTCAGCTTTTAACTGGGTATTAGGGGTTAGGTCAGGTTAAGAGAATATTGTATACATTTTTTAAAAGAAAATATTTTCAAACTCTTCATACCACATGCGATGGTGCCCTCAACCCCTTGTGACCCGACAAACTGATAATGGCAGATTAAGCATCCCAATTTAGTTGTGGAAATCTCCTTTTTTGGGATAGTATTAATACTATACTTAAAAAAAAAATGCTACTACTTCTAAAAGATGAGAGGCTTTCCAACTTGACTCTAAATGTCTCCCTGCCATTGTGTTCTTTGTCAGGACTGCCCTATAGAGTCTATTTAAAGAGAGATTAAAGAATCAAACCCACAGATGGTTTCTCAGAAGGATTTGCTATTGCACTTGAGAGGAAGTGGCTTATCAATCTTCTGGAGGCCTTTTGTTTAGAAAACTAGTGTTTGGGATGAAAAGTAAAGCAAATCTTGAGGGCCATTTGCTCATAACTTGTCCATGTTTATATGCCTTAAAGTATTTGTTCTTGTTAAACTATATAGATTTTGGCAAACTACACCATTCCTTAAATAGTAACTATGAGGACTAGTTATGATAGAATTGAAACAGAAAGTGGCTTGTTTAGATATCCAGCTGAAATCCTCTTCATTGAAAAACACAGCTGAACAAAGTGAAGCATCTTGTTCAAGGCCCCACAGCTGGCTAAAGTCAGTCTTGGCTGTATTCTTTCTAGTATGCCACCCAATGCCCTACATTTTAATTTTTGATAGCAATCCTGGTCTACTTATACTGAATTGTAAAACTTTACATTTACATGCAAATTCAAATGTAAATTTTAAAATGTAATATTTGAATCATAGTTCCTGGTACTTTGAAAATAAGCTAGAGAGCTTTATAAATCTTACAAGTAGGCATTAAAATATCTATGTTAATCAGGACATAAATGTTGATTGCTGTCTTAATTATAGAGAGTGTTACAACATTTATAACTGTTATTCACTATGATTACATTATCTGCCAGGCACTATGCTAGACTACATATATTTGATCTTGAAAAGTAGGTACTGTTATACACGTATTTTAGGTGAGTAAATTGACACTCAAAAAGTCAAAGGGCTTCTCAAGGACACCTAGTTAATTAATGACAAAGGACTGATCTCATTTCGGAGCTGTTTGATTTCAAAGCCTAAGCTCTTATGCATTTTGATAACTCCAAAATGCCATTCTCTGTAGCCCATGCCAATAGTGAATCAAACCTATTTTTCTTCTAGTTTAATTTAAAATTTGTTTATATAATTTTGTTTTTTATTGGCAGCTAAAGTTGCTCTGCATAAATTTCTATACATTACTATAAATCCAACCCGCAAAAATAAATGTAACCTTCATAAAAAGTGATCCTTAGGGCACCCCTTAGTCATCACTTAACTAAACATAGGAAGATCCTTAGAGTTTACCAGATATAAACCAACAATTTTAGAAGGGGAAACTGAGACCTACTAATGTGATCATGAAGCCAATTAAGTTTCAGAAGGGTGTGAACTCTCAGAGAGCCAGGTATGAAAAGCAAATCAAACTCTTCTGTCTGCTCTGTATGCTGTGCAAACTGGTGTGGTTGAGGTAGGAAAGGAGAAGAAAAAGAGCAATTTACAACACATTATGTAGGCAGAATTCAACTGTATGAGGTGGTCCTTCCAGAATAAAAATGTCCTACAGTGTAGTTGGAGTGTTATTATACTAGGCATGTTTACATTTCAAGTACAGTCATGTTTCTATTGTCATAATAATGAGAAACAAGGCTGGCATGGGGTGCTTAAAACCTCATAAATACGTGAAAAGAAATAATGTATGTGACCATCTCTAATCTAGTTGATATCTTTGAATACCTGAAAAGTATGTATAGAATATTACTTTAAAATTTGGGTTTGTTTTCTGTTAATTATTCATAGAATTAAAAAAGGAAAAAATATAAATCTAAGTCTTAGGTAGACAGAAAGATGATCTTTTCAAATAAACTTTCAGTGTTAATTTGGCAGAAGCTATTACTTGACATGTTTTTTGTTGTTGTTGTTTTTTTGCGGTACGCGGGCCTCTCACTATCGTGGCCTCTCCCGTTGCGGAGCACAGGCTCCGGACGCGCAGGCTCGGCGGCCATGGTTCACGGGCCCAGCCGCTCCGCGGCATGTGGAATCTTCCCAGACCAGGACACAAACCCGCGTCACCTGCATCAGCAGGCGGACTCTCAACCACTGCGCCACCAGGGAAGCCCACTTGACATGTTTTAAAGAAACAACAGTGGGCTTCCCTGGTGGTGCAGTGGTTAAGAATCTGTCTGCCAATGCAGGGGACATGGGTTCGAGCCCTGGTCCAGGAAGATCCCACATACCGCGGAGCACCTAAGCGAGTATGCCAGAACTACTGAGCCTGCGCTCTAGAGCCCATGAGCCACAACTACTGAGCCTGTGTGCCACAACTACTGAAGCCTGTGCGCCTAGAGCCCGTGCTCTGCAACAAGAGAAGCCACCGCAATGAGAAGCCCGCACACCACAACGAAGAGTAGCTCCCACTCACCACAACTAGAGAAAGCCCGCGCACAGCAACAAAGACCCAATGCAGCCAAAAATAAATAAATAAAATAAATAAATTTATTTTAAAAAAAGAAACAACAGTAACATCATCTTTCAAACATGCATTAATCTTGAATTGTGTACTTGATAAGTAACATTGCTTATCTGATTTATTTAAGAAAGATTAGTTTCATAGAAATGTTAATATTTTAAAAGTTTTCAAATAAATTTAAGCATAGTTAAATGGAGATCTTTAAACAAAAATAAATGAAATTATTAAAAATATAGTGATAAAAGTGTAAAGCAGATTTTTATGTGAACAGGAACATAACAAAGGAAAATAATTATTTTAAAAATACATTATTTAACTAGGGCAGAATAGAAGGGAATAGAGGTTATATATCAGGTAGAAATCTAAATGATTCTAATATGAAGACTAGTAAAAGAAATGAATATGATGACTATAGTTAATACTGCTGTATAATATATAGGAAAGTTTTTAAGAAAGTTGATCCTAAGAGTTCTCATCACAAGGAGAAAGTTTTTCTTTTCTTTTTATTGTATCCGTATGAGATGATGGATGTTAACTAAACCTATTGTGGTAAATCATTTTGCAATATATATAAATCAAACCATCATACTGTACACCTTAAACTTATGCAGTGATGGATGTCAATTATTTCTCAGTAAAATGGGGGAAAAAAGAAAAAAAAAGAAATGAATAACTTATGGAGAGATGGCTTTCCTTTATTCCCAACATTTAATTTTTAGTTAATTCAGACACTCACAGACATGTGGTAGTAGCTACACTTGATAAATTTATTGATTTATAGAGCTAAGTTTCTGTAGTTATTTGTTAATGAGTTCCACAGTTTGACTGACGAAACAAAGCATCCGGGGGGTTAATTTCCATATATTTTAAACAGCTTCAAAAAGATCCTGTCAAATATCTGTATTTTTTTTTTTAAATGAGACAATCATCTGATGTCATAAAATTCTAGTAAAATGATAGGCTCATAATACAAATCACACTTGAAATATATCCATCAACGATCTGGTTAAAATAGTTGTTTCCTACACTGGCACATAAGTTGCATAACAAAATATTGCAGTCTGTGTCTTTTATATTATCCTAGGACCCAACATACGTTAAGGCAAGGTGTCTCAACCTCAGCACTACTGACACTTGGGGTTGGATAACTCTTTGTTGTTGGAGTCTATCCTGTGCTCTGTAGGATGTTTACCAGCCTGCTAGTGTCTACCCAATTGATGTTGATAGAACACCCTCCCCTTCTTCCCAATGTCTTAACAATTGAAAGTGCCTGCAGATACTTGGCAAATGTCCCTTGGAGGACATAATTGCTCCCAGTATAAAATATATCGCCAAAGTAAAGAAACTGTTTTCTCTAAGCCTCTGATTCTTCACCGTTTAGAGTCACGGATCCATCTGAGAATCTAACTAACACTGCTCAGAAAAATTCTGTGCAGAAACAACATTTTCCTTATTACCCTTTGCAGCCATCAATACTCTTTTGTTTAAAATAACTACTCTGGGCGATATTTCTAAATAATTATTTGAATGAAAATAAAGAACAAATTGTGAAAATGAGAGAAAATATATATTCTTTAGCCACTTCACACATTAAATCCTTTTACAACATTGGTCCCCAACCTTTTTGGCACCAGGAATCGTTCCACGGAAGACAATTTTCCCGCGGCGGGGGGAGGGGGGGAGGGGGGAGGGGGTGGGGTTGGTTCAGGCAGTAATGCGAACCATGGGGAGCAGCAGATGAAGTTTCTCTTGCTTGCCTGCCGCTCACCTCCTGCTGTGCGGCCCCGTTCTAAACAGGACGCAGCCCGGTACCAGTCCGTGGACCGGGGGTTGGGGATCCCTGTTTTACAAAACCCCTTGGTACCTCAAGGATTCATTTTAACTGCCAATCAAGTCCCATTCTGCATGTCTAGGTAAGTCAGTCCTGTCTCTCTCACAATACTATGGAAAGTCCAGGTCAGGCTGTTATTTCCTTCCCTTGACATTCATATTAAGTTAAGGTTCAACTTTAAGTATATATTTCTCAAAAACCAGAAATCTGAATGTAACACCTCCAGTGACAAGCGATTTTATAGGAAACCTAGGCATGTTCATACAAATAAAGCAAAGAGGAGCACTATGCTATTTGGGAGGTATTTGGAATAAGTCAGTCCTTAACCTACACCATGCCCTCCCCTTGGAATGGTATTCTAAATCAATACTTCTATATTTCCAGCTACTTGCAAAATATCTTCAACTGTGTCAGTTATATTAACCGTATCTTCAACAGAAGCACATTACAATCAACATGTTGATAATGGGATTAACACTTCCCCAAATGTCTCTTCTTCTGATAGTCATATTTCCAGTAATTACAGTTCCATATTTTAATCTCCTAGGTTTCATATCTAAACAGAGTATTTCACTTACTTTCTCTCACCATCTACCCTTGTTCACTCTGCTCACATAGTAGCATGGCTTTTAGATTTTGATAATGTGAGTGTGAATTCAGTCTCTGCCATTTGTTGGCATGAAAGTTCTGGCACATTATGGACACAGCTTTCTGAGCCATTCCTTATTTGTAAAATAAACATAATAGTACCTATATTATAAGCGTGTTTCATGAAAATTCCTTGGATATTCCATTGCCCAATATCTTAATAACGTTTATACTTATAATGAAAACAGGACAAAGAAATAGAAATCAAAGTCTCAGTGAAGATTAGCTATCATTATTTATTCATTTTAAAATATTTTTATTACATATATCTTTCCATTCTGACAATCGGTACTGTAGTCTTGACGTATATTAATGATTTATGTATAAATTTAAAACTTTATTTTTTTCCTTAATGAATTGCAATTATATCTATTTTTTTTTCCTTCCTGACATGGATTTAAATTCACTCTATAAGTGTTTAGGAAACCTGGAATATCATACCCTTATTTCTCTTAAAACAACTTTCTAGAAATAAAGCAAAAAACATCACATCTATTTAATATAAAAATAATTAATAGTATAAAATCAGATATTTTATGAAGAGCTATAACCTTGTTAGATTCATAAAGTTAATGAATTGCTACAATTTGATTTGGATCTTGAATGTGATATTTTGTTAGCTGTTTTCCTTAATATATTAAATGTCATTCTCATAGAATGATAAATGTGCATAATCTAAAGAAGTTTGAGGTAAATGTGCAAAGAAATATAGAAAAATTGCTTGGCACAGGGAAATGCGTTTTTGTCCTTCATTTAAAAAAATGCTTATTTCAGTGGTACTTGATGACACATGGGGATATTAATAGACGTGAGCCTTTATGCTCTTAATTTG
This sequence comes from Monodon monoceros, assembly GCF_005190385.1. NCBI lineage: Eukaryota > Metazoa > Chordata > Mammalia > Artiodactyla > Monodontidae > Monodon > Monodon monoceros. Next base: position 24,218,976 of record NW_021703779.1, on the reverse strand, counting down.
TAGTTTCCGTCTAGGTCAAGAAAAACTTCAAAGTAGTTATATTTTAGGGATATTAGTTGTTCTAAATAGAATGACTTTTTTTTTTTTTTTTTGCGGTACGCGGGCCTCTCACTGTTGTGGCCTCTTCCGTTGCGGAGCACAGGCTCCGGACACGCAGGCTCAGTGGCCATGGCTCACGGGCCCAGCCACTCCGCCGCATGTGGGATCTTCCCGGACCGGGGCACGAACCCGTGTCCCCTGCATCGGCAGGCGGACTCTCAACCACTGCGCCACCAGGGAAGCCCTAGAATGACTTTTTGTATCAATTCAGTTGAGTTGTAAATAGCTCATATCAGAGAGATTACTAAATGTGCAGGTTCAAGAGAGAAAAAGAGCAAAATTCAGTTTGTTGTGTAATAGCCAGTGAAAAGCAAAATTTAAAAAAATGAGAAAAGAGAGGTGGGCTGGGCCAGATGATAGAGGACTTTGCAAGCGATTGTAACAATCTGGCATTTTATTGTGCTTATAGTAAAAGGCTATTAATTTTTTTTCTTTTAACTGAACAATTTGATGCAATTTTCATGTCGGCAAGATCACCTTACAAAGATCTGGTGGGAGGACCTTGGTGGGCAAGAGTGCCAAATACTACTGACAGTTCTAGTAAGATGAGGACAGAGAATTGAAAAATTGTATCTCTTTCCACACTTCTAAATTTATTTGTCTGAAAAAAATAATTTAAATGTCTATAGTCAAGTCATGCATTCTTCAGATCATCACATGCTCTATAATGTCCCATACATTTTTTGCGAGCCTGATTCACACATTTATGTTACTGGGAGACTACCAATGGCACTTGAACTTGCAATCCGGAAGAATATTCACAGCAGTGAAGACCATTCTATTGCTCATAGCTTGTATGCATCCAAGTTTCTGGCCTCCTCTAATCTATCTTGTTTTATTATTTGGAAAATAATATATGCATGTAACTTAAAAAAATCATATGTAGAAATTTATACCACAGAAAGTTATAATTTAATAACATTAATATTTTAATAATTTCTTCTGCCATAATTTAGTCCCTCCGCCTCTCTCCAGAAGTATCCACTATCAGCAGTGTCTTATGCATCTCCATCCAGAATGTCTCATGCATATATACATATATGTAATTTTTATATGTATATTCCGTTTACTTTTACACAAATAAAACTATAATAATCAAATTGCTCTGTTTACTTCTTTGTTTTTACTGAGCAATATATAATTTTTGTTTCTATTTTTAAATTTTTCTTCATAGCACTTATCACTACATTACATTATATGACATACGTTATATATTTGTTTTTCTTTCTAGCACCTGCTTTTCTAGGTACATTGTAACATTCAAAAAGGCAGGGACTTGGTCTTGTTCATGGCTACATCACTAGCACCTGGAGCTTAGTATGAGCTCAAATATTTGCTGAATGTCATAACAAATGAATCATTTATATTGTACCATGTCAGCCCATATTCTGCATCCCATTCTTCTTAATGGTTACATGGCAATCCACTGCACAAGTAACACTGATTTATGTAATTATCTTTCAACTGTTGGTCATAAAGTCTATAATGTGGAAACATATTCTTGTACGTATATCTTATGTCCATATGTGAGTACATTTATTGTATATGCATTCTGAGTACATTCATTAGATGAATTCTTAGAAGGAAAATTGTTAATTTTGATAGATATGGCCAAATTGTACTCATAAAAGGGGGTGCTAACTTAGAATACAGTAAAACAGTGTGTTTTCCCATATCCTTTCTGATCATCATCATGGGGCCTCAGATGCCAGGAGTAAACTGAACACATCAGAAAGGTTAATAAGATATTTCACCTCTTGGAGGTTTGGGTGTATTCATCTATAAGGTAGAGATGGTAATAAAACCTACCTTGAGTGTGGTTTCAAAGAGAGGAACTTGTCTTTGGATTTGAAAACAAATAACCAATGTAAATGAGAAAATGACCTCCATGTGGTTACTCATCAAATATACTAAGATATTACTATTTTAATGGCAATTTTTTCATTGGTATAATTTGGGACTATACATTTTCCCCCCTGGGAAAAATTATATACATTTAAAATTTCCCCCATGGGAAAAATTATATACATTTAAAATTTTAAAGTGTTCTGACCTGGACTTTTACGTAGAAGATGGCTCATAAAAGATTGTTCTAGATTATCCTTTTTTATTGTTAGACAATGGTTTTTTGTTTTTGTTTTTTTAGAAGGAAAAGCACTAGGCAATGATAACAATAGAACAAAAAGAGCTACTGCTTTTTTTTTTTTTTTTTTTTTTGGTACGCGGGCCTCTCACTGTTGTGGCCTCTCCCGTTGCGGAGCGCAGGCTCAGCAGCCATGGCTCACGAGCCCAGCCGCTCCGCGGCACATGGGATCTTCCCGGACCGGGGCACGAACCTGTATCCCCTGCATCGGCAGGCGGACTCTCAACCACTGCGCCACCAGGGAAGCCCAAAGCTACTGCTTTTTGAGCAGTTATTATTGATGGTCATCATGCTAAATGCTCTCCAAGTATTTATTTTATATTCATAGTTGTCCTTTTAAGTTATGCATTATTTCCACGGTACAAATGAAAAACAAACAAAACAAACTAATGCATAAAAGTTTTAAATAGCTTATCCAAGGCCACAGACCTAGCCTAGAACTTGAGAACTGTGAGCTCCAGTCCTAGCTTTGCCATTGACTTGTTGAGGTGATTTAAAGAATTTAATTTTCTGTGTCTGTATTTCTTGGTCTGAAAAAAGAAAAAGAAAGATCAGGTGGTAATATGCTACCTTGAAGGTCTAGTATTTGTGAAAGTAATTGCTGAAAAAGCTTTTCTAAACCTCATCATAATGAGGCCATTCTGCTCTTTATCAATCAGATAATTGACCAGTTATTCTTCATGTGTGATTGAGATCTTTCCTCTATTTCATGTAAGCTCATTTCCATTTATTTGATCCTCTGAAGACAAAACAATAGTCCACTCAAAAACAACACTTAATACATTCTTTTTATGCAATTTTCTGAGTAGGCAAAAACTTTATTTAGCATTTTAATACAACTAGATTTCTCCCTTTCAGTGTTTAAAAATATTCTTGGGCTTCCCTGGTGGTGCAGTGGTCAAGAATCTGCTTGCCAATGCAGGGACACAGGTTCGATCCCTGGTTCAGGAATATCCCACATGCCGTGGAGCAACTAAGCCCCTGCGCCACAACTACAGAGGCTGCGCTCCAGAGCCCGTGAGCCACAACTACGGAAGCCCGCGTGCCTATGCTCCACAACAAGAGAAGCCACCGCAGTGAGAAGCCCGCGCACCGCAATGAAGAGTAGCCCCCGCTCGCCACAACTAGAGAAAGCCCACGTGCAGCAATGAAGACCCAACACAGCCAAAAATAAATAAATTAATTAATTAATTTTAAAAAATTCTTTGTCATACACTTCAATTTCTTCATATCCTTTATTAAAATAGAGACTCAAATCAAACGTAATACTCGAATAATAGAGTTTTAACTAGGGAACTAAAGCCAAATACCTTTATGAAGGAAGAGTGATTTCTTAACGCTTTAATATCATTGTATTTTTAACATGTTTTTGACTTACATGAATTTCATTCTTATCATTATATTGCTGGTATAGTTTAGAGATGACTCTGTTATCTCTTTGATTTAAAAATCTTTTTATAGCTAGTGGGAAGCAGCCACATAGCACAGGGAGATCAGCTCAGTGCTTTGTGTCCACCTAGAGGGGTGGGATAGGGAGGGTGGGAGGGAGACGCAAGAGGGAGGAGTTATGGGGATATATGTATATGTATAGCTGATTCACTTTGTTATACAGCAGAAACTAACACACCATCGTAAAGCAATTATACTCCAATAAAGATTTAAAAAAAAAAACAACTAATGCTGGCATAGCAGGCAACACAGTTACTCTTTTGATTTTCAGAATTGTGTGCAACTATAGTAATAAATTTTGTCACAAAATAAAATAAAATAAAAATAAATAAAATAAAGATTTAAAAATAAAATAAAAATATTTTAGGTATTTGTATCTAGTTATTTTTCTCTTGCTATCTTACTTTGAGGTTAAGAATATCTCTGGGTTTTTTATTCATTCGATTTTATTAATTCTTGAACAAGTTTTTCCCCCAAATACATTTTATTCTAACAATGAGGATGTGGTCAAGAAGTTTGATAATTATATTTTATTTCCCTTATATATGTATTTAATATAGTCATAGAATGAAATTGTACTGTTGGACAAAGTCTTGTCATACACAAATTATTTATTCCTTCACCCAAAATTATTGTCAAACTTTTGACAGATATTTTTTTGGTGTGGTCTTTCCCTAGTGTTTTGCTTACTTAGAAATGGTAGAGGCAATACCAAACTTCTTTATCTAGTCACTTTGTTTTTCCCAACTAGATTAATTTTACGTATTATTTTCAGTTAGAAATTGGAAAACAAAAATTATTCCTGATTTATTCATGAGGGATCATTTGCAAAGCATGAAGTTTCTTTATAATGCCCTCAGTAGCAGAGAAAATACCACAACATATAAATTCAGTACACAGTGCTGATGATATATTTCATCCTGTTCTAAAACTGGTGTGTTACATTGATTTCAGAGAAGAGTGATCAAAAGGGTCTCATCATAAAAAGGATGTTAAAGTAAGCATGAGTTTGTAATTTAGGAAGGGAAAATTAAAGAGGAATCCAGTTGTTACCTCCCAGTACTTTAAGTAGGATTATCAGATGAAAGTTACAATGTTTGTAATTGAGCAGGCCTGCAAATGATCACTAATCTCATGAGTGAGTGAGCTTTGTTATCACTAAAACGCTGAAAGAAAGTCTGTAGAATCAAGTGTAAGAACTCTTATATTTGTGTAGATGGATATGTTGGATTAGATGACCTATATAATTCTATATATTTAATTCATATCAAAGGTGTGCTACCAGGTAGAACATTGTATTAGGTGGAATCATATGAAATTGATTACCTTTTTCTTCCTTTTTTTTTTTAACATTTTTTACTTATATTAATGATGCATAGTTTCACCTAATATAGTAGGATTTGCTATTAAATTCTGAATGTCCTGTGTGCAGCATATTTATGTCTCTGCCCTTAGGGGTATTTTATTTGCTATCAGTCTCTAGACTAGTCTTTCAACCTTTCTTTTTATTGTCCACCTGTGCACTTCACTCATTTTTGCCATTTTAACTGGGCATAGGCCAGTCTTTGCAATCCAAGTCTGCAACTATTTATTGAGTTTAAAGATATGGAAAATTCTTCTTTAGCCTCTTCTGATGTTAAAAGATGCTGGGATAGAGATAAACCCATGCACATATGGTCACCTTATCTTTGATAAAGGAGGCAGGAATGTACCGTGGAGAAAGGACAGCCTCTTCAATAAGTGGTACTGGGAAAACTGGACAGGTACATTTAAAAGTATGAGATTAGATCACTCCCTAACACCATACACAGAAATAAGCTCAAAATGGATTAAAGACCTCAATGTAAGGCCAGAAACTATCAAACTCTTAGAGGAAAACACAGGCAGAACACTCTATGACATAAATCACGGCAAGATCCTTTTTGACCCACCTCCTAGAGAAATGGAAATGAAAACAAAAATAAACAAATGGGACCTAATGAAACTTCAAAGCTTTTGCACAGCAAAAGAAACCATAAACAAGACCAAAAGACAACCCTCAGAATGGGAGAAAATATTTGCAAATGAAGCAACTGACCAAGGATTAATCTCCAAAATTTATAAGCAGCTCATGCAGCTCAGTAACAAAAAAACAAAGAACCCAATCCAAAAATGGGCAGAAGACCTAAATAGACATTTCTCCAAAGAAGTTATACAGACTGCCAACAAACACATGAAAGAATGCTCAACATCATTAATCATTAGAGAAATGCAAATCAAAACTACAATGAGATATCATCTCACACCAGTCAGAATGGCCATCATCAAAAAATCTAGAAACAATAAATGTTGAAGAGGGTGTGGAAAAAGGGAACACTCTTGCACTGCTGGTGGGAATGTGAATTGGTACAGCCACTATGGAGAACAGTATGGAGGTTCCTTAAAAAACTCCAAATAGAACTACCATATGACCCAGCAATCCCACTATTGGGCATATACCCTGAGAAAACCATAATTCAAAAAGAGTCATGTACCAAAATGTTCATTGCAGCTCTATTTACAATAGCCAGGAGATGGAAACAACCTAAGTGTCCATCATTGGATGAATGGATAAAGAAGATGTGGCACATATATACAATGGAATATTACTCAGCCATAAAAAGAAGCAAAATTGAGTTATTTGTAGTGAGGTGGATGGACCTAGAGTCTGTCATACAGAGTGAAGTAAGTCAGAAAGAGAAAGACAAATATAGTATGCTAACACATATATATGGAATTTAAGAAAAATATAATGTCATGAAGAACCTAGGTGTAAGACAGGAATAAAGACACAGACCTACTAGAGAATGGGCTTGAGGAGGAGGGAGAAGGGTAAGCTGTGACAAAGTGAGAGAGTGGCATGGACATATATACACAACCAAACGTAAGGTAGATAGCTAGTGGGAAGCAGCCGCATAGCATAGGGAGATCAGCTTGGTGCTTTGTGACCACCTGGGGGGGGGGTAGGGAGGGTGGGAGGGAGGGAGATGCAAGAGGGAAGAGATATGGGAACATATGTATATGTATAACTGATTCACTTTGTTATAAAGCAGAAACTAACACACCATTGTAAAGCAATTATACTCCAATAAAGATGTAAAAAAAAAAAGGATGCTGGGATAAGACTGGAAGTATCTGATGCGTCTCAGATGATGAGATTCTGTGGTTCTGATGCTCAGAAACTGCTCTCCTTCCCATGCTGCTTCCCCTTTGTTTTTCCTAATGTCAACCATGCAGATTCTACCTGTGGTCACATTTGCTCTCATTTCTCTTTTGGCTCCGGAGATCATTAGCTCTTTGAAGTAGAGATAATGCCATTGTCTTAATTTTATCTCTCTCACTACCTGTTACAGAGCAGGTATTCCATAAAAAGTTCATACAAAGGCAAAGAACAACTCTGATATTCTTAGTGTTGCCACCTGGAGGAGATATTTCGGTAAGACAGTGAGATCTCTACTGTAGGTGTGTCTTAAGGTACACATAGACCCTGAGATGAGGATGTTTGTTAATATAATTTAAGGAAGTGCTCCCAGGGGTGTCCTGTAAGAGATAGTGGAAGCCAAGGAAGGGTGCAATCTAGGGTGAAAGTCCCTCAAGTGGTAGCTTTAGCCTGATTCTGCTGAGGAACTCTGGAGATTATCCCAGGCAAGGGAGCTGCACTTTCATACCACTACACTGTTCAGTCATTGGTTAAGGGCCACCCTAGGGGGTGGGCACATTAACTCCCAGATGCTTCAAAATCTTTGCACCTGTGGGCAAAAGCAGCTCCAGGAGCTTGAGCACAGAAGAGCTGTGTGTTGGCACTGGTGCTTGGTAGGAAAAAGGAAATGGATGGTGCAAAAAAAAAAAAAAAAGGTAAAAAGAGATTTGAGGGAATCTGGTTGGAGCAGGAACAGTAACAGCCACAGGGTATCTATAAGCTGGCTATTGGGAGGGCTCTGTTGCTACTGCATATGCTGATGTTTGTAGAAACCTAATTAGGAAAGTGAAACTAAAACTAAAGTCATAGTGAACAAATGCTATTCACTTCCCTAAACTGGTTGGCTGGAGGCTTCGAATCCCACAGTTGCCACACACCACTTCTTGCATGCTGAATGAATGATCTGGAGCACAGTGGTGGAGAGCAGGGACTGACAGTGGAAAGGTCATTTGAAGTTCTCAGCACCTGCTACTGGCAAATCAACACAGATAACGTCAGTTACTTTTCCTTTTCTTGCAAGTCACAAAAAGAAAAGTTTCCAGTATAAAATCAAAATCTTGGTAAGCCATGCTTAAAGCTAGGAGGAAAAAATATTACAGAAGGACTCAATCCTCAGCTATTAATTAGTCCAATTTAAAGACCTTAGCTTCAAAGAAGTCTCATATGTGATTATAATGATCTTTGGACAAACTCTTATATGTTATGTGTGAGATGGGTCTCATTGTAATAGTTGCCAGTTCCTGGAGCTTTAAAGGTTTGTTCAAATAGAGCGGTGACCCAACTCAGAACATCTCATTCAATATCTTGTGGCTTTAACAGGAACTATTAAACATGTCAGGAAGACAAAGAGTCAGTATAAAGTACATAAAACTTTACAGGATTTTTTTCTTGAGAAATACAGTCTTCTTCCTTTAAATAAAGCACTCTGGGAAGACTCTTGGCAGCTTCAACAACATATAAAAATACTCATTTTGCCAACATTGTGAACTTAAGTTGACCTGAATCACAATGACCCATAATCTTTTGTCATATGGAAATTCAATCGCTATTACAAACAATATAATAACATTACATAAATTAACTTTATTGGTAAATATGAGATGTTTACTCATTAAAGAAAGACAGAAAAACCTTTCAAGAAGATTTAAACCTCATATAAAATAAGTTACTCTAAAGTAGAAGGCAATAATCCATCCTTATTGGACACTCTTTAAAACAAATTTTTGTATTTTGCTTTCTCATTTATCCTTTTCAGTACTGGTCTTTCTCTTCCCTAATTTCATAGGAAATCCCTATATTCAGAGAGAATTATTAGAATGCATTTATTAAATATACCAGAAGTTTGACCTTAATAAAATATTTTTAAGTGTCTGATAAGTCTTACTTAAATATTAAAACCAAAAAAATGTGATGCGGTTTTGTTCTGGTATTCTATGACCAGAAATAATTTTTTTTATTTCTACAATATGTCAGTTATATAGTAAAATTAATTCTGTGGTATAAGCATAGACTCTGGGAACTTCAAATTAGAAAGTATGTAGTATCTGAGCAATCATATAGTTTAGACCACTTTTCGTACAGTTAAGAAACCTAGTATCAACAAAGATTCCGAGTAAAGGCTTAAAATGTGAACTATTTCTGAAAGATATTTCAATAGCAAAGTGTTCAAAGAATTGATATACCATTTCAGCTATGACTATATAACTTTAATATAACTATATATTTTTACGTGATGAAAGGTTGTACAGTAAATGATCTGATTGAAATTAATGTACTGAAAAAAAATTTTTTGCTTCAGTTTGCTTTAGTTAATGGGATTTAACTTTTTAAACCCAAAATATTTATTAAAGGACTTTAACAGATGAATTCCTAGTTTTACTGTGGTAAGCATGACAACCTAGAGGCTCTAGAATTATGCCTATATGGTAGCCACTAGCCACATGTGACTATTAAGCACTTGAGATATGGCTGGACTAATGGGATTTAATTTTAGAGTGGACCTCCCAAAGAACATGATGCCATTCAGGGTGGTGCAGCTCTAATGACCTGGTTGTCTTGTCACCCATTCAGGAGAAGAGACCTAGTGTTTCACAATCTAGGGATACATTATGCAAGGACTATTCACTGTCTCTACTCCTACTTACCGTATCTGCTTTTGCCGCTACTCTACCCTCTTTCTACGCTTACCTTTATTGCAAGGTCTATAGTGACTCACTGCTTCTGCTAACTGACGTGTGTATGAGTGTGTGTGCACAGGTGCGTGTACATGTGTTTATTTCTTCCTTTGCTATAAACAGCTATATCCCTCCCATTCAACCTTATCCAAACAAAGGATTCCTTTATTCACTGCTGAGTACAAGAGCTCCTCCATTAGCCCAGCTCAGGGGCACTAACCAATATATATATATTTACTTGTATGACAGGACCCCATCTTTGGGTAATAAACGTTGGTCAGAGAAGCTGTTGCTTTTCCTCCAGCAATATCTTGGGTCTAACCTTTAGCAAAGCCATCCCTTACTAACCTCACCTCCCTGTGGTGTGTTTCTAGATGAACAAGGAGAATGCAGATATAATCTTCTGGTTCCAGCTATTCAAACACATAAAACTGACTAAATCAAGTTTATTTTCATAGATAAAGAGTTTTCAAATGTATTAACAACTCAGTATATTTCATCTTGCTCGGCAACGCCTAGAATTCCTTCATTATCAGACACAGATTTTCACTTTACAATTGAAAGCATTAAAGTACCAATTCTTGGCTGAGGAGGGAGGTCAATTAACCAATTGCTCAACTACTCTAAATGCTTGAATATTGATACTTCCCTGTTTCAGAGAGGAATTGGACACTAGGAATTGGTTGGGAAAAAGAAATAGAAAAGGGAGTAGATAGCTTGTGATGTGTAGGAAAAAATGTTGAAAAGAAAGACCAAGAATCAGTGAATACAAGGTCCAGTATTTAAGAGACTTTTTTCATTATTATTTACCTCTAACTTTATGCAAAAGGAGAGAAATGATTTTCTGAATGTTAGTGGTTTTCCTCATGCACATTCATACTCATGCTTACTTTAGCACTATTATTAAGACCCTGCATTACTGTTGACAGTAGTCGATGTGTTTTGTGAAGTTTATTTTTTCTAACTCAACCACATTCATTGTAGAACAGTTTTATTATTTTGGGATTTGCAGAGCAGGAGCAAACTTTCACAACCTTGCCATAGAATTATATCCACTCCTAGATTCTGTGCCACTGTTTAGTCCATAGGGACCCTGACTAACTCATGGTTGTGATGAACCTCTATAGTCATGACTTCTTGCAACAGAATCTAGGAAGAAAGAAGTAAACAGCACGTTAAATGCCTGAGTGTGGCGCCAGAGATTAACAGGGATGGGTTTTGCCACGTAGGAAAAAATTTTTTTTTTTTTTGCAATTGACAAGGAAATTTAGTTATTTCTGAGGTATACATTTTAAAGTAATAACTAAAATTATGACTTATAACATTATACCAGAACATATAAGATTTTTAGAAATTTCATGTAATGTCTGAAACATTTATATTAACATATTTCCATACAAATAACCCAAAGAAAGTTTAGTATTAGTTGTTTTTTAGTTTGTTTGTTTTATTATACTGCAGGTTCTTATTAGTCATCAATTTTTTTTTTTTGTGGTACGTGGGCCTCTCACTGTTGTGGCCTTTCCCATCGCAGAGCACAGGCTCTGGACGCACAGGCTCAGCGGCCATGGCTCACGAACCTAGCCGCTCCGCGGCATGTGGGATCCCCCCGGACCGGGACACGAACCTGTGTCCCCTGCATTGGCAGGCGGACTCTCAACCACTGCGTCACAGGGAGGCCCAGTCATCAATTTTATACACATCAGTGTACACAGTGTACACATGTCAATCCCAATGGCCCAATTCAGCACACCACCATCCCCACCCCACCGTGGTTTTTCCCCCTTGGTGTCCATACGTTTGTTCTCTACATCTGTGTCTCAACTTCTGCCCTGCAAACCAGTTCATCTGTACCATTTTTCTAGGTTCCACGTATATGTGTTAATATACAATATTTGTTTTTCTCTTTCTGACTTACTTCACTCTGTATGACATTCTCTAGGTCCATCCATGTCTCAACAAATGACTCAATTTCGTTCCTTTTTATGGCTGAGTAATATTCCATTGTATATATGTTCCACATCTTCTTTGTCCATTCGTCTGTCAATGGGCATTTAGGTTGCTTCCATGACCTGGCTATTGTAAATAGTGCTGCAATGAACATTGGGGTGCATGTATCTTTTTGAATTATGGTTTTTTCTGGGTATATGCTGGATCATATGGTAATTCTATTTTTAGTCTTTTAAGGAACCTCCATACTGTTCTCCGTAGTGGTTGTATCAACTTACATTCCCACCAACAGTGCAAGAGGGTTCCCTTTTCTCCACACCCTCTCCAGCATTTGTTGTTTGTAGATTTTCTGATGATGCCCACTCTAACTGGTGTGAGGTGATACCTCAATGTAGTTTTGATTTGCATTTCTCTAATAATTAGTGATGTTGAGCAACTTTTCATGTGCATCTTGGCCATCTGTATGTCTTCTTTGGAGAAATGTCTATTTAGGTCTTCTGCCCATTTTTGGATTGGGTTGTTTGTTTCTTTAATATTGACCTGCATGAGCTGTTTATATATTTTGGAGATTAATCCTTTGTCCATTGATTCGTTTGCAAATATTTTCTGCCATTCTGAGGGCTGTCTTTTCATCTTGTTTATGGTTTCCTTTGCTGTGCAAAAGCTTTTAAGTTTCATTAGGTCCCATTTGTTTATTTTTATTTCCATTACTCTAGGAGGTGGATTAATAAAGATCTTGCTGTGATTTATGTCAAAGAGTGTTCTTCCTATGTTTTCCTCTAAGAGTTTTATAGAGTCCGGTCTTACATTTAGGTCTGGAATCCATTTTGAGTTTATTTTTGTGTATGGTGTTAGGGAATGTTCTAATTTCATTCTTTTACATGTAGCTGTCCAGTTTTCCCAGCACCACTTATTGAAGAGACTATCTTTTCTCCATTGTATATCCTTGCCTCCTTTGTCATAGATTAGTTGACCATAGGTGTGTGGGTTTATCTCTGGGCTTTCTATCTTGTTCCATTGATCTATGTTTCTGTCTTTGTGCCAGTACTATATTGTCTTGATTACTGTAGCTTTGTAGTACAGTGTGAAGTCAGGGAGTCTGATTCCTCCTGCTCCGTTTTTTTCCCTCAAGACTGCTTTGGCTATTTGGTGTCTCTGTACGAATTTTAAGGCTTTTTGTTCTAGTTCCGTAAAAAATGCCATTGGTAATTTGATATGGATTGCATTGAATCTGTAGATTGCTTTGGGTAGTATAGTCATTTTCACAATACTGATTTTTCCAATCCAAGAACATGGTATATCTCTCCATCTATTTGTATCATATTTAATTGCTTTCATCAGTGTCTTATAGTTTTCTGCATACAGGTCTTCTGTCTCCCTAGTTAGGTTTATTCCTAGGTATTTTATTCTTTTTGTTGCAATGGTAAATGGGAGTGTTTCCTTAATTTCTCTTTCAGATTTTTCATCATTAGTGTATAGGAATGCAAGAGATTTCTGTGCATTAATTTTGTATCCTGCAACTTTACCAAATTCATTGATTAGCTCTAGTAGTTTTCTGGTGGCATCTTTAGGATTCTGTATGTATAGTATCATGTCATCTGCAGACAGTGACAGTTTTACTTCTTTTTTTCCAATTTGTATTCCTTTTATTTCTTTGTCTTCTCTGATTGCCATGGCTAGGACTTCCAAAACTATGTTGAATAATAGTGGTGAGAGTGGACATCCTCGTCTCCTTCCTGATCTTAGAGGAAATGCTTTCAGTTTTTCACCATTGAGAATGATGTTGGCTGTGGGTTTGTCATATATGGCCTTTATTATGTTGAGGTAGGTTCCCTCTATGCCCACTTTCTGGAACATTTTTTTCATAAATGGGTGTTAAATTTTGTCAAAAGCTTTTTCTGCATCTATTGAGATGATCATATGTTTTTTATTCTTCAGTCTGTTAATATGGTATATCACATTGATTGATTTGCGTATATTGAAAAATCCTTGCATCCCTGGGATAAATCCCACTTGATCGTGGTGTATGATCCTTTTAATGTGTTGTTGGATTCTGTTTGCTAATATTTTCTTGAGGATTTTTGCATCTATATTCATCAGTGATATTGGTCTGTAATTTTCTTTTTTTGTAGTGTCTTTGGTTTTGGTATCAGGGTAATGATGACCTCATAGAATGAGTTTGGGAGTTTTCCTTCCTCTGCAATTTCTGGAAGAGTTTGAGAAGGTTGGGTGTTAGCTCTTCTCTAAATGTTTGATACAATTCACCTGTGAAGCCATCTGGTCCTGGACTTTTGTTTGTTGGAAGATTTTTTTTTTTTTGCGGTACACAGGCCTCTCACTGTTGTGGCCTCTCCTGTTGCGGAGCACAGGCTCTGGACGCGCAGGCTCAGCAGCCATGGCTCACGAGCCCAGCCGCTCCACGGCATGTGGGATCTTCCCGGACCGGGGCACGAACCCGTGTCCCCTGCATCTGCAGGCAGACTCTCAACCACTGCGCCACCAGGGAAGCCCTGTTGGAAGATTTCTAATCACAGTTTCAATTGCATTACTTGTGATTGGTCTGTTCATATTTTCTGTTTCTTCCTGGTTCAGTCTTGGGAGGTTATACCTTTCCAAGAATTTGTCCATTTCTTCCAGGTTGTCCATTTTATTGGCATAGAGTTGCTTGTAGTAGTCTCTTAGGATTCTTTTTATTTCTGCAGTGTCTGTTGTAACTTCTTTTTCATTTCTAATTTTATTGATTAGAGTCCTCTCCCTCTTTTTCTTGATGAGTCTGGCAAATGGTTTATCAATTTTGTTTATCTTCTCAAAGAACCAGCTTTTAGTTTTATTGATCTTTGCTATTGTTTTCTTTGTTTCTATTTCATTTATTTCTGCTCTGATCTTTATGATTTCTTTCCTTCTGCTAACTTTGGGTTTTGTTTGTTCTTCTTTCTCTAGTTCCTTTAGGTGTAAGGTTAGATTGTTTATTTGAGATTTTTCTTGTTTCTTGAGGTAGGCTTGTATAGCTATAAACTTCCCTCTTAGAACTGCTTTTGCTGCATCCCATAGGTTTTGGATCGTCGTGTTTTCATTGTCATTTGTCTCTAGGTATTTTTTGATTTCCTCTTTGATTTCTTCAGTGATCTCTTTGTTATTTAGTAACGTATTGTTTAGCCTCCATGTGTTTGTGTTTTTTACGTTTTTTTCCCTGTAATTCATTTCTAATCTCATAGTGTTGTGGTCAGAAAAGATACCTGATATGATTTCAGTCTTCTTAAATTTACTGAGGCTTGATTTGTGACCAAAGATGTGATCTCTCCTGGAGAATGTTCCATGCGCACTTGAGAAGAAAGTGTAATCTGCTGTTTTTGGATGGAATGTCCTATAAATATCAATTAAATCTATCTGGTCTATTGTGTCATTTAAATCTTCTGTTTCCTTATTTATTTTCATTTTGGATGATCTGTCCATTGGTGTAAGTGAGGTGTTAAAGTCTCCCACTATTATTGTGTTACTGTCGATTTCCTGTTTTATAGCTGTTAGCAGTTGCCTTATGTATTGGGGTGCTCCTATGT
>NW_021703779.1:24144633-24203486 GCF_005190385.1 Monodon monoceros | reverse complement strand
CAGTAGGCTTCAAAGTCTGATTCTCTAGGAATTCCTCCTCCCGTTGCCGGACTCCCAGGTTGGGAAGCCTGACATGGGGCTTAGAACCTTCACTCTAGTGGGTGGACTTCTGTGGTATAAGTGTTCTCCAGTCTGTGAGTCATCCACCCACCAGTTATGGGATTTGATTTTACTATGATTGCACCCCTCCTACCATCTCATTGTGGCTTCTCCTTTGTCTTTGGATGTGGGGTATCTTTTTTGGTGAGTTCCAGTGTCTTCCTGTCGATGACTGTCCAGTTGTGATTCTGGTGTTCTCGCAAGAGGGAATGAGAGCACGTCCTTCTACTCTGCCATCTTGGTTCCTGGTCTGTAGGAAAATTTTTGTAATCTCAGTGATTTGGTACAAATAAATAATATGTTTACACATCTTGATGTCCCTACCACTAAACATGCTTGAGTGACCTCTAAAGATATTTGAGAAATATACCACAATACTTTGTTCTAGTTAGATCTATTTACTGGATAAAGCAAAGCCTGTCTGTTTTAGTGGGGCCCTGAGCAAAGACTTTCTAGCTGGTTCAAGGTACAGGACAACTGACTTTGTCAACTGGCCCTGATAAAACAGCACATGCTGTGTTGCTTGAATTGTCAAAGGCAGATGTGGATGTTCTATCAAGCCTGTTGTAAACCATGAAAGAAGAATCATGGAGGAAGATCCAAGACTTTGGGGGCAAAGTTATGCCTACTTTACCAACTATTTTCTTCTTGAGAAGAACCTGTAGATCAATTCACAGTGACTGAATTTCTGGCCCAGGAAACCTTGGGAATACCTGACCCTAGCCACTATCATAAACTGGATACATCTGTTGCACCTAGCCATAAAGTCTGGTATACACAGAAGCTCTTAAATATCAAGTGAAAAGATACATGGACAGCAGTGAGCCTGAGCAAGTTCTAAAAGCATAAGTAATTTGCATAAGTAGCTAACTCATACTTCCAGAGTGCCTTACTCCTACCAAATTACTTCTTCTTCAAACCACATCTGTGGCCTGGTGGGGAATTCCCTATGACAAATTAAGTAGTGGGGGGGAAAGCTCAATTTGGAATTATAGAGAGCTCTGCCTTATAGCAAAAATGAACTCCTACAGCATTACAGCCCCAGGAGGAACCTTTAAGATAAGTGAGAAATGGAATCCTACCACCAAGAGGGATTCAAGTCAGGTTGAAACAGTGTTGATCACTGGCTCCTAGAAAGATTCTTTCCCCTTAACTTCTCTGATATTATTCTCTTTCTGTCTTCCTCTCAGATTTCTAGTCAGCCCTTCTCTGTCCCTTTTGAAGACCAATCTTCCTCCATATATAATTAATATTGAGTTTATCACGTTTAGTTATATACTCTCTTTTCTTTCCATGCTACATTCACACTAGGCAATTTTACATGGCTTCAATTGTTATACATACCTCAATGAGTCCTTCATTTCCATCTCTAGCCTAGGACTCTCAGCTTTAGATCTACATACTTTTTAAAATTGTGACACAATATACATGACATAAAATTTACTATTTTGACTATTTTAAAGTGTATAATGTAGTAGCACTAAGTACATTCACATTGTTATGCATCCATCACCACTATCCATCTTCCAAACTTTTTCATCTTCCCAAACTGAAATTCCATACTCATTAAACAATAACTCCCATTACTCACTTCCTTCAATGCCTGGCAACCACCATTTTCCTTCCTGTCTCTTTGAATTCGCCTGTTCTAGGTACTTCATATAAGTGGAATCATACAATATTTGTTCCTTTGCGTCTGTCTTATTTCACTTAGTATAATATTTTCAAAGTTCATCCATGTTGTAGCATGCATTAAAATTTCATTCATTTTTAAGGTTGAAAAATATTGCATACATATACCACATTTTGTTTATCCGTTTACCCATTGACAAACATTTGTGTTGTTTCCGTTTTTTAGCTGTTGTGAAAAATGTTCCTATGAACATTGGTGTTCAAATATCCGTTTGATGTCTCTGCTTTCAGTTCTTTAGTGTATATACACAGGAGTGGAATGGCTGGATCATACAGTAATTCTATGTTTAATTTTGGGGGGAACTACCATACCATATACTTTCGATACATTTCCCTTTACATTTGAATGTGACATAGACTCTTCAAAATAAATAAAATAAAATAAAATGTTTTGTCTTTTCCCCCAATATTGTCCTTCATTAGTGTTCTGTTGGAGAATGGCACTGCCAACCAGGCAGGTATATAAACCAGAAAATAAGAAGTCACTCTTAATATAATCCTCTTCCTCACCTTTCATATCATTGTCTTGTCAGTTTTAACTCTGAAATATTTCTTGAATCCACTTATTTGTTTCTATCCTTATCAGCATTTCTGTAGAAAGAATTCTCATTATCATTTTGATTACTGCAATAGCCTTCCTACTGGTTTACTCACATCCTTTCTTACCTGACCTCCTTACAAATACTCCTGTACAATACAGTCTGAAAGTTCATATTGTAATCATGTCACCCATCTGCTGAAAAATATTCAGTGGTTTAATATTGTTAGAATAAAGAGCATAATTCTTTTCTTTTTTTTTTTTTTTTTTTGTGGTACGTGGGCCTCTCACTGCTGTGGCCTCTCCTGTTGCGGAGCACAGGCTCCGGACACGCAGGCTCAGCGACCATGGCTCACGGGCCCAGCCCCTCCGCGGCATGTGGGATCCTCCCGAACCGGGACACAAACCCGTGCCCCCTGCATCGGCAGGCGGACTCGCAACCACTGTGCCACGGGGGAAGCCCAAGAGCATAATTCTTAATATGGCTGGCAAAGCCCTGCATGATCTGGCCTCCACTTCCTAAGCTTCATCTTTCACAAAGCCTGCCTCTTTCTCTGATCTCCCATCATTCTGAGCTTCCTTGGGTTTTTAATGGATCTCCTACCTGGGTTATATGGTTAATGATACTCACTCTAACTAGGAACCTACCCTCTATTCCTCATCATCACCACTTGGAAGCTTTCCTTCACCTCTAAGATCAAGTTAAACTCCCTCTCATAGGCTTTCATTAATGCATTTGTCTTTTTCCTAACATCTTACCATAGAAGTATTTCCGAATTTTATTTGTTTAGGTTTTTTATTAAAATCTATCTTACCCAATAAAATAAGTCTCAGGAGGTCATCACCATGTCTTATTTTTTCAAACCTCTGTATATCTGACAGATAGAACAGTTCCTAACACAGAGTAACCCTCAGTGCTTGTGGGATAAAAATATGAATCGATTTATGTCTCTGTGGAATCACCAGAATTCAAGCTCCTTTCTCTGATAAGGGTCTGGTATTGCCTTTTTCATGTTGGTATCCCCAGCATCTAGTATGTTTAGTGATCGATCGTGTTTACTGAACTGAACACCCTGATTGCAAGTTCAACAGAGCTTTAAAAATTAGCCATAACCATACCCTTGTCCACAGTTATGTTTCTACCCCTCTCTTTAAGAAAATCCTACAAACTATGTCCCCTTTCCTTTGCAGGGTGATTGGTTCACTCTTTTGTTTTCCCAAAGGAAAGGGACATTTTGTTTAGGCCAGGAAATTAAGACAAGCAGGAAAAAAAAAAGTCTGGGGAGAGTTGCGAAAGATAGGGAGTCTAGGCAAACTTGCCCCAAGGTGAATGCAAACTATTTCTTTTTTTTCTTTTTTTAAAGAAGATGTTGCAGGTAGGAGTTTATTAATTAATTTATTTATTTTTGCTGTGTTGCGTCTTTGTTTCTGTGCGAGGGCTTTCTCTAGTTGTGGCAAGCGGGGGCCACTCTTCATCGCGGTGTGCGGGCCTCTCACTATGGCGGCCTCTCTTGTTGCGGAGCACAGGCTCCAGATGCGCAGGCTCAGTAGTTGTGGCTCACGGGCCTAGTTGCTCCGTGGCATGTGGGATCCTCCCAGACCAGGGCTCGAACCCGTGTCCCCTGCATTAGCAGGCAGATTCTCAACCACTGCACCACGAGGGAAGCCCCAAACTCTTTCTAATTGTCTCAGTTTGTTGAAATGGAGAAAAATGCATTAACAAAATTAATAGATGAATGCTGAATGCCAAGAACTACACTGATGTCCTCTAGTTAAGAAAACACATCTGCAACAGCAGCTACAGTTGGAGTCATTTCCTCATTAAGGTTATGGTAATCTATTGTCCTTCTCCAAGTCCCATAAACATTCTGTGCTGACCAAAATGAAGTGTTGACAATTACCCCTCCTGCTTCTTTTGATTCATTCATGGTGGTTCCAGTCTTTGCCATTCCCCCAGGGATGTTTTATTCACTACTTTGGCTAGGAATAGAAGATTCAAAGAATTCTCCTTGAAACTTCCTAAGGTAAAAAAGCACCCCACGTTAATATCCTGTTATTTTATAAGTAGGTGTGCATTTATGCATACACACACACATACACAAATATTTATATATACTTATATATCAGACCATACAGACTTACTTAAATTGAAACTTCCTTTGAAATCTGAGCACAAAAATTCCTACTTCAGACTACAGTGACATTTGTGTCTTCAAAATTTAGTGTTAATCAATACCTTTCACAGTTGTACCTGCAATATTTAGATTTCACTTTCTCAGCACTTAGTGACTCGGGATAATCAGTATAAGTCACTTCGGGAAGCCTAAAAAGAATACAGAGTAATTACTCACTTTTGGTGTTACAAGAGTGACCTCAGTGGTATCGCAGACTCCTCTGTGCTTGGGAACTGACTCAAGAATGGAAATGGAGTGATAAACTGTGACTCTCTTTCATGTTGCCTTAGGCAGGGCTAAAGTTTTGTTTCATTTTGCGCTGCATTTTATTATGCAAATTAAGTCAGACTTAAGGTATCTTATGATTAATTAGGCATAGCCAGAGATCTTTGCAAGTCAGGGCATCCTTTGACAGCTAATGACCATTCTTCCTCTGTTGCCCGTTGTGTTAAGTATGTCCACTTTGTTTTTGGAGGTTAACTCCATTCTGCAACGTTTTTTTAAAAAATAAATTTATTTATTTATTTATGGCCGCATTGGGTCTTTGTTGCTACGCACGGGCTTTCTCTAGTCGCGGCTACTCTTCATTGAGGTGTGCAGGCTTCTCATTGCAGTGGCTTCTCTTGTTGCAGAGCATGGGCTCTAGGCACACGGACTTCAGTAGTTGTGGCATGCAGGCTCAGTAGTTGTGGCGCACGGGCTTAGTTGCTCCATGGCATGTGGGATCTTCCCAGACCAGGGCTCGAACCCATGTCCTCTGCATTGGCAGGCAGATTCTTAACCACTGTGCCACCAGGGAAGTCCCTCTGCAACCTTTTGATCTCATCGAGATTGGGAAGCCAGTTAAATTGCATTTCATTGTACCAGCGTTCCTGGCCTAAAGCCAATAAAGCACTCTAAATATTTGTGTGTTGTCATCACCTATGTCTTCCTCAGGACCTTGGTGAAGCAAGACTCTGGGTTTGAGAGTGAATTTGTGGGGCACATGGTGTGAGTACCACACATCACTCCTATTCCTCAAAGGATTTGACTACCTTCTACACTATATCATTGTCATTTAAAGTGTTTAACATAATAACATCGAAGTTTGCATTAGCCAACCAGAAAACTATTAACGCTTCAGCCATTTGCCCGGCTAGCACATTGGATGCATAACCTCTATGAATTAATACATGTAAAATAATCAGCCTGATCTAAAGATGTATTACACCTTCCTTGGTTTAGTCTTTTCACAATTTATTTGCATGATTATTTACCAGATTTGTTGATGTTTTTAATAAACACCCTAAAATATTTTTGCTTGAATGCTTCTTTTCACTATTTTTACTTTATACCTCACTGCATCCCCTTACCAGACCATGTTGAATTTGAATGTTGGTACCCAGGCAGCAACAGTAGGGGGTGAAAGGAATTTGTTAGTGTCCTCCACCAAGAGACAGGGAACTACTTCCCACAGCAAAAGTTACATAGAGGGATTTTGGAGAGTGTTTTGGATATTTCAAGATCTTCTCTGTCTTCTAAATCTTACCATTACATTTACTAAAATATTACTGTTTTTCAGATCAAGGTCTTAGATTTTACACTTTGAAACTTTGACTTTAAATGGCAATATATATATATATATATATATATATATATATATATATATATATATAGTACTTGGAACAAGAAAGAATCACATGGAATATTCACAAAGGCAATTCCATATTTGTCTTCTTCAGTACCTATAAACCTGCTTGTTGCAGGTGATCCTTTTACCACTGTTTGTTTAAAAGGGCAGGCCCCTTGATTTCTCAGCTCTTAAGAAGCATAAAGCCCTATGGTTACTCCAAGTCAAAAACAAACCTTCAATTCTGTAATTGAAAGCAGACAGTCCAGAATACTGTTCAGTCTTTCCATGTCAGTTTGTAGACAAATCTTTCACCTTTCTACAGCCTAGGGTCTCAACTCCTCCCTCAGCCTCCATAAACTCTGCCCATGTCAAAGCATTGGGAGAGATGAACAGCAGGCAAATAGGGAAGTTCTTTCCTGACTGGCATTATTGCATGATGGCTACAGACTCTCTGAGCCTGAACGTGAGGAAGTCACTGTGTGTACTTTTATCAGTTCTTCAGAGGAGCTACTGCTGGGTTCTCTATCTTTCCTTTGGCAGAGGTAATACATTCTATTTCTCCAGCTTCTATTCCCTACCTTAGGCCCTCCTTTTCTAGTATTCCACTCTTTCTAATTTTGTCTAAGGAGAGAAAGCCCATATAATTAATATTTTTGACTAACATGACTTACATTCTTCCTGGAAATAGAGAGGGCAAAATGAATAAAATAAATACCATCTATTGAAAATAATAAATGCTTGGGAATGTGATGTTATCTAAACACACAAACATATACACCCAAGTACATATATTGTTTTCTTTCATTAATCTCTTACATAATGATACATTTGCATTAGAATTTTACAGAAAATTAAATTGTTAAACTAAGGCACAAAGAAGTTAACTTGCCAAATGTCATACAGCATATTAAGTGGGAAAGTATGTCTGACTGAATGTCCATGCTTTTAACTGTTATGTTATCCTAATTCACTAAAAGAATAAGTGAGTTGATTCTAGCAATCATCCATGTTTGGAAAAGTATGGAAATCTGTGAGTTAGGATGGGTGATTCAGCATGTGGTTTCCAGGTGTAGGCTGCCTGGTTTGATATTTAAAGTCTTCTACCTTTTAGTTTTACAATCTTGGACAAGAAATTTAAACACTGTGCCTGAGCTACCTTATCTAAGAAATAGGAATACACTAAGAGGAGTATTATACCTCTTGAAGGGTTGTTATGAAAAATAAATGAGTTAATTACATGTGAAGCATTTAGAAAAATGCTTGGCATATAGTAATGATGTAACACATAAAGTGGCTCAAAAATAGTTGGCATATAGAAAGGACTCATTAAAATTAATTATTATTGTTATTATTATTATTATTATGATTGCTAATATTACTCCTACTCTCAAGTCTTATCTAAAGTTCAGGGTGATCTTTGGATTCTTTAGAACTTTCAAGAAAATAAATTATAGTCATATAAATATAACTAATATATATGAGAATAATTCCTAGCTGCTTGCTTTAGGAGTAGCATGTGTACGTATGTGACTGTGTGCCTGTGGCAGAGAAGATGTAGTTACCCAAAACTTCTCAGGAGCTTGTGGGGACTCTGATAGTCCTCAATTATATATTTAAGTCAAGATGTCCTGCGGAGAAATTTCATCTCTCTTCAATCTAAAATAGTATAGAAGCAGTTGCTAGCTTCGTAACTAATTCATATAATATGCAGAGACTTTTTTTCTTATCGCTCCAACTGGAAATCCAAATTTGACACATGAAAAGGCAACGTGAGAGATTTTGAGGAAATAACCATGAATTACACTTTATCTGAAATTGAGGGATTTTATTTATCAAGTATAAAGGTTTACCCTGTAGTTGTCTTGGCCTCAAGACTTCAGACTGCATTAGTCAGAAATAACTTTTTGCTAACCACGTTTATTCCTGCTATAGGTGAAGGCCATTTTCTCAAAGTGATTAACTGGCAGTAGTACTCAATCCATTTATCCTTCCTAGGCTCCTCTATTGTAATGCATTGCAATAGTCTCCCTTCTCTGGGAAGCTACAAATAGGCAGTAGCTGTGAAAACTTGAATTTGAAGTTTCTTAAAAATGAAAGTCTTAGACCTAATGAAACTGCTCCAATATAATGTTGGGAATGTTTGAGAAAATGTAGTGTTCTTCATCTTCTTGAGTGGTTTGCTTGGCAGATGTTCTATTTTAACTGATCACAAGCCAGGAAAAATGATGTGAATGTCACTGAATAATTAATTAGGATAGGCTAGAAACCCTAGCCAATGCAGTGTTCAAAAATGATTACCCAAATAACCCAGGACCTATGCTTTGCAATACCTCAGTTCCATGACTACCTGCTGAACTGCACAAATTAGAGCTCTCAAAGAATATTTCACACCTAATAATATTAACAGATTATTTCATAGCAATTCAACGAAAAGCAAATACTCTATTTGACATGGAATCTTTATACATGTTGAACTTACTTTGATATAATGCTTCAGCCTGCTATTGTCTAGGTCATGTCATCCTAACATTGCATACATAATTTCGTTTTCCTTTAGGGAGTTACTTTCATTCTGAAGATTTTAGTCCTATATTAAGATAGACTGTTTATGAACTTAATTTAAACTTCCTTTAGTATAGTATGTAAATTTCAGTACTTCACATACTTCATTCTGGGTTCATTGTTCTAAAAATTGACATGCTGTGAGATTTCGGTGAACTCAATTCATGACTTATTTTGAAAATGATGCTCCCTAAATTTATTAATACTACTGAGTGATTGTATATTTCAGTTAGAATTATTTCAGTTGAAAGTGACAGAAAACAGCCAAAATTAGCCTTAGCAAATAGGAACGTGCTGCAGTCTCAAGAAAATGCAAAGACCAGGTATGGCTTTTCAAGAACTCAGGAATATTTCTGGGCCTTGGAGTTCTTCTGTGTGGATATCATTGAAAGCAGGTTGTCACCCAACTGAAACTATTATCAAGGGAAGAGGGAATAGATGCTGGGTAGATAAAAAGTGTTCACTGTGTTTAGAAACGGATTCTTTTTTGTGTATTCAGAAGTGTTACCCTTTTAAGGCTGCAAATTTGGAATATGGGAGAGATGAGAGGCCTAAACTCTGAAGCATCCTAGAAATTCCTCATAGACTATTCTTACTAAAGACTCATGCAGTGTTACTTAATGTTTCTTAAGATTTAGTAAGTAAATGGAAAACTCATAGCAGTGTTTGAGGCAGGATGAGGATGACTTAGGTGAAAAAATAAGAGTTGTCAGTAAAAATAGAAGGTTTTTATTTTTTAACAGTTACAAGATTATAGTGAGGTACTCAGAAGTAACCAAATAATAGAGTTTGCCCTGTTATTGTGGTAGACACAAATTAGTATACCACTTGTGTTAGTTTGTCTGGTGGCCATGTCTGAGATTATGACAACATAGCAGAATCATCTGGATTTGTGACTAAGAACATGACCCTCATTGAGCCAATCTCAGAACCTCATCCACCCTCTCCCCAGTGTATTTGACCTAAAGGATGGGCACATGATCCAGGCTGGGCCATGTGGATTCCTTCCCTTGATACTCTTCAAACTGGTGCTGCAAAAGATAAACCAATCCTTTCAGTACCAATCACAGCACTAAAATACTGTAAGCTCAGAAGAGCCTGCAGCAACATACTACTTCATGTGCAGATATTGTTTTGAGAGAATAATTTGCCACATGGAGACAAGCAGAGATGAGAGATGAAAGGGAAAGCCCAGTGGCATTTCATTTACTTATTCCAGTGCTCTCAGGCCAGCTTCCAACTCTACCCTCCCCAGATATTGCAGCCAACAAAGACCACTTAAGAGTTTCAGTTGTATGCTACTTACTCGAAATCAAAGTCCTGACTAAACCAAGCAATTTAGAAACAATCTAAATGGGAAGGAAATCTAGAAAAGAGGGGATATATGTATATGTATAGCTGAATCACTTTGCTGTATAGTAGAAACTAACAACATTGTAAAGCAACTATACGCCAATAAAAAATTTTTTTAAATAGAAACAATCTAAAATATTAGGGAAGATTTTAAGAAGCATTAGACAAACAAAAAACAAAATAAAACTCAGAAAGTATGGTAGCAACAAAAATTTAAAAACCACTATGAAACAAAGATGGAAGAGTTATGGAATTGAGACTACAGAAACTTGCTTCTGGGTTTCTTTTTAGAAATATTGGAAGCAATTCTGGGTAATTAAATAATCATTCTCCAAGAAAAAATAAACAGTAAAGTGAATGAAGCTCTTCTTTGAAAGAGAGTTCAACACAGAGGCACCGATAACTTTGGGGATGGGAAGGGCCAAGACCAGGGATAACTTGTTAACAGAAAACATCTGTAGATAAGCAAAATTACATTAAAGAGTAACTGTAGATGTTTCCTGTCATTAATTTGGCAAACACATGAATATTTTTCCATTATTGTTTGACAGTGTCACCTTTTTCTGATCGAGTGAGGCAACACAAATATTATTTTAAAAAATAAGCATTTCTTTGATGATCTTGTTTTGTATAACTGGGAAGGGAAGCCTATTCTGTTTTCTGGTCATATCCTATGGAGCCCCCTTTACTATTTGTGTGCCCTTGGCTTCCCAGTAAGCTTTCATTCCTATCTACCAGCACTTGGGTTGTCTGAAAACTCCCCTCAGGCTGCAGAACTGATTTGCCTGAACAGAGAGAGCCAGAAGTTCCTGGTAATTTATAATCCCCAAGGTGCAGTGCTTAAGTACTGAAGGCTGGCCAGCTGGTTGCAGGGGCATAAATACTCCAGCTTCTTTGCCCTCTGGTTGAGACAACTCTAGGTGTGATCTACGCTGTGTCCAGAGAACAGTAACTTTGACATTAATTCAAAGTTACCCTCTGTGGGACTTTACTTGATATATTCACTTTATTTTTTTTCGGCCCTTTGTTTTTCCCTATCCCACTTCTTTATATTCACCGACCTTTTTCTTTTTTCATTATTTATTTGTTTTTCAACTCAAAAGACTTCCTAATAAATCACTTTCATGCAAATCCTTGTCTTTTTGGAAAACCTGCTTTTGGAAGACCAAACTGAGAACAGGATGTATCCTATTGGATGACAATATTTTAGCTGGCAGGACATATCCAGGATTGTCCTAGTATTTTGTTACATATGATAGTATTTCTTGGAGGTTATTTGTTCCGAATAAGGATATTTTTTCCTCATGTCCAGTAATCCTGTGTTTTTTATATTGGTAAAAATGCAATGACTGATTACATGGGTGGGGACCTTTTTCTCTGCTTGGGAAGGAGCCTTACTGACTGGAACCACTTCTTTATCTTGAAAGCTCTCAGAGCTACAGCTGTCACCTTAAGAAGGAACACTCCAGGCTGATAAAATATGCCTTGCAAATCGATTATTTTTAGTGAAAGAACATCATGGTTTCTATCAATTCAGTTTATAAATAAATTTGAGCACCGATTCATGCCATAGAAGCCTGTATCTTTTATATGTAAAATAACCAAACAGGAATATTTGAAATGATAAATTAATAGGTTTGGAAATGATTATTTAAGAAAAGAATTCCTGGGAATTCTCTTTCATAACATAAAATGCTCACAGAATAATAAAAATGATTACTTTTTAAGTATTTTGACAAGCAAATATTCTCCTTTATAATCTCCATTGTTACTCAGTATTTTTAAAATCAAACCGTAACTCCAAACAACTACTTACTAGCAAAATATTTGAGTCTGTCAGAATTTGATTTGTTCCAGCTGAACTAGACTTTGTGACTTGCATTTTGTCTTTGCTCTCGTGCTGCACATACGCTATCTAGTACTGTGTCCTTCTCTGACTGACTCTCCTTTATATTATAAAACAGACCTTTGAAACTACTGTTGGGCTTATTTTTTTCCTAGAAATAATCTTAGTTTCTGCTTCCTTTTTGCTTAGTACATTTGTTTGTTTATTTATTTATTTTGAGGTTACAAAAACAGATGGTTTACACATTCACTCACTGAAACTTATGTACATCTTAACCTAGTTGTTGCTTACCAGATAAGGATTATTTTACTTAGTCCTAATAATCAAATCATTAAAAAACAAAATAACCAAGCAACTACTCACAGAACAAAAATCACTAGATCAATGTCTGTGCCTGTCAAATGATAGTTTTAACATTTTTTATCAGTTGCCTTGTATCTTTCCTTTAACTCCCCTCCTCTTCCCACCACCCCTCATCATGGACCTTTTCACCATAGATGCTGGTTATTCAACGTGTAGTGCTTGGATCAGCAGTACCTGAAAGTATCATCAGGAAGCTGATTAGAAATTCAGAATGTTTGGCCCTCCCCAGACTTACTGAATCAAGATCTGCATTTTAACAGTCTTCTTCAGTAGCTTCATATGTACATTAAAGTTTGAGAAGCATTGGTGTAGAGGACCAGCTATAGTGTTAACCGTTGAAACCAATTAGCCCTTTTCATCTCCTGTGTGGGTATTGTGTTACAATTAAAAGAAATAGCCTTGGACTTGTATTCTTTTTAAAATGGCATTAGTTTAAGGCATAAATATACTATAGAGATAAAAGATGGTACATGCTGAAAATCATTTTGCTACAAATTGTGTAGGATTTTTGCCTTACATCATAGAAGCATAGAAAACAAAATTATCTTTTAAACCAGAATTCAAAAAAAAACTATAATCTTTCAATTGCCTACATAGCATATTCCACAAAATAGTACTGAAAAACAACTGTGCTGTGTTACAGGCAAGGTTTGTCTGTGTTAGAAAGATCTAAATTATTTAGACTATCTTAAACACTTTTACACTGTAGAATATTTTCCATCCAAGCAGAAATGTGGTATCTGTTAACTGGATAGATATGACCTAAAATCATGTAAGCTGTTTACTTGTAATGTTAAGTAGCTACTTCTTTTACTATTTTATAAAGTAATCATTGTCTCTTAAAGCAACCAAATGTATTCAAATACAATGCTGGTCTTTCCAGAAGAAAGAGTCGTAAAATAACTTCCAGTTTTCTCTGAGGCTTCTTATTAAATACTGTATTTGTTCTTATTGTCTAAAATGTTAGCGGCTTTACATAGGTTGCATATACCTTAAGAGAAAATTAGTTCCTATTTTTACTGAATGAATAATTTTGTAAACATTCACAATTTTAATATTTGTTTTGAAAGGACACATTGAATCAAATCACAATAAAATATAAAATTATTAATGAAAGTGAATATCACTAATTTTTACTATTTATTTAATTAGTTTGAACACACAGTGCACGAGTTTTTTTTCTTAATAGTACATATTTTCAGAGAATCCCTACATTTAATGAGTTTTTGTTGTTCTTGTTGTTGCTATATTTGCTTTCATTTCACTACTTCCACCCTATGGTATACCCCTGTGATCTATTGGTAGATTGCTGTTATCTGCTGTAATTTATCCTATTCTGTGTCCTGAAGCTTGAGGTGACCAGAATTATTTTCATCTGCCATTTGCTAATATTCCTTCAACAAATATTTGAAATATTTGAATGCCTTTTACATGGAGAATGTACATTTGATATTGTGATTGCAATAGTAAGACATAGTCTCTACCCACAACAACTCATACTGTAATTGGAGATGAAGGACAAGAAAAAATTTAATTGTTATTGGATACTAGACTCCTTGGATCATCACAGGAAATATGGAAGTATTACTAACCCTTTAGAGTCAGGTCCCAACAAGGGTACCCCTGCCCGGTGTTGGTCTCACCAATAGACAGAGACCGAGTTCAGTTCAGAAGCAAAGGAAAATTTTATTCTTTGATCAAAGAAAAGAGACCTGCGAGCTACATGTTCTCCTTGACAGGCGGTGGGCGGGGCTGCTTTATAGCGATCTCATCAGCGGGGAGGGGGCGGAGCTCTTGCTGGGCAGGCGAAGCCGCAGGTGTGCTGCTCAGGCTGCAGATGGCAAGCGTCTCTGAACCTGGCCCGACACCGCCGCCGCCATCTTGAATCGCAGTGTCTGGTGTGCTGAGCTGAGATGTCCAGGCATTGGTTCCGCCCTGGGAACTCTAACCCGACGTGTTAGATGCAAGGCCTCTGTACACAGCCCCCTACAGGCAAGTAAAACTAGACTAAAGTTACACCTTATCACCTAGATTCCATCTTATTTTTCCCAGAGACCCCAGTGGACTATGAGGGTGACACACCCCTCCTCTGCCTTTTGTCCTCATTCTCGAGGGGCGCTGGCCTGGTCCATCTTGTGTAACCTTACTGCTGAGTGTGGGCATCATCCCAACCGCGGGTGGAGCAGCAGAACTTCTCCCAGCTGCTCTTAGTTCTGTTAGCTTGGTCCCAGGCCTTGCCCCTGTCTGTTCCTATCCCTTTGCGACCACCATTTGTCTAACGTTTTGGAGACAAAGGACAGCAGACAATTTAAGATACACGGTCCAAATATCAGCAAGAGAACAATGGTTATTAAGGGGCCCAGGAAAGGTAGAAAGGGCTTGTTTTACCCCACTTCATATTTGTTCGGCCGGATGAGGCTGGCTGCCTTTTGTCTGCCAAGTTGATGTTTCCAGTAGCCTGTCTGCACTTTCTTCAGTCAGGCCAGTTGCATTGAAATAAAAGCAACATGACATATTGCCCAGGGCACAGACCCCTCCCTGGTCAGCTAACAGATCCTAAAATCTCTACTGCTTGGCAAGGCATATAGGGTTATTTCTTTTTTGCCATTTTCCAGAAAAGAAGTTTTAGGTCACAGAGAGGTTCACAAGAGTAGTCGGGGCCGGGGGGGGGGGGGCGGAGTCCGTTGTCTCCGGTTGTTTCTCTGGAGGTTGGGAATTAAGGGCCTCTTCACTAGAGTGTGATGTCCCCACGGAGTGATCCCTGCAACTTCAGGGCAGAATGGATGGTTAGGATCACCAAGTGGGGTCCATTCCCCTTAGGAGTGAGCTGATCTTTCGGGTTTTTAGATTTATCTTTATCCCTTGGGGCTAACCGCATGCGGAGCAGGGCAATTGGAAACAATCCAATTTTCTTGAGTTTAATGCTTCTATCCACCCAGAAAACTTGTCTACTAGTACCAAGAGATATCTGAAATTGCTCGGTACTCTCTGCATGACAGTGAAATCAATCTGCCAACCTTCTCTAGGATATGTCCCTCTGGTTTGAATGGCTGAATCTGGGAGGGCCAGGGCCGGGTCCTGAAGTAATTGCTTTTTCACTTCTTGAAAGGCACCTTCGCATTCTGAATTCCATTCCAAAGGATCATCATCCGTTTCTTTTAACTTTTCATATAGTGACCTAGCTATTAGACCATAGTTACAGATCCAGATGTGGAAAAACTCGGCCATCCCCAGGGAACCCCTAAGCTGTTTCTACGTTTAGGTGTGGTGAGGCTGCAAATGGCTTCTTTACTTTCCTGGGGTGGGCTTCTCTGACATTCTGTGAGAGTGAAGCCTAGGTAGGTCATCCTGGTTTGTGATACTTGAGCCTTTTTCTTGGACACCTAATATCCTTTATCGGCTAGGTGGTTCAGAGTAGCTACAGTATTTTTGTCAGAGGATTCCTTAGTAGGGCTGGTTATCAGAATGTTGTCGACATACTGGAGGAGGGTCCCCTCCTCCAGATGTAGATCTTTTAGGTGTTTAGCTAAGTTTTCTCCAAAGATGGTGGTGGAATTTTTGAACCTTTGGGGCAGGACTGTCCAAGGGTCTTTTTGTGTGTTTGGATCCTGCCACTCAAAAGCAAAAATTTTCTTCCCTGATACTCCCATAATTTTACAACTCTTGTGACTGAGTTTGCCTAATCTGGTATTCAGAATTGAGTAAGTGGCACTGGTGTTGACTAAGAATTCAACAGGCTTTCCCCCATGTCCAATGTCAGTCGGGTTCCTCAGGGGTCAATTGAAGTGCCAGGTTAGGAACCCCCTGGCCCCCGTCATTCTTTATCTATTTGGACAATCTGCCTTCAATAGTAGTGGTCGGGATCTGCCATTTCCATCCCCCTTTGGGCATCCTCTCTTCCATCGTCCCTCTTGTTTACATACGGTACACTGATTGGGCCCTAGTTTCCTTGGCTTGCTTGCCATCTCTCAGTGGGGGCCTGAGGTCACTCACCAGAGTCAAGAGTCTTCATGGGCTGTTAGTCCAGATTCTTGTGCTGACCAGTTGACGTTGGACAGCAACAGCCAGTAGGTGGGTCTCTGGGCCTTTTTATCCTCCGACTTTTTCTCCTCTATATTTCAGTTATTAATCACCCAGTAGGCAGCCTTAACCAGGCAAAAGGTAGGGGTATCTGGTTCTATTTCCAGTTTCTGAAGTTTACGCCTAATGTCGGGGGCACTTTGGGAAATGAAATAGGACCTCAGGATTGCCTTCCCTTCTACTAATTCATGGTCGGTGATAGTATAGATTTGGAGGCATCCCCTTGAGGCGCTAGGAATGCAGTGTTTTCTGTTGACTCCTGATTGATTTCCTTTATCCACTTGACAGGTTTCTTTCCTGCTGCCTGGATTCCCTTTAGGATCATATTTTTATAATGGGTCAGCCTCTGTCTTACACCCCCTTCCCCTTTGTCTCAGTGGTCCCAGTTGGGTTCGTTATCTGGGACTACTTGACTCCCCGGTCTGAAAATAGCATGACCTGCGCTGTTTCTCTTCTCTTTGTCTGCTTCGTCTCAGGCTTTTGAAAAGACCGTGGCCTTTTCTTCCCGTTAGGAGTACATTGAGGAGGCTCTAGATGTTAGCCAGGTGGGGTCATGGATCTGAAAGCTTCCCCTAATTAAATTCAGGAACCCTTCCGGATCTTCCCTCAACCCCTTTACTATGAGTTTTCCAGTTATACAGATCAGAAGTGGTAAATGGGATGCGTATACCTGGATGAATCCTTCTCCACTGGGGACCTGCCTCAAAGGGAGTATTTTTCCTGGTGGGTTGTTGGACCCTGGCTGGTAATTAGTTCTGCTTTGTGTACTTGCTGAACTGGGATCTGGGGGGATGGGGCTGGTATGGAGGGGGCCCCTCGGGCCTGTGGCCCAAATCAGGACATATGAAGGAAGGGGGTAGGGAAGGAGCAGTAAAAGGGCTAGGGAGGGGATCAAGGAGGTTCTCAAGGGGAGAGTGAAGGACTGGTATTACGTCAGTGGAAGAGAGCCCACATCCCTTTTGAAGGCTTTTGTTCTGATATAAGGCCATAAAAAACTGGACATAGGGAATTTCGTCCCATTTCTTTTGTCTCTGGCATAGCAGGTCCAATTGTAAAATGGTGTTCTAATTAAAAGGCCCACTGATGGGCCAAATTTCCCCATCTTCCAGCCAGTATTGGAGGCAGGCTGTATTACATAGGAAGATTAAATGTTTTCAGTCAAGGGGTGACACCTGAAAAATTCCCATCTGCAGGATGCACCCTAATGGGCTGTCCTTAGCTATGGTGGACGTTTGGTTCCCCATACCTTAGATGTTCCGTTTTGGATTTGTTGCCAACTACTGAGGGGGGTGGTTGGAGTGATTTGTTGGCACACAAATGCCACAAGATTTGATCCAAGTAAGATTTCTGGTTTGGGAAATTTGGAACCAGCCCGAAACTGTTGATGGATTCCTCAAGAGAAAAAAACTAGGAGGCATCCAAATAGCATGGACTCTGATATAACTGGGGGTCCCCCTTGAATGTGTAATGGGCTGTGCTTGGGATAGTTAGTCTCTCCTCAGTCAGAATGTCCCACAGGGGGTTGGACAGGCCTGCCTCTGGGCCAGAGCAGCTTAGCCATGTTAGTTCCTGAACACCTTGGTCCCTTAGGGAATGGCACAGCTGTCTGAGGGAGGACTCTTGTCTTTCCTCCTTTCAGCCAAAAAGGAGTTTTCTGACTTCCCACTAGGTGAGATCTAAAAGCATGAGGGATTCCCACAGGGTACTCACCAGATCACTGGAGTAGCTGGTATTCTGTGCTGATACCGGGAGGAGAGCCTGTGGAATCTCAGTTGGTAAAGAATCACCCAAGGTTCGCCTCCCAAGCAGAGTGGGGAGGAGAGGTCGGGCAGTGGGTGTTTCCTGTTCTTGCCAGCAGCTCACGGGGCTTCCCAGTAATGATCTTGTGAGTGGCTCACAGGGCTCCCCAGCCCAGTTCAGAGAAACTAGCTCTGACCAGAAGAGGTCAAGTCCCCAGTCACATACCTACCTTGGGACCCTTTCACATTTGGGTGTCCTCGGTGCCTTTTTCTGAACTCAGATCGAGCGTCCTCGTTCTGTTTTGTCAGGTGGTCCTTATTACCTGGGCCTTATTCTGGTCTCACCTCTTGGCTCACGGGGCTGCCCACTTTCCTTTACCACACTGAATGTGACTATGGAGAATGCTACTGTTGACCCCTGGAGGTGGGCGAGGAGGGCAAAAAGCCTTGGTACAGTCACTACTGCCTTGTACAGGGGTCAAGAGGTGAGCACTGCTGGTGAGACAGCGGGCAAGACTGCCGTGGTTCCCTCTAGTCCACAGATCCTCACCGTCCCCAGGCATCTGGTACCGAGGGAAGGCCAGCCAGAGGCAGCGGGCAGATAGGCACTGAGTTTCAGGCTCTGATCCCCAAGGATGCCAGAGTATGATCCCCTCAAGGGCGTGCAGTCCAGATTACTGTGGGGGCTACGCTGTGTGTGCTCCCCACCCAGGTATCAGGTTGCTGGGCAGAGTTGCTTTGATTTGGGAAAGGCTGCCAAATCAAAGCAACCCGTCAGAGTGTCCTCAAAGACCAGAGTCAGCCATCTTCACGTGAACCTCCCAAAGCCTCTGCTGTCCTCCCACGTCAGTCTAGTGGATAGATACAGGCGAAAAGGCCATTGTCTGTCGCTTCATGGTCACCGAAATTTGTTACTGATGCTTTCAAGCTGGACCCCAACAAGGGTCCTCCTGCCTGGTGTCACTTGAGCCAGTAGAACAAGACCAAGTTTGGTTCAGAAGCAAAGGAAAGTTTCATTCTTTAATCAAAGAATGGAGAGGTCTGAGCTCATTCTTTAAAGCACACCCTCTCCCTAACAGGCCTGCATTATAGGGTTTTCGTCAGTGGCAGAGGGAGGAGTGGAGTCCTTGCAGGTTGGGCACAGTCGTGTTGTTCACAGTGCTCCAGATCAAGGTGCTGCATGCAGCATCTCCGCACTCGGTACACTGTCGCCATCTTCAATTGAGATGTCACATGCAGCGCTTTTGCACACGCCCCACCCCTCACCCCCCAGCCCCTGATTGTGGTGTCTGCAGCGTGGTTCTCAGAACTCTAATCCGACATGTTAGGTGCAAGGCCCCTACACATGACCCTCCTATAGGCAAGTAAAACTAGACTAAGCACAAAAGAAGAGGTCAGACCGTATCTTCTCATCTAGATTCCCATCTTATTTTTCCTGGGGACCCCAGTGGGCTTTGCCAGTGACAGAAGCACATGAGAAGGACACTGAATTTCTGTGCATCAGATCAATTTTTTCTTATTTTCTGTAAAGTGTTAGGAGTAATCGCTCTTAAAAACTCATATATACTTCAGACAGATTGTAAATTCATATAACCATTTAGTAAGGTATTTGGCCACAGTTTCACAAGTGTTTTGAACTGACAATTTAAATGGCTTATTTTGATCCGGTACTTCCACATCTAGGAATTTCCCTAGATAACAGTTTTGTGCACAAAGAATATTCGCTTCGGTACTGCTTATGATTATGAGTCAGTGCCACAACTACATAATACTGTGCTGCCTTCAAGATGATGCTGTGGAACATATTTAATGGCAATGAATGTTTTAAATAATATATTAAATGAAAACAATTACAAATTAAAATAGATAACATTATCTCACTTTTGAAAGAAAAGTGTGTGTATGTGTGTAGAAAATGTCATATATGTATATATATACATATATACTGAATATATGTATATGTATTTCTTCAGAGTGGTTACCTCTAGGTGGTAATATTGAGAAAAAAATTTTTTAAATTATCCATATTTCATTTTATGTGTATATATATATATATTCTCCCTGACAATAGACTAATCTTTTTTATGTTTTGATATTTTATAAAAGCCATTTTACTTCATATTCATCCATAGAGTTCCTTATAAAATTATTTATACACCTGCTTCCCTACAGAGGCAAATATTGAAACATGTTAAATTAACTTTCTCTCTTTCTCTCCCCCCTCCTCTCCCTCTCTCATTTCTTCACTTTTGGCACCTCTCTTTGGCCTATCATGGTAATAGTCAAAATCCCCAGAATGGGTCATAAAATCTAGCTCCAAGTGTCTTAAGTATTTCTTGCAATTGATTTTGGAGTTACCAAAATTTAAAAATATTCATTCATTCTATTTCTGGTATAATCAAAACATTTCCATGACTGATCTTAATTGCAATTTTATTTTCTCACCTTATCTTAGCTAGAAAACACCCTTGCCAATTTTATTACAGTGTAATAAAAACTGAGTCTCATGTAAGTTTCCAGACATCTCAGGAGGTGGTTTTTTACACAAAACTTACACAGTATTTCTGTGACTCTCTCGCCACACCGTAAATGAAACATTTCTCACTGATATTGTCCTCTATTATATGAGAAGTGGTTATTAACATTTCTCTAGATCTAGGACATAGATTTGTTTTCAATGTTAATTGGCTGGTCAGCGAAACTTGGTCATTCTACTTTCCCAGAAGTGAAGCACTTTTAAATCTCTTTTTATTATTCTAATTTAATGTATCTAAATATTTTCCTGAATTTTAGTACTAATATGAATTTCAATAATTATTATTAATCACCTACAGCAAGATAGAATAATACCAGGAACATTGGGAAAACACAGATAAATAGAAAAAAAAATTGTATTAGTTGAAACTGATTATTGCTTCATTCTAGGACATAGCCTCATTAATATCTCTTCTAGCAGCCTTCCCTGCATGGCTACTCCCTCATATGGAGAAACAATCCAACTTACTGGCTCTAAGTCAGCTATCCTTAAACTATTTCAGGGTGCTCACAGACATCTGCCATTTTACTAATGTTATAAACAAAGTCAAATGCACATTTTATCTGGTAAAATATGTTTTCAGCAGATTCTCTGAAGCAGTGGTTCTTAAACCTGAACACATTAGGAATATCTAAGGAATTTTTAGAAATTACCTATGCCAGCAACTCATCCCAGACCAAATAAATTGTGATCTCTGGACATGCTCTAATGGTTCAGATTCAGAAAAGTCTTAAAGGTGCCATTCTAGATGATGGAGTCCATATTAATGGTGAGCCATGATATACTAGGTATGCAAAACCCTGCCAACACAGGGTCTTATCTCCCCAAGTACTCCATTCCAAAAGTTGTGATTGGCAGCAAAATATGAATTTCCTCTTCTTATGTATGCTAAAATCCATCCTAAAGGAGAAGACTTGAGAAGGTTGGAGGTGGGGTGTGTATTTGTGTGTGTGTGTGTGTGTGTGTGTGTGTGTGTGTGTGTGAATTCACCTGACCAGGTGCTGCAGTAGCATGATTTCTGTCTCAGATATTGACTCTCCTATTTTAGCAAATTGATTTGTAATTGACCTTTAGAGAGAGAGGGGCTACAGGCTGAAGGGCAAGGATGATCCTTCTACTTGTGCATTGAATACATAAGAGCTTCAACTCAATGAGGACCCCAGAGAATGCAATGTCCTTTGGATATTCAGAGATGCTGTGACATCAGGTACAAGAGATAGCAAGATAGGGTTCAGTATCAACATTTCCCGGAGGATTGAGTGGCAGCTTCAGCCCACTGGGGAAGAGTTGATTCTCAAGTGCTGTTGCAGGCCGTGAGCATCAGTGAAAAGGTCTGAGGTTGAGAAATGGAAGAGGGCTTCTCATGAGCACATTTGAGACCCTCACTGGGGATATCCAAATGTAACATGGAAAGATCTAGCAGGAAGGGACTGAAATTCTGCCTCAGCAGGTGGGGGCCAGAATGATTAAGTTCTGAGTTAATAATAGGATTCCATTTTAACTCATTAGTTAATAAAGGTTGGGGAAATTTGGTTATAAATAAATGTTTTAGTTTCCTCCTCTAAACAACTTTATGACATTGGTAGATTTTTATCCCCATTTTTATGGATTAAAAACAAAACTGACCTTTGCAGTGTTAAATAACTTTACTGAGGTCATTCAATTATTAAGAACCCAGTTTTGTTTCAAGTCCAGTGGTGTAAAAGCTAATAATACTGCATTGTTCAGAAATAATAATTGAATATTTATCATATACCATGCACTTTCCTCAGAATAAACACACTCATAAATGCTCTCAGCTTCCTAGCTTCCAGTCTGCTCTTAGTGAGATTCTGAAATGTTTTTGGTATGAAGTGAAGGAAGTAGACCAAGTGTGAGATTCAGTACAACTATTAATCTTGAATAACATAATAGTGTCTAAGACAAGGCTTCTATATATTAAATATTTCACAAGCTACACATAGACATTCATTTCAATATTTTAGTATTCCAATTTCTATGAATGCTAATCTTACTCCCATATAAAATCTGTCTCTGTGTATGGCTTAACCCTTGGGAGAAATCTTGCAGCATGGAGGTTGGATTTATGTCAGAGTCCATCTTATTTAATTTTGCCCTATTGTTTTCATGTTTATTCCAGCAAATTAAGCTCTTTTAACAATTTGTGGTATTTACTAAGCCACACCTTATGCAATGAGGAGCAGTATGAAAACAATATGGAATTATCACTAAGTCCTGTGGTATATGCTGACTTTTTTGATTCAACTAAACCTCTTTAGGTTTCTGAAAACAACTGTTCGACAACAAATGAAAATATGAAAAATCAAGAAACCAGTGCAAATATAAACATATTCTAAAACCATTTTGCTATTGATTACCAAGAAGACAATTAGAAAATACTTCAATTATGAGTGTACTTACATTTCTACTGGCAGTGGAACAATTACTTTCCATTCAATAAAGTTCTCTGTCATTATTATAGCCATTTGTGGTTTTTGATGAATGATATTTGAATCTATAAAACTATTTGTTTGGTGCACATTTTTTATAAAATAAAATCAGTTATAATTTTTATATGTAGTGTTTGTTGTCAAAGAAGAAGGTCTTTCTTGTTCTAAGGAATAGTCATTGATCACAAAAGAACCATAAATGAAAGTTTAATTTATTAATATGCCTGTGGTTCTTCCCTACTGAGGACATTATCCTTATTCTGTCTCATGTATAAATAAATTTGAAGAATGAGATGACTTAGAAATGAATAGTATTATCCCAGTAGAATTTTTGTTATGCTGTATCCTTACTCATTATCATTATATTGATGACCGCACATTATGTCCCATATCTTTATAATCTCTGTATTAAATATAGAAATATTCTTTGAACCCAGGTAGGATGGAACATTTGAGAAAAACTGCATAGTGTTTAAGAATTGCTTACATGTCAGTCATTGCTTTATCACTTGCTGGCAGTATGGTCTTAAACAAGTTACTTAACCTCTCTGAATCTTAATTTCTTGTTTGTAAAATAATCATGGCAATAATACATGGGACTACACTGAAGAATCAATGAAATGATATATATAGCATGCTAACAAAGGAGCCTGGGCCATAGTGTGTGTAGTAGATTGCATTATTGGTTTAAAATTTTCACCCCTCCTTTTGTCATGTGACTTTCCAGTCTTTTCCACCAAAGAGATAATGTATATTTTCCTGATGCTTGGCTTTGACTAATAGAATAAAGAGGTAGTGAGTGTTCTGGATCTTATCCTAAGCCTTGAAACCTCATATATTCTGTCTGCACCCTTGTGCCTCTGCTAACACCATGAGTAGAATATTATCTGGTTGGCCTATAGGTCTAAGGAGGAATGAAAAATGGAACAGTCACCCCAAACAACTCATAGATCTGCAGTGCGAAGTAGGGCCACCGTGGCTGCCACAGAACAGAAATTTGAAAAGAAATGTCAAACTGAGGCTACCCCCAGGCAACCCACAGGCACATACACAGTAATAGTTTATTGCTTTAAGCCACTGATTTTAGAGGCAGTTTTGTTAATGAAACAAAAATTGACTGATACAGTATGTGATCAATATAGATTAGCTATTGCTGTGGTTATTATTTACTATCATTTGAAATAGAAGCCCAATAAAAATAAATAAAGCAAAGCAGTATGATAATCAGTAAGGTACAGAACTCTGTTTTCTAAACCTGAGGTTGTCTTTAAAAAGATAGTATTTTATCTACTCCTGTTTATTTCTGAAACCACTGTTGGCAGACAGCACCTTCTTCAGGAAAAGGAAATGCAAATGCTCGGGAGAGTTTTGTCTAATCTGCCACTTCTCCAAGCAAAATAGAATCCTATAATAAACAATCTTGTGATCAAAGATGTATAAATGTAATGCCGATGCTACAAATACATCACACATGCAAACCTCAAATACATATCTCCCTCCTACATACGCTTCCACAAATATTCTGCTGTACCTCATGGAAGGAATTGCATCATTTCTTCCGGAAGCCTCAAGCTGTGACTCTGCAGAAGCCAAGGCAGCAACATCCATTTGAGCTGTGACAAAGGGTGGGGTCAGGAGACAGAGGTTTATACAAGAAATTAAAGGGCAGAGCAGGGAGAAGAATTGAAGGCAAAGGCACTTAACTCTCCGAACTTTTAACTGCTCACAAATTTGAAGCTTTTAAAAGCATATAAAAATAGAATGTCCTTCAGCTGGATGCAGTGTATGACTTGGATGCCTCCTTTTTGGGGTGCATACTGCATAGATATTTAGCATGTAAGCTTGAGTAGTTTGTGGTTTATGGTGTAAAGGAAGACTGCGTGATCAAATCTGGTTTAAAATACAAAAAAAGAAAAAAGTACTGTAGTCCTGCACTGATCTGACTAGATATTCTAAGAAATGGGGAATAATCTTGTAGTAAGGAATGAAATAATAATAATAATAAACTGGTTTTTAAAAACTGTCCACCATTAAGTTAAATTGTGAACTCCAGAGGGAAATTGCTGTTTGTTTCTATATATTGCTTTGCCCTTCAACTCAGCTGTTGGCTCTGCATTAATATTCAGGCAGCATCAGTGCCAGTCCTGGTGATTCACTGAGGTATTATGAATATGCAAATGAGCAAGAGCTTTTTATGTCTATGGTTTGTCTCTCTTAGATGTCTGAAGGAATAATTGGAGCCAATTGGCTGCTGATAACTTGTATATAGATAACTATTGCTCTGGAACCTAAAACCATTTCTTATTTATTCTTATACCAGCCCAGAGGTTTGATTTCAATCAATCTCTTGAAAATAGAACTCCCAGTATTCTCTTAAATTGATTAACTTAGAGGTTAAAGTGTCATATTATTTTAACTTCTTAGATTATAATGATAGCATTATAAGTGAGCAGTATACAGAGTGGAATTTGTATTAGTCACTCACTTTCTGTTTTTCCTTAGGTCTTTATTAGTTTTCCCTGATGAAAAAGCAGGGGTGCAGGAGTTGGTAGAGTGTTCTGAGTAGATGAATCCTAGAGCTTCTGAAGTGTAGAGATAGAATAGACAGAAAGGAGGTTGTAGGAGAGAGAAAAAATAATTTATCATATTCAGCAGTAATTAATGTTTGGTCTTAAAATCGCATTAATGTTATCTTAATGATAAGAATTAAGGAAACAGAATAAACCTTCACATTTCTGTATAATTCCTTTTAACGCAGACAAATAAGAATAACTTTTACCAAGAAAAATCAAAGTATATAATAAGTGAACTAAGTAAATTTTAATATACATTTTGGTGGCTCATATTACCTCTTGATTAGGGATTTTGTAATACAGTTAATAATTTTAATTTAGTTTTCAATCAGTGTGGCACAGCTAAAAGAACTGTAAGATGATATATAATATTTCTATTATTGTGCCCTACGATTGGCTCAAACATTTGTGGTCATTTTCTTTTGATGTTCTAGCATTGTCTCATTTCTATGAAGATACAACCTTTAAATTGCCACAGCTTGCTGAATGTATACAGAGAACTAGTTTATGAAATAACCAGCATTCTGCTAACATTTAGCCACTTTGATTTAATTGAGAAATTATTTCAGCTACAGAAAATAGTCTTTAAAATAATATTATATAGTTAGGTGATTCCTCTCTACCTAGAAAAAGGAGTTTTCTGTTTTTATTAAAGGGCAAGTACTGGATAGTTCATCTCAGTTATGTTCTGGTTTCCTTGTTGTTATTGCTTACGCTGCTTTTTGTGTTCATTTGTTTTTTCAACCTCAGTTTGAAACAACAAAGGTTTATTTCTTGTACATGCTAATGTACCACTCAGGTTGGTAGAGGAGCTATGTTAATTGTAGGTAGTTAGAGACCTAGGCTGATGGGGTCTCGCAATTCACACATGCTCCCCTGCTTGTCATGTCAGAGGAGGAGCAGTCCTGGAGGGTCTTGCACTAGCACTTAAATGCTCAAGCCCTGAAGTGACATGTGTCATTCTGCCTATGACTCATTGACTGAAATAGTCACATGGCCACACCTACTTTCAAAGGGTGAAGAAGGAAATAGAATGCTCTCATGTGCCTCAAAGACAAGGAGAAAAGGAATATTTATGCACATTAATAATTTCAGCACCATAACATAGCATCCCTGCATTCTAAGTAGAAAGGCCAAATCATTTAAAAAGTCATGTTTCAAATTAAAGAATAAACCCCCATAAGACTCCCACAAATATTCAATAATTGCTAAAATCTGAGGTGTATTATTTTACTTTCTGGAAGAAAAAATGTGTGTGTGTGTGTGTGTGTGTGTGTGTATCTGTATTTTATTATTGTATGCCCCATGACTGACTAAAAAATCCTATACATGCAAAATATATGAATGTTATACATATATATATTTGGAGCTGAATTGAGTTAGGCTAGACATAAAGGTGCTCAGCAGGAAAATCTATTACAAAGAGAATCTAAAATGTCAATGAAAATGTAAAAAATTAGAGAAAATGTATTTTCCAGAACTCCTCTTTGGAAGTATACTGAGTACAATTATAGGCCATATTTTATTTTAGCATCACTTGGGCGAGATAGCTATAAGGGGACAGCAGGCTTTTCTTTCATCTTCCTTCATTTAATATCCTTATTTTTTCCAGCTTTATTGAGGAATGATTGATAAATAAAAATTGTATATATTTAAGGGGTACAATGTAATGTTTTGATATACATTGTGAAATGATTATTACCACAATGAAGTTAAGTAACATATCCATCACTTCATATAGTTATCATTTTTTTCTGTAGTGAGAACACTTAACATCTACTCGCTTAGCAAATTTCAAGTATACAATATATTATTATTAACTGCAGTCACCGTACTATACATACTATTTATTAGGTCTCTAGAACTTATTCATCTTACAACTGAGAGTTTGTGCCCTTTGATTAATATCTCCCCTTTTCCCCAGCTCCTCAGCCTCTGGTAATCACCATTCTACTCTGTTAAGAGTTCAGCATTTTTTTTTTAGATTCCACATATAAGTGAGGTTATGTCATACAGTATTTCTCTTTCTGTGTTTGACTTATTTCATTTAGCATAACATTCCCTGATTCATCCATATTGTCACAAATGTCAGGATTTCCTTCTTTTTAAAGGCTACATAATATTCCGTTGTATATATATGCCACATTTTCTTTACCCATTCATCTCTTGACAGACTCTTAGTTTGTTTCTGTATCTTGGCTGTTGTGACTAATGCTGCTATGAACATGAAAGTGCACATATCACTGCAGATAGTGTTTTTCTTTCCCTTGCATGTATGCTCAGAAGTGGGATTGCTTGATCATATGGTAGTTCTATTTTTAGCTTTTTGAGGAACCTTCATACAGTTTTCCATAATTGCTGTATCAATTTACATTCCCACTAATAGTATACAAGGGTTCCTTTTTCTCAACATCCTGTAAGGAACTTTTAAAAGTAACAACAGAGGATCGCTGTATTGTTCATTGGTTCTAGTCTCTTAGTAAACAGTGATCTGACTGATGTTAGTGAGCGCAGCAGGGTAATTTACAGGCAGGGGTTTGTTTGTTGTGGGTTTTTTTGGCAAGCAGATTTGCCCTTCTTCTGACCCTTGAACACAACAATAAACTTGTCCTCCAAATAAAAATTGAACAAATATTAAAAGAGTAGTGGTTTGAATAAGCCAAATTGTCAGGGCTGAGACAGAGACATATATTGCCCATTAACCTCCAGAATGTGACTTCACTGATTAGACTCTCTAAATAGCAGCTACCTCCTCCCTCACCACTCCATTCAGTGTATCCCATCAAATATCATGCAGCTGGTCCCAGACAGAGGAATATTACTGTTAAGTCAACAGTATTGTGAATTAATGCATTAGGTCTACATTAAAAGTATAACTATAGGGCTTCCCTGGTCGTGCAGTGGTTGAAAATCTGCCTGCCAGTGCAGGGGACACGGGTTTGAGCCCTGGCCCGGGAAGATCCCACATGACGCGGAACAACTAAGCCCGTGCGCCACAACTACTGAGCCTGCACTCTAGAGCCCGCAAGCCAAAACTACTGAGCCTGGGTGCCCTAGAGTCCACACGCTGCAACTACTGAGTCTGCATGCTGCAAATACTGAAGCCTGCATGCCTAGAGCCCGTGCTCCGCAACAAGAAAAGCCACAACAATGAGAAGCCTGCGCACCGCAACGAAGAGTAGCCCCCACTGGCCACAACTAGAGAAAGCCTGCGTGCAGCAATACCAAAAATAACTAAATTTATTTAAAAGAAAATATAACTATATAAAAAGCAAAAAAGAGTTACTATAAAAGAGCTTACTTTTTCT
Source organism: Monodon monoceros (assembly GCF_005190385.1). NCBI lineage: Eukaryota > Metazoa > Chordata > Mammalia > Artiodactyla > Monodontidae > Monodon > Monodon monoceros. The sequence continues at coordinate 24,174,561 of NW_021703779.1, read as the reverse complement.
GCCTTTATTCCTTCTTATTTTTCATAGGAACTGACTTCATAAGAATAGTAAAAAAAAAATTAATGATAATTGTAATTTGCTTAAAAATAATTTCGCATAGACAGTTTATGCATCCTAACCAGGAATCTCCACTCCAGGGACAGTCAGATATCACTTTTTCAAAGAGAATATCCTCCCCACTCCAGAGGCAGTGATTACAAACAGATTAGCTATCTTTGTCTTTGATCATATCCAGATGTTTTGCTAATCACCGTATTTCATGTCAGAAATGGGTTTTCATTGGTTAAATTAGTGGCTAGCTTATTAATTGGCATGGCACCTGTTATAAATGGATGGTAATTAGTGAAACTAAAAGCTTTCATTTTATATGAATTGCCTAAAATAGTATAAAGATGCTCCCCACCCTTGAATAAACAGGACAAAAAAATCCAGCAAGGTTTGTAGCTTCTACTGTTAGGGATGTTGCCAAAGGCTAGGTCTGTAAACTATCATGTATCCTGCCTTTGGTTTAGAAGGATTTTGGTTGCTTAATGATGACCATAAGAGTAACTGTGTCCTACTTCTGGGATATTGTCCAGTGTTGAGCCAATATTTCTTGTAAGGGGGGTGGGTCAAACTCCTAGAATAACAGACAGCTGAGACTTCATCAAGCTTACAGAATAAGCCGTAATATGAACCATTTTTGCCTCTTTGCTAATAAATGTTTCTAGAGCTTGTTCTGAGACTTGATTTCATAATAACCTGGTTACACCGTTTAAGGGAAATAGCTAGCCCTTATTCATATAAAATATTTTGTTGGCTACTGTTTATTAAAAGTAAACAAACAAAAAAATCCCTGAGTTTTGCATGTTCAATTTGCTTAGGGTCATCCCCAACAGAATTAAATATTAATTAGTGGTATCTCCATTTTTGCTACTCGACATTAGTAGACTCCTTGTAATAGAATGATCTTTAAAAAAAATATTGCTTTTGTACAATTTACATTGACTACATAACTTTCATAATTGCTAATCACCATCCTTATATCATAACCTGAGCTTCCATTAAAAATATCAAAGTAAATCAAGTTATATCAGAAATAGCATTATTTTAGATGATGAGATTATATACTATTTCATTTTTATTATATAAACCAAATTTATCTTCTGAAAGATCATTTTACATGCAGGAAGCCATTGATTTGGGGTTTTTAATAAATGTTATACAAATAACAAGTGAATAAAGCTTGTAAATAATAATTTAAAATGGCAAAATCTTAGTTAACTAGAGAATGTTAATAGATAACATTCTGCATCTAACGTACCGTATTTAAAAAGCAAGAGACAGACCTGAAATTTTATGTGTGTTAATTAATAGCTCCTCATCTTCCCCCCCCCCAGCCCCAGGTAACCACCATTCCAGTCTTTGATTTTATGAATTTAAAACTTATAAATTTATTAAATAAATTTATTAAAACCATCTAAATTTATGGTTTAGATGCTTCATATAAGTGGAATCCTGCAGTTACTTGTCTTTCTGTGTTTGGCTTATTTCACTTAGCACCTATAGTCAACAGTAATGTATTGTACACTTAAAATTTGTTAAGAGGAGTTTTTTAAAAAGCAAGAAACAAAAACTATTCTGCTCCAGACTATCCCCAGTTAGACCAAGGATCAATTTAACAAGTTACTGTCTGAATAAGTTAATGTTTTCCCAAAGAACCCATGCATCTATTGTGTGGGTCTATCTATTTAAAGCATACATACATATATAGACACAGGGGATACTGTAATGTAAAAGACTGGGTCTTGCCCTTAAAGAATTTCTAATCCAGCCAGATACTACTAGATAACTATTAATCATTATACAGAACAGTCAAAGCTGTGTTAGAGCTAGTACTGTCTAGAACAAGGTTCCAGTTTTAGTTTTGGTATTTATTTGTTTTTTTTGATTTTTTGGGTTTTTTTGTAGTATGCGGGCCTCTCACTGCTGTGGCCTCTCCCGTTACGGAGCACAGGCTCTGGACGCGCAGGCTCAGCGGCCATGGCTCACGGGCCCAGCCGCTCCGCGGCATGTGGGATCCTCCCGGACCGGGGCACGAACCCGTGTCCCCTGCATCGGCAGGTGGACTCTCAACCACTACGCCACCAGGGAAGCCCTAGTTTTGGTATTTATTAACTGGAAAGCTTTAGGTAAAGTATTGCACCTCACTAAGACTCAGTTTCCTCATTTGTAAAAATGAGAACATAATGCCTGTCCTACAGAGTTCTCATGTTGTCATGAGAATTAAATACACTAATGCTTTTAAAATGCTTACCTGAATGCCTGGTATACTTTACAATAATCTCTTAAGCAGTTTTATGTATTGATTCAATGGATTGAGCAATTGTCCTCAATACCTCCATAAAACATACTGGCAGATACTCTCGACACCCTGAATGCTCATGGCTACAAGTCTACTGTCTACTATACCCTCAAATGTTGCCCCCATCAATTGAGTTATTTGCTTATCAAAGAGTCAGTCATACTTTATCCCCTCAAGTTTGTTGTGTCATTTTTACTTGTTTTAATTGTATAATAATTCAATATGAACAAAACAATTTCAAGTGCTGAAATAGATTTTTGTCCATAAAAACTGTCGAATTCTTTTGCTAACACTTGATAAATGTGAGCTACTAAAATATGTGGAAGAGATACTTGTAAAAGTTTGGAAAAATCATATTCTAGAAATATTTTTTATACAAAGTGCTTCTTAAGTGTCTTTGGGTTTCGACCTTATTAATTAAAAAATTAGCTAAAACTAGAATGTGTAGATGACGCATATGACTGTGGAACTTACATTCACAAAATCAAAGTCTTGGCACTACATAAAAAAAGTGATAAATAAAATTTACCACTTAATTTTAAGTTAAAATGAAGAGTTGTAAATTAAAATATATTGATATTTACATTAAATGAACATTTTAAAGTATATATACATATATAGATACACATATACCTATAAATATACGTATATTTAGTTTTATTTATTTGTTGGTTGTTATTGTTGTTATTTCTTCCGTATTGTACTTTTTTGATTAACTGACCAGTGACTCATTTCTGGCTGCTTCAGAGAAAAGTGCTTCTAGTTGTAAGCAAAAAATCAATGGTGGATATGAGTGTATAAAGGCTAGTTTTGTCTAGGGTGAAGGTTAGGGAATTGTTATTCCTGAAGAATCTGACAAATGTAAGCACCGTATATATTTGTATTATGAGCATTAACTTAAAAACGTAGCTATCAAATAGCTTAACCAGCATATTAATTAGATGTTTAAATGTTAAAAATTGCTTTTTTCACTAAGAAATATTTTATTAGGATTGTTTTTATAAGATGTTAAGATTATTTGTGTTTGTTAATTCTAGTTAAACTTCTTTTGTATAATATTATATATTTATATATAATTATATGTACAATATAATTATATAATATGCAATACAATTTAGATAATTTCTTCTTGTAGCATTTTGCACGGTTGTATTTTTTATCTATATTTTATTCAGTAAAATTTTTTTGGAGATGGGGACAATGCCTCAACATTTTTGTGCTCATCACATTGTCAGTCTGTGTTTGGGTCGAAATATGTAATCAATACATTCTTCTAGGAACAAATGAATATCTGGAAATTACTGCTTTCCAGCTACTAAAATGAAGATTGACCCTTTTAAATTTTATTTCCAGATTACTCTAAAAAATAAATCATGTTATTTATATGTAAACACAGAGGAGACATAAGTCTCTTAGAATTTGGCTAAATTCTTTTGAATAATGCATGATTACTTTGCTTCGTAGACTAATGTATCAATGAATTGATCTCACTCTGCAGAAATGTTACCTAAGATTTTTAAAATATTTTTCTTCAAATTTTGAGGAATAAAAATGTATTAGGGTGAACATTTACTAGCAGATGCTGAAAAAATCCTCATTCATAAATATTTAGATCTTCATTTGATGAGAAAAATATAAGATTACAGTATATGTCAGTCTTTCCCACCTAAATGTGTAACTGTATTCATGAATTATTCCTATTGCAGATGTAATGTCTTTCAAAGTATTTTATTACAGCAATGTATTTCCCCTAGGAGGAGTGTTTATAAATATATGAATCAAGGTGATACATTTTGTGTTATTATTTCTTGCCTTCTTCCTGGATTTGCTTCCATGACTTACAAAATATTTTACAACAAAATGAGCCAATAGGAATTGCTGTATTGAAGTAGACAAAGGATTCAGTTATCTTGGCAACTATTATATGAATGTGTTTTTTGTTATTGTTCTTAAAACTAGAGAAATGCATATTTGCAACAAAATTATTTCTAAATGATCAGCTTCTCTCCCAAATAATCTAAAATTAAAGCCTATCTGTTTAGAATTCTTCAGATTATGGTCATCTAGAAAAATTTTACACCGTAAGTTAACCATATGCTCAGTCTGCATGCCAGCTTAGTTGTGTCTCTGTTTTCTGACATTAGAGATATGTATACAATTTATATCATTGTCACTTCAGAGTAACTTTGATCAATTTAGATGAACAAAACTAAGTTCTAAAAAAAGTTGTAAGCAATTTGAAAATCTTTTGTCCCTGTGTTTTCTTTTAACCTTTAAATCGGATGAGATTTTTCTCCTTGATTTTGTTTCTTTTACCCAAGGTTTCAATGGTTCTATTTTTTGAATCACTTTACTCTGAAATAATTATAGTATGCCAGGTCCTCATTATTCCGTATAACTACATATTCTGTCCTCATCCCTGCTGATGCATGACTGAGTGGTGGAATAATGCAATGCTCTCAGGTTGTTGAAATTGACAAAATGGCCTAGCAACTAATTGGTGGATCTTAGAAGCTAATACCTGTTTCTCTTTTTGATTCATTTGCACATGACTGGACACATCTAATCAAGTTTCTTTGCCTTGAAACTTCAGTTTCTACAGGTCCATGAGAGCAGGGACTTCATCTCTTTTGTTCACAACCGTATATCCAGAGCTCAGTAAGTGCCTAGCATATAGTAGGCACTCAATAAATATTATTGAGAGAATTAATAAAATGAATTGTAGTAATTAGGTAATTAGTGAATCAATGAATCTATGCTTACATTACATAGCTAGATTGCAAAACCAACTTAAAAGTGTTCATATATCAAAATGGTTAGACTCAGGAGATTCAGAGTCATGCTGTGTGATCTCATGTAAGTTATTTAGTCTGAGTCTATTTTTTCTTATTTGTAAAGGCAAATAATTATAATATCATAAAGATTAAATGGGATAATACATATTCAGTGGTTATGTCTGTCACATCATAATCAATACATAAAGGTATTTTTATTATGGACAGGAATTTAATTTGGGAATTCACTCTCAGAAACTAGTATTAGAACAGGGCATTTTATAAACTTCATCTAACTGTTAAAAAATACTAGACATTAAAGAGCAAAGCATTTGGTAAGGATTATGAAGGGGCTTGGAAATAGGAGAAAAGAAAAAAATAGGAGCTAATAGACATTTTAATTTTTTAAAAAGTATCCAACACTACTGTCAAAATTAGGTTCTTAGAACACCGTACTTCTAGGATTTCTGAAATTAAAATAACTATCTGACATTAAAATGTCTACTTTTAGTCCTAATATTCACGTTATTTGTATCAGTAAAATATTTATGGTGATTCTAGATACCTGAATATATAGGGATAAGAATCTTCCAATATTCCTAATTTTCTTACCTCAATCTAAAAGCATTCCTGCAGTTCTCAGGCAGGGGTAACAAATAGGTTTCAAACCATTTCCAGGCTAATCAGAGCAGTTGACAGTGACCACTCAGAGTGCTAAATTGATCCTGAAACTGCAATTTCATTCTCAGGGTTTCAGGGAGACACACTTGCCATGTCCATGCCATTTTGCTCAAAGAAAGTGGGCCTCAATTCCTGAGTCATATGGGAAATTTTTAACAAATATCATTGCCTAGACTCTACCCTAAACCAATCCAGTCAGATTCTCTGGGGCTGAGGCCCAGGTATCAGTACGTTTTAAACTTTGCCAAATGATGTTAATGTATAGCCGTGTTTGAGAGCCTTGGTTCCCATATGAGCTGATATACTAACCCATCTGCCACCCAGTAAATCTTATTTTTATTCTATCTTCAAGTCAAATATGCATGAAATATTAAAGTAGCTCTAATAGAAACATTTTAATTTGCAGATCCTGACCAATTCTAGGTTAACATAAATCTTACCTAGGATCATTATTATACCATTCATTTGTGCTTTGTCCACATTTTTCTACCTGTATATCATTAATGATCCTAAAATGCAGGTGTGTGTGAGGATGAGGCTGTGGGAAAGGATATGGTAACTGTCTTGAATACCCGAGACCCATAACAACGGTACTGTGTCCAATCAACTGAGAAGGAATTTGTAAAAATTATAAGATAACTACAATCATTGCGCAATTCTAAACTCCTGTTTTAGAAAAGTTTGTGTATTTTTGTCCATGATCTAAATATCCTAATAACTGAATGCAATTCTAAAAGTGTATCACAGATAAGTTTTAAAATTATACCTGATTAACTGGGAAATGCTACTACTGGCCTTTGAAATCGGTTCTTCTAAAATACAGATTATGCCATGTCAAGATATTATCTGAGATTACATGACTCTGTCTTCTTCCTGACTCTATTGCTTTGCAGAGGCATCATTATCCTGAATTTAGTGCTTATAATAATGTTTTTCATTTTCTTATTCCCACATTTATATAGCCCTAAACAATATAGAATATTATTTTGTATATTTTTATGTTGTTTTTCCCAAATGTGATAATCATCTTCAGAAAGTTCTTAGTCATTTTTATTTCTTTAAACATTTTACACATACTTATTTTATCATCTTTATCTGATAATTTTAATATCTCAATTTCTTGGTCATCAAAATCTGTCCTTTTCTTCCCTCCTCACTTTTGCTTATTCGGAGCTTCAATTCAACGAATTTTATGTAAGGACAGCTGGTGAGTCCTTTTTTGAGGTTAACTTCTTCCAGAAAGGCGATGCATTTTACCTGTGTGAGGTGGCCCAAATTACTACCAACTTAGAATGTCTTTAATCTTGTGGCATGAAGTTTTACAGACTATGTGGGTAGCAAAAATAGGAACTCATATCATAAGCGAGAGCAGGAATGAAGTTGTGAAATCTCAGTGAAACCATTTTAAAATTTCCTTCCCAGAACCCAAGCCTAGATAGGTAATTTTACTTGTCATTGGCCCTTGACAGGAGGTTGGGTTTTTTTTGTCTAATTCATACTTTCACTGAAGGTGAAGATCTTGGCTTGGCCTGGGGTTTTTCTTGTTCCACCTTTGCCTGTTCCCTGTTCCACTTCTTGCTAGGAGCAAAGGACTTGTCTCCCTCTCCTTCAACCAGCTATGGAGGTGCAAGTGTCTTGGATACTGAGAAAGGCACAGAATTTCCCAAATACAAAGAGCGTAGTTTCAGCTTCATTATATCATTTGATTCGTAGCTTCCTCTTCATTTCTGTATGGCTCCTGATGATTTCCCTTAGCTTCCTGAAAGCTCAGCTATATAATTAAATACCGGTTGGTCATGTTTATCCAGCATATCTAGGTGATTTGTAACAGGCAGTTTTTCAGAGGAGTTAGCCTGCCTTATCACTGAAAGCCGATGTGTCCTGTATTACTAAAAGAATTGATGATGAAGCTTCTGGTTAACGAAGTGTATCATCCACTTCTTACCTCATCTATTCATTCACTTGACAAATATTAACTGAATGTCTCCTCTGTGTCTCACTCTTCTGTACCCTGGGGATAAAGTGGTCATCAAAAACTGTTGCTACTGTCAAGGAGCTTACATTCTAGTGGGAGAAACAAATGACAAATTAAATGTGTGTGTGTGGGCTTCCCGGGTGGCGCAGTGGTTGGGAGTCCGCCTGCCGATGCAGGGGATGCGGGTTCGTGCCCCGGTCCAGGAAGATCCCACATGCCGCGGAGCGGTTGGGCCCGTGAGCCATGGCCGATGAGCCTGCGCTTCCGGAGCCTGTGCTCCGCAACGGGAGAGGCCACAACAGTGAGAGGCCCGCGTACCACAAAAAAAAAAAAAAAAAAAATGTGTGTGTGTATGTGTACATCTCACAAATATAAGGTATATACTATACAGACACATATATATAAGAACATAATCATATTCCCAGGTAGCTCTCAAAGAAGAGCAGATTCTTGGGTCAGCATGTGATCAGTGATATTTTAGATATAGTGAAGGTTTCTCAGAGGAGGATACACTGATCAGGTATCAGGTAGAAAAGTAGTGAGGTATCTTAGCAGATGGACAGGGGTTGTATGATTGCTCCAGACAGAGACAACGTTATTAAGTACAAAGACTTAAGAATGGGAGTTGAAATGTTTTTCTGGAATTAAAAACTCAGGAGAATATAATCCTTTTAGGGAAAGAAGAATTTTTGGAACACTAAATCGGTCAGTTGGTCATTGAGGAGCTAGAGGTTTCCTAATCAGTTTATTCATAGTCAAATCAGTCGTTCAGCCAAATAAAAAAATATTGAGTGCTTCATATATTAGGTGTTGCATGAGACACAAAAGTTAAACACCAGTAACTCAATGTGCACTTACAGTTTAATAGGGAAAGTAAGGAATAACCTCATGGAAAGTAATACAGTCATGAAAAGTATTTTAATTACTGTCATCTTATTGCTTCCAGAAAAGTAACATAGAACATCATGTCATACTCTTCTCAATTTATTCATAATTTTAATAGCTTTAAAGTTGTAGCTATATTATATGTATATGTAAACACTAATATTATATGTATTTTTACAAAATTGCTAACATTTACCAAAAGTTACTTGGATTCCTTCCAGTTTCTCTTGGTTTCTCGTCTCTCCAGCACCAGCTCAGATTACCTTGATCTTTTCCTCAAAGCAAAAGAGAAAACAAAGAATAGCCCTTTTAAAAACACACAAACAACAACAAACTTAAAAATACCTTTAAAATAATTGTTTTGAAAAAAAGGGGAAAGAGTACAATTTCCCACAAAATTCGTGATGAGAGCTAGCAGCACAATTGTTAATAATGCCTAGATCTCTTGCCTTAATAAGGCTCTGGATCCTTACAGCCCTTTCTTCTAGTACATAATACAGATATCTCCCACTTAATATCAGTAATACATTCCTGAAATGAAAAGTTCTAAGCAGAAATGCTAAGTTGGAGCTGATTTCCCATTGTTTGAAATGGGAAATATATTTCTCATCACATGTGTAGAGCAATGATCTCTGAAAGAAAGGAAACAAATGAAGTGAGTCCTATGATCACTCAGTGTAATACCTAGAGAGAGTTTTCAGACCAGAACACAGGGTGGTGAAAGTCAGGGTGAGCCCAGCAGTGTACCTGAGTTGAAGAGATGGACTTGGGAATTTGGGAACATCAGGGTAAGGAGTTCACAGGGCAGAGTAAAGGAGAAGAGAGAGTTGCAGTGAGAGAAAGCTCTGAAGATCTGCAGAAGCACCAACCCCCCCGCCCTCCACTGAGTCTTCATTTGAGTATCAGAACATTCACATGAGGAAGCTACCTGAAGCCAAGGGACGAATAACCTGAAAGAAGCAGGCAGAAAAATCTCCAGGCTTAAGTGGAACAGAAATTATTGGTGTTCTCACCAGCCTGAGTCGAAAAATTATAATATGCGAGGTATCAGGTAGACTATTCAGAAGGATATTGGCTCACTTAAGGGGCAAGATGAGACCTAGACCAAAGGCTTCTCTGGTCCTGCTTAACAAAGCTCAAAAGCAAGTTTAAAAGGATCAAACCCCAAGGAAAAAAAATGAAAAAACTTCACCAAGACTCATCATAATCAAATTGCTTAAAACCAGTGACAGAGAGGGGGGAACACATTTTGCAGAAAGAAACAAATATAAGAATTATAGCAGACTATTGTTTTGGAAACAGTATGAATCAGGAGACAGTGGAACAGTATCTTTAAAGTACTGAAAGAAAATAACATCAACCTTGAATGATATAGCCAGTAAAAATATATTTCAGTAATAAAAGTGAAATATTTATTCAAACATACAAAAAGCAGAATCATCACTAGCCAACATGCAATTTTATTTGTATTTATTTATTTTAAAACACACATTTCTCTAACAGATGTATCTATTTTTTTTTTGAAAGGAATAGACTATGAGGAGGGAAAATATGTGGCAGAGAGTTAAGGAATAGAACATATATACAAATGTAAGTTGTTTTATTAATTGTTTTAGAACCACAACAAATTAGTACAGAGAATGCCTTGTATAAAACAACACAAAAAATGTTCAAAGATCGAGGTGTTGCCTTAGGCAAGGCTGAAGATTTAAGTCTGGTGTTTGGAATTTAGGCTGTAGTCCTTGTTTTTGGATGTATCACTGGGTGTGTGGGACAGTCTGTGCTTTTAACCAGATTTGAACAGAAGAATGACCACTTGGCCCAGGCACAAGTAGATGAGGTATTTGGTTTAATGTGTCATGTAACTACTGAAGTTCTTCCCCACGATTCAGTGCCAGGTGGGATTGTGCTTCTTTTCAAACTCCTTCTTAATATAGGCTGCTGTATCCGTCTCTATATTTCTCCAATGCCTGAGTAGCACAGTCCACCAAGTCCTGTTGCATTTCCTCTGACATAACAGCATTTTTAATCACAGCATTTTGGTCACAGTGAAGTAGGGGCAGGCTGACTGCATCCAGTCTGCTGGGGTAGGGGCTGGCCAGACATACAATTTTAAAGGGAGATCTTTGGGTAAAAGGAAATGATACCACATAAAAATCTGCATCTGTACAAAAGACCAAATAACACCAGAATTCGGGAATATGTGAGTAAATACAAAATGGTGTTTTCTTATGTTCTAAATTACACTAAAAGATAATTGAATGCTTAAATAAAAAATAATAACAATGTATTGTGGTATTTACAACAGATGTAAAAATAAACTGTATGACAATAACACAGGGACCAGGAGAAAGTAAATAAATTGTACTATTTAAAGGTTCTTCTACTACAGGTGAAGTGATATATTACTTGAGAGTAGAGTGTTATGAGTTATCTATACTAGAAACACCAAAGCAAAATTTCACCAAAGAGAATATATGGATTGCGAATATGCACATGAATAGATACTAACATCATTAATCATTAGGGAAGCTTAAAGCGACAACAAAATACCACCATATACTTATTTGAGTGGCTTAAATTTAAAAATAATAATAAACTGACAATATTAAATGCTGGCAAACATGGGGAGAAACTGGAATTCTCATGTATCACTGTGGAAATGCAAAATGGTACAGCCACGTTGGAAAAGTTTGGCAGTTTCTTACAAAGTTAAACATACACTTGCCACATGACGTAGAAACTTCACTCTTAGATATTTACCTAAGTGAAATGATTATATTTCCAGAAGCTTTACTCATAATGCCAAAATTTGGAAATGATGAAAATGTCCTTCAGCTGATGAATGGATAGACAGTGTGGTGTGTGCATACAATGGGATACTACTCAGCAATACAAATGAATGAAATACTGATATTTGTAAGAACATGGAAAAATGTCAAATGCATGTTGGCAAGTGAAAGAAACCAGACCCCAAAATCTACACACTATATCCATCCATTTGTGTAACATTCTGGGAAAGGTAAAACTCTAGGGACAGAAACTGATGGGTGATTGCCAGTGGCTGGGGGTATGGGAGGTAATGAATCCAAAAGCACAAAAAACAAACAAAAAAATCGAAGCCCAAGAATTCCTATCTTGAACCCAGGCTTGTTCAGTTCCAAAGCTCCTGTGCTCTTGATAATAATCCAGTGATGGATAACATGTTCCAGGTTAATTAAAGGGAGAGAAGTATGAGAGTGCCTACTCATTACGCATATGAGTATTTCTCATACTCATTAACTCATATTCTAAAACACCACTATTCTTGTATTACTTGCTTGGTTCTCCAAGTGTGCTGCCCAGAGCAACAACATCAGCAGCACCTGGGAACTTGTTAGAAATACAAATTCTCAGGCTCTATTCCCAGACCTACTGATTCAGAAACTCTGTGGGTGGGGGTAGATTCAGTAATCTGTGTTTTAACCAGCCCTCCAGATGATTCTGATGTGCACTAAAGCTTGAGAACTACAGATCTACATTAACTCATTAGTTCTCATTACTTCAAACAATAAATGCATATTAGTTGAGTTACTTTCAGTTAATCTGTTTTGGAACACTACTCATCTGTGAAGTCCCTTATGAAATACCAGCTTTGTGAAACCTCCCATTCCTCCCTGCCCCTCCACAATACATTGTTTATACCTTTATTAAACATGCATTTCCTTTCACCTTGTATTATATTTCATTGCTGACATGTCTGTAACCTTCACTAGAATGCCAGTTCCATGGGGCATGAATTCTCATATTTCAGGACTTATAAAACTCATTGCCAGTATAATTTGAGTAAGGGCAAATCCAGCTGGTCATAAAGGTTAAAATAATTGGGAAGTATCAGTTGCCAAGGTACATAAAGTTTCAGACTTGGTTCAAGTAAATCATTTACATTTAGTGGTCATCACCTTTTCAAACTCATAGAAATGAGGGTGGGGGTATGGCAGCCATGAAAACGTTGCTCACAAATCTCCTACTGTGGGACATAATTGATCAATAGCCTCGGCTGTTGAGCTCTGAATCCATCGCAGCACTTCCCACAGGTTGCTTCTAGCCAATGATTCCTGCAAGGTATAGGACTTCTCTAAGGAGCAACTTTGGCTCAAGGACTCCCCATCAACCATACTGAAACTTTCTTAAAACTGTACTGCAGTCTAAGACTTTTCCTACCCAACCTTCCTTCCATCTGTCTTCCACAGGTGTCCAAATTGCATAGTGGTCTGCTAAACTTCTTTGAGTACCCTCCCCCCTTTCCATAGCCATTTCTCCCAATAAATCTCTGCCTTATTTAATCCTGTCTTAGTGTCTGCTTCTCCCAGAATCTGAACCAACATTGGGGATATCATGTCTAGTTTGAGTTCCATGAGTAGTTTTGTTTCACATAAGCAATTGTTTTGTTTTTAATGCATGGACAATGTTACCTGGGTAAATGGCCACTTCCCCTTGCAGATTGGCTACTAGAAAGCTGAGAACAATAGGATGCCTCTAGTTTTTGAGCTAATCATTTTTTCTTTAAAATTTGGGTACACTTGTAAATAAAAGTTTAAATTTTTTAAAATTTTGAATTTAATTGTATAGATTATTTAAGCTACATGAAATAATTTCTGAAAAAAAGCTGAGGTAAAAATAACCCAGGTAATGGTCAAATAATAAGGGGTGGGGTCGGGATTGCCATGTTCAACCAGTCCCATATGCTATGTACTTCATGGCTTGAACTGGATGCTTATTGTGAATGGTGCCACCTGTAGTTGTGTGTTGGTCCTGGGTGGTATGCTCAAAGATGGAAAGAACATGCTAATGGAAAACCCAGATAGTGACATGGAGAGGTCCAGTCAAGCAGATAATTTGGGTAACAATATATAGCTGGGTAATAATAACCTTACTAGAATATAAGAAGTAGGGTTTCACTGCTCAAAGTTAAGCTATAGAGCTCTTTATATTCCTGGAATAGGGACCCCACAATGGAGAAAATTTAGAAGCCCTAAGTACTAATAACTCTTTAGGGCAAAAGCAACAGATTAATTTGAAACAAACTGGCTTAAATTAAAAGGTTAATCTAATAAACCATGTAATCACACTGTACAAAAAACAAAAACGACCAAAAAAAACACAGCCACAGCTTTAGGTAAGACTCTAACTTTGTCCTGTTAGGGAGGAAAAACTTTTCCTCTCCTCTTTCAGGTTCTGAACCTGTGGCCCTTCGAATTAAACTAATAAAAGACAGATTAACAGGAGAAAAGGCACACAATTTTTATGAATATTTACATGCACAGGAGTTTAGAGAAAAGAAGTGAAACTCAAGGAGTTGGACTTGGGGGCTTATGTACCTTTTAACAAAGGAAAGAGGGTTAGACTTCAAGGGGTGATAAATTACGGGAAAGTAAGAAATATATGGGGGAAATAACGGAAGATAAAGGCTATTTTTGTAATGTCTGTTTATGCAAACTCATCTTGGTGTCATCCCCAGTCTTTGATGATAAGAGTTCCTCTTGTCTCCCTGGTACTGGGGCTGGAAGAGGGAGCACTATCCTCAAAGGGAAATTCATACCCAACTTTTAGGAAGATAAGGAAAGGGGAGAGAACTCTTCTGTGTTTGTTGACTCTCAATTGCCTTCAGCTCAAAATAATCCTTATGCCAAAGTGGCATATTTGGGGTCGAATATTCTGATTGCCTTCAGTTTCAAACATTGTGAAAGGGACCTTGTAGAATGTACATTTGTCATTTGTCAATTTTGGCTGCTCAGAAAATGAAGAGCCTCTGTTTAATTTTACAGAAGTGGTTTTAGGTGCATTCGGCCCACCCAGTATAGCTGGTTTCTCTGTTTTGGTCAGTTCCTCATCCTTAATCTTTGGACCAATAAAGCTGCCAGCACCTCCTGGGGCTACACACTTCCTCCTTCAGGTTCAGCAGGATACATGTCTGATTTTCCAGAGTCACATGAATGAATGAATGAATAAACACACTGTTTTTCTATTCTTATATTTTTGGATCAATTTGAGATAATTTACTAATAGCTAAATGTGAGTTATTAATTTAAAATATAATAGTAGTAGATTTTAGGTTATAATTAAAATGGGGTTAATAATGAATTATCATTATAAAATAAAATCTTTAAGGGTCAGAGGAACATGTTTGTTTCTAAACATGGAAAATGGACCATGAGCACAGATGAGTTATAAGGCCCCAGCTATCTAAAGTAATTCATTTCAGCGTTAGGGTTTTCATGCAACACAGTTCATTAGGAAAATAAAATATCTCAAACACCCTGTGTTTCTATTGACATTAGTAGAAGTTGCTTGCATACATCAGGTGTTGACTATTGTCCAGAAGTACTGAAATAATACTTTAAAAGTGTCGCTTTCAATATGAAACATTGATGATTGAAGCATTTTATTCTTCCTGTGAGGGTTAAACATGGATGTAGAACGGCCAGTGAATGAATGTTGAATTGGCAGGAAACAAAGTGTTATATTCTTGAATTCCTTTATGGAAATGGAAGGAAAAAATTACTTGAGTCTTCTGTGTCTCAGCTTTCTCATGTCTTAATAGAATCTATTTCATAGGGTTGGTTTAGAAGGAAACATTATATTCAGTACAGTGACCGGCATAGCTCCTGACGCTGATGAAAGATGACTATCAACACAGCTTTTTAAGCGTGATTCTTTAAAATTATCATGCATTCCTTGGTCAGGTATTAGGAACTAATCATTAGATGTTGATGGTTTCATTAAAAAGATAATTCAGATTGCTTGTTAAGTCATTCCAAAAATATGTATTGTGCTCTTTTGAATATTAAGCACTGTGCTAGATCCAGCAGATGACTGAGTAAAAATATCTGTCCTCAGTCAGCTCATGGTTTGGTCAGGAGGTAAAAATAATGTAAAATTAATGTTAAAAAAACGAACAAAAAACCCCTGAACTCCTAGATAGAGAGAACAGATTGGTGGCTGCCAGAATGGGGGTGGGAGTCTGGCAAAATGGGTAAAAGTGGTCAAAAACTACAAACTTCCAGTTATAAAATAAATACGTCTGGGTATGTAATGTACAGCATGGTGACTATAGTTAACAACACAGTATTGCATATTTGAAAGTTGCCAAGAAGGTAGATCTTAAAAGTTCTTATCACAAGAAAAATAAATAAATTTGTAACCTTGTAGTGATGGGTATTAAGTAGACTTACTGTGGTGATCATTTCACAATATATACATATATCAAATCATTATGTTGTACGCTTGAAACTAATATGTTATATGTCAGTTACATGTCCACTTAAAAATCAGTGTTAAACAAAGATCATAAAATTATATACTGAACTCTGCTTAAGGGACCAGAGTGGTAACAAGCTAGCAATGTCAATATATCTACTGTACTAATAATAAGAGCTAACATTCATTTACTGCCTATTATGAGACAGGTACTGTTCCAAGCTCTTTTTATATATTAACTTATTTAATCCTTACAACAACCTGATGAAATTGATGCCATTATTTTCCTTTCCAGTTAAGGAAACTGAGGTACAGAAAGGTTAAATAACTTTCCTAAGGTTATTCAACTAGTACGAGGCAAGATAAACCAACCCCAGCCATCTGATTTCAGAGTCTGAGCCCTTAAGCTCAAGGTTGTAGTGCCACTCTGAGGCATCCAAGGTGCCTTTGCAGAGGAAGTAATATAATAATTGAAGCTGGAAGGATGTGCAGGATTGAGCCAGGCAGATTTGGGTGAAAAACACTTCGGTGAGAGGGAGTAGAATGTGTATTGGCAGATAGAACAGGTTATATTCAGGCTACTTACATGTAATTTACTATGTCTGTAGCCCAGGTCGGTTATGAAGAAACCAGAGGTGGGGAGACTAGTTAGGAAGTTACAGTCCAGGTGAGAGATAATGAGGGACCAGGCTATGTTGGTGCTAGGTGGAATGGAGTACCTGTTACGTGCTAAATTCTGTAGGGAATACAAAAATGAATGGGACATAACCTTGTCCTCAAAGGGTTTATACTCATGTGGGGAGAGAGATGGTTCATATTAGACTGTAAATTTTACTGGAAACACAAGTTTTGACAACAAGATGAGAGGGAAAATTGACCTTCACAAGTAGAAAGAGAGAAAAAAATGCTAATTTTAACATTGATAAGTATAGAATAATATTAAGGATAAAACATGATTTCCATGACTACACAATCAGAAATAACCAGCTTTGAAGTAGTTGCCAGAAAAATATTCCAAGGATTATTTATGGGTTTAAAGTTAAATTTGTCAGTAATATAATTCTTTTAAAAAAGGAGGGATGAAAATGGGATGTGTACACTGAAGCAGAGGCTCTAAAAACAGCAAGCTTTCCTCCCACAGCTGTCAGCAGTGGTCAAGTGTTATGAGAATACTATGTCTGCTTTGGGGCTTTGAAATCAATATCAGTAACTTGGAGAGGGTACAGAATGTGATAAAGGGTTTAGGAAATAGGAGAACCAAGCAAAGGATAAAGGTATTCTGACTATTCTGAACACACTGACCTGTGCAAGCATGCCAAGAGCAGCCCCACATCTAGAAAAGACACAGGCTCTATTTAAAAAGACATGGACTTACATTTTAAAAGTTTCAGCTAGTTTAACTGGAAATCGCTTTGAATGTATGTACTTCTTTTATGCCCTGAAATTTCCTGGAAAATTAAATACAACATGCATTTTAATGAAGCGCCATAAGTGTTAAAGACGGAAGGGGTTGGGCATCAAGGAAATTAGAATTTTCTTTAATATCATTATCTTAGCCCACTTGAACACATCTAGGTTTTTATATCACCGTTAAAACACTTTGAAACAAATTAACATTTACTAAAGAAACTTTATGATTTCGTTTACAAAATTCTGACATGGCAAATTTCATGTTACACTAGCAATCAGATATATTTACTCATAAAAGTTTAATTCATTAAAATTATTCCATACATATACATTCATATATATAAATCATAGACATATGATCTTGATTAATAAACGTTTGGTACTATATTCAGTATACTTTTGTAAAGTGCTTATTGTGTGTTAGGCAGTTTTCAAGGTGTTTGGGATTCATCAGTGAACAAAACAGGCAAAATGTGCTGCCTTCCTAGAGTTTACATTCTACTGGAGTAAGGAAGATGGTGAAAAATAAACATAATAAATGAATAAATGTTCTAGTATGTTAAAGCTGATGAGTACTGTAGGAAGAGGAAACCGAAGCAGAAGAAGGTTAGGGAAATCAGGAGGGCTGGAGGTGCTGAGAACAAGGTGCAGAATTAAATAGAGTGGTCAGAGTAGCATCCTTGGGGAAGTGAGAATTGAGCAAAAGCTCGAGAGGAAGACAGCCATGGGAAAAATAAACAATACTCTGGTGTAAGAATGTTCTAGGCAAAGGAAACAGCTAGTACAAAGGCCCTAAGAGAAGAGGGTGCCTTATGTGTTTGTGACAGCAAAGAAGCTAATGTGGCGGGGGCAGAGTGAACGGGGGAGAAAAATGAAGAGAAGATCAGAGAAATGGGGGATGCAGACCATGTAGGGCATCCTAGGCCATTGTAAACTTTGACTTTTGACTCTGAATAAAATGGAGTTACTAGAGGGTTTTGACTAGAGGAGTGACATGGTCTAACTTCTATTTTAAAATATCACTGGTGGACTTCCCTGGTGGTGCAGTGGTTAAGAATGCGCCTGCCAATGCAGGGGACACAGGTTCTAGCCCTGGTCCAGAAGACTGCACATGCCGCAGAGCAGCTAAGCCCATGCGCCACAGCTACTGAGCCTGCGCTCTAAAGCCCACGAGCCATAACTACTGAGCCCGTGTGCCACAACTACTGAAGCCCACGCACCTAGAGCCAGTGCTCTGCAACAAGAGAAGCCACCGCAATGAGAAGCCGGCACACCTCAACAGAGTAGCCCTCGCTCACTGCAAGTAGAGGAAGCCCGTGCAGCAACAAAGACCCAATTCAGCCAAAAATAAGTAAATAAATTTAAAAATTTATTAAACAAAAAAAGAGACTGTGGAAAATAAAGAGGCATAAAACATCACTGGCCACAGTGTTGAGAAGAGAGTGTAAGGAGGAAAGGATAAAAACAGAAGACCAGTTAGGAGATTGTACTGCAATAATCCAGGCAAGAGAGGATGGTTCCAAAGTTGTAGCAGTGGAGGTGGTGAAAAGCGGCTGAAATTGAATAAATGGAAAAAGCAATTTCTATAATTTAGTTTCGTTTTGTTTTCAGTTTTCCACTATAGACCTTAATGGAGTTTTCTGAGGTCTTCAAAATGCTGTCAGAAAATATTTATTTAGTCCCCACTTTTTATCATAGTTTCATAGCAGACACTGAAAGGTATGAAATAGGTAACAAATGCCTATCCTAGCCTTAGAAGTGTCTGCACTATAATTCTAAATAGTTTACTATCAATTTAGAGGATAGATGAATATGTGGGAAATTTGACTGTGACCCTACCAGGGATAATTTAGCTGTTCTGATTGGTA
This sequence comes from Monodon monoceros, assembly GCF_005190385.1. NCBI lineage: Eukaryota > Metazoa > Chordata > Mammalia > Artiodactyla > Monodontidae > Monodon > Monodon monoceros. Next base: position 24,155,385 of record NW_021703779.1, on the reverse strand, counting down.
GAAAGGAATCACCTTTTTAGCTCAATGCTCCAAAACTGTCCTTGAAGTTATTCACTGTGGAAGGAAGACATCTTTCTATCAAGTTTGAAAAATAGCATTGGTCTGTGCTGCCTCAAAAATGTAATCGCTGGTTGCATGTGCTATTTAAATTTAAGTGAAAATTGTTTAAAATTAAATCAAAACTGAAATTTAGTTCCTCAGTCATAATAGCCACATTTCAGGTGCTTCATAGCCACATGTGGTCAATGGTTACTGTATTGGAGAGAACAGATTTATAACTATTCCATCATCCCATAAAGTTCTATTGGGTAGCACTGCCTAGGTGCTTGTAAGGAAAATTATATACCAGATGTTCCTGGTATCTCTCTTTCTACATTCAATCAGTTTGGATAACTACAAAAAAAGGAATAGGAAAGAAAACACAAACTTTGTATCCCTTATTTATTCTAATGAAATACCACCCCTGTGTTTTTCCCATTTCTTTTGCATTTGTCTTTCATGGCTTTTTTCCTTTTCCTTTTTCTTTTTTGTCTTGAATTTCTTGGTGCTATCTATATTTTCCACCACCTAGAATTAGAAATCAACTCTTTTGTTTCAAATGTGAATTCCCCACCCCCAATTTATAAGCTGCTACTTTATATAACAAAAGAATTGATTTCTGAAAGCACTATTCAGACATTAGCAAAACCAGCAATTGGAATTACCATTCAAATCAATGTCCCTTATGAGCATTAACAGGCAATGCTAAGACTTAGTCTTATTTTTAGACTCTTCCAAATTCCTCTACTGTATGATTTTTAATCAGTCCTATATGATAGCAGGCATCTTTCTTTGCTTCTTACGTTTCAGCTTGCTTTCTTATCATTTTTGTGCAGTGCTACTTATTTAGACTTCTAACTGAAGCGGCAAGTGTGGATTTATTCAACTTACACGATGATTTATTTTCTTGGGGAACAAAGAATAAATATTATATATTAAATTAATGATTCTAACATGAGCCTGCTTAGGTAATTCAGGTAATTTCTACTTACCATCTCCTCTTGGGACCAGGTTAATTTGAAGTAGGCTAGAAAGCTAGCCTTGGGATTTGATAATTTTCCTCTTCACTTAGGTCCACCTCCTCCCCCACTTTCCCGTGCTCTGCTCTGCTCTGTCACAGACCAAAGAGGGATGATTCCCCAGATCCCTGCCAAATTGGTTCTTTTGGGGCTTCACCAATGGCTGGGGCTAGAGGTAAGAAGCCAAGGTATGTCTTCCTCTCTCTCTTTCCTTCCTGAGGTATCTTTATCACTGTCCATAGTAACTCTGGTTGCAGCTCCCACAAGGCAGCGCTTTCCTCTGCAGTACCAGCTCCAACCTTGCAGCTCATTTTATGAGTTCAGCTCCTGCTAGGTGGGCACTCCTCCACGTTTCTAGGTTCTCCTTGGCAGCTAGCTGTGCTGCCCCTTAAACAGGCCCTCCTCCAAGTTTCTAGCACCTGTAAAAGAACTCAGACCCTGGGCTCTGGTAACATCAGCTCCTGCTATAGTCCTTCCAGCGTAGTAATTGCAGCAGTTTTTTGTATTTGATAAGCTCTGGGCTATCTACCCTCTCCCTGTTGTTTTTTCAGCTCTTCTAACAATTTGAGGCTAGCTTCTCATATAAAACTCCCTTTGTTGAACTACCTGACATGCCTTCTCTTTTCCTAATTGTACTATGACTGATAAACCCCAATAGCATGGTATCTAAAAGTAGCAGGTAGGCACAAAAACAAATGATCTCAGGGTCAGAACTGTGCTTGAAATCCAGACATTCCAATTTCTGAGTGTGTCACTAAAGAAGATACACACTTTGAGTTTCAATATCCTTACCTGTAAAGTTTGGAAAATAATTCCAATTCCATTTGTTGATCACAAATACTGAATGAGATTATTTAAATGAGTGCTCTTAGAAAATATCTAGCAGGAGATACACAATGAATATTCAAATGATTGTAAAATGTTTTCATCCTTCACTTAGGAAACAACTTCACTGTTGTAACTTTAGCTTTTAGATCTTTATCTAATTAGCAGACCTCAAACAAGATTGATCTGAAAGGAAATTTAATCCTTTCAGATTCATATGTGTTTAAATCTGCATTACTATTTTTCTCAGAGGTTGAGTGAGGGGTATATTCTTGCTATTTAAAAAGACTAATTCATCGAAAAATAAATCATACTCAGGCTGTTGTGCAATCTTTTACACTAAAATATATATTCTAGCGTTCCTGAGTTTTTCTGTCCTTGAAGAGCAATGGGAGAAATCTGTCCACAGTTTTATTAAACCCTCCTTTCCTATTGTCACCAAGACATCCATCTCTGGTAGCCCAAAACTAAGTGGTGTGAAATGTAAACAATATTATGAGCAAAATCTTCCAGCAATGAGCACAATTTGCAGACACCAGTCACTGAGGCTTACCTCTTGTCATTGGCAGATACATTTCTAACTTCCTTGTTTCAGGCAAAAGTGTTCCCCTATAATTAGAGCAATTCCAAATATTAGAGGATTATGTTTTAACCAACTACTTTACATTTTAATCACATTTTATTGTGAACTATAATATATATTGAGGAAATTGTACAAAGCAGGCATTTACAACTCAATCCTTTCTCATATAATGAACTTCTGTTCAATGATCCTCAAGATCAAGGAATAAATAAAGCCATCAACCTAAAAACCTCATTCAGACTCTGTCATAATCACTACAACTCTCTTCCAAAGAGAATCTGAATTTTATGGTAGTTATTTCCTGCTTTTCTTTATAGCTTTACCTCCTTAGAATGTGTCCTTAAACAGTATGATTTATGTGTACCTGGTCTTTTACGCTACTTGGAGTAATGTAGAAGAAGTGTTCTACATTTCTCTTCTCAGCATTATGTTTATGGGAAACATACATGTAGTTCTAATTCATCCATGTTTATCTTTCATAATATTTCATTGTTTGACTTATCATAATTGATCCATTTTACTTTTCAATGAGTTTGAGATTATTTTCAGTTTGAGATATTACAAATAATGATGCTAAGCATATTTTTGTATATGTTGCTTGTTATATATGTGCCTATACTTCTTTTAGGTAGAGATGTGAGAGTAGAATTGCTGAGTCATAGGGCAAGAATATCTTCAATTTTGGTAGATAATATCATACTGTATTTCAGAGTACTTTAAACAATTTATATTTTTATCAGTACCTTAATAGAATTCCCATTGCCTACATCCTTGACAATATCGGGTATTTGTGTGTGTGTGTGTGTGTATGTGTGTGTGTGCACTCACGTGCATGTTTCTTAAATTTTAGTGGCATCTCATAATTTTAATTCGCACCCTGTTGATTACTAATGAACTGAGCATATTTTATATGTTTATAGACTACTTGGACATCCTTTTCTGGGAAGGGAAGTTTAAAGATCTGGCTCAGTTTTATTCCCTATTTTCTATTGGGTTGTCAGGCTTTTTCTTGTTGATTTTTAGTTCTTTATTTTTTCAAAGGAAGCCAGTTCTGTATCAGCTGTATGTTTTATAAGTGTCTTATACTGCTACATCTCCTTTGCCATTCTTATGATGGCATATTTTGATAAACAACAGTGAAGTAAAAGTTTGACTAAATGAACTACATTAAAATTAGGAACTTTTATTGTCTCAAGAAAATTAATCGGTCAAAAATTCTCACAAAATATTAGCAGATCAGGGGCTTCCCTGGTGGCGCAGTGGTTGAGAGTCCGCCTGCCGATGCAGGGGACACGGGTTCGTGGTCCGGGAAGATCCCACATGCCGTGGAGTGGCTGGGCCCGTGAGCCATGGCTGCTGGGCCTGCGTGTCCGGAGCCTGTGCTCTGCAACGGGAGAGGCCGCGGCGGTGAGAGGCCCGCGTACCGCAAAAAAAAAAAAAAATTAGCAAATCAAATCCAACAGCATATTAAAAGCATTATTCACCATGACCAAGTAGGATTCATCCCAGGAATGCAAGGGTGGTTCAACATAAGAAAATTAATCAGTGTAATTCATCACATTAATAGAACCAGGGGAAAAACACATGATCATCTCAACTGATGTAGAAAAGTCACTTGATAAAAATCTAACAGGCTTTCATGATAAAAACTCTGAGAAAAGTGGGATAAAGTTAATGTGATAAAGTTTATTTATGAAAAACCCATAGCTAACATCCATCATACTCAATGGTGAATAACTAAAAGCTTTCCCTCTAAGACCAGGAATGAGACATGGATTCCTGCTTTCACTGCTGCTAGTTAACATTTTTCTGGAAATTCTAGTCAGAGCTATTAGACAAGAAAAAATAAGTAAAAGGCTTCCAAACTGGAAAGAGAGAGGTAAAACTAACTCTGTTTGCAGATTATATGATCCTATACTTAGAAAGTCCCAAAGAATCCACAAGAAAGCTACTAGAGCTAATAAATGAATTTAGCAAAGGTGTGGGGTACAGGAACAACACATGAAAATCAGATTTGTTTCTCTATACCAGCAGCGAGCAATCTGAAAAGGAAATTATGGAAGCAGTTCTATTTACAGTAACATCTAAGAGAATTAAATACTTAGGAATAAATAATATACTAAGGAGGTGAAAGACCTGTACACTGAAAACTACAAAACATTGCTGAAACAAAATAAAGATCTAAATAAATGGAAAGATATCCCATGGTTACAGCCAGGAGGACCAGCATTATAAGATAATAATACTACCTAAAACCATCTACAGATTACATGCATTTCTATCAAATTTCTAACAGCCTTTTTCACAGAAATGGAAAAGCTGAACCTCAAATTCATATGGAATTGCAAAGGGCACTGAATACCCAAAACAATCGTGAAAAAGAATGAATTTGGAGCACTCACACTTCTCGACTTTGAAACTTACTACAGACCTACAGTAATTAAAACAATATGGTACTGGCCTAAGGGAAGATATATAGACCAATGGAAAAGAATAGATAGCTCAGAAGTAAGCCCTCATATGGTCAATTGATTTTTGACAAGGGTGCCAAAAACCATACAACAGAGAAAGGACAGTCATTACAAGAAATGGTGCTGGGAAAACTAGATATTCACATTCAAAAGAATGAAGTTGCACCTTTACCTTACACCATATACAAAAATTAACTGAAAATGAATCAAAAACATAAACAAGAGCTAAAACTACAGAAGGTCCCTGACTTAGAGTTTTTTGACTTTACGATGTTATAAAAATGATTCTCATTCAGTAGAAACTATACTTCCGATTTTGAATTTTCATCTTTTTCTGGGCTAGTAATATGTGGTGCCATACATGTTGCTGGGTAGAAGCAACAAGCTGCAGCTACCAGTCAGCCACAACATCCTGAGGGTAAACAACCAGTATACTTACAACCATTCTGTACCCATACAACCATTCTACTTTTTACTTTCAGTACAATATTCAATAAATTACATGAGATATTCAGTACTTTATTATAAAATAGCTTTTGTGTTAGATGATTTTGCCCAAGGTAGGCTAATGTAAGTGTTCTGGGCACGTTTAAGTTAGGCCAGGCTAAGCTATGATGTTCAGTAGGTTTAGGTGTATTAAATGCATTTTCAACTTACAGTATTTTAAATTTACAATGGTTTTATTGGGATATAACCCCATCATAAGTCGAAAAAGATCTGTATAAGATTCTTGTAAGAAAACATCAAGGAAAATCATGACATAGGGTCTGTCTGTGATTCCATGAATTTGACACCAAAAGCACAGGCAACAAAAGAAAAAATATATATATATAGGACTTCATCAAAATTAAGAACTTTGTGCATCAAAGGACACTATCAAGAAAGTAAAAAGACAATCTACAGAATGGAAGAAATTGTAAGTCATTCATTTCATAAGGGACTAATATCCAGAATATATAAAGAATTCCTACAACTCAAGAACAACAAAAATAAATAACCCAATTAAAAAATGGGGAAAAGACTTGAATAGACAGTTTGCTAAAGAAGATATACACATGCCCAATAAATACACGAAAATATGCTCAACATCCTTAGTCATTAGTGAAATATAAATCAAAACCCCAATGAGATAACATGTCATGCATACTAGAATGGCTATAATTTTTTTAATGGAAAATAACATCTGTTGGTGAGGATCTTGAGAAATTGAAACCCTAGTGCATTGCTGGTGGGAAAGTAAAATGGTGAAGCTGCTGTGGAAAAAGGTTTGGCACTTCCTCAAAATATTAATCATAGAACTACCATATAACCCAGCAATTCCACTCCTAGGTATGCATCCAAATACTTTAAAGCACAGACACAAACAGACATTTGTACACCAATGTTCATAGCAGCATCTTTCACAATAGTCAAAAGGAGCAAACAACCCAAGTGTCCATCAACAGATGAGTGCATAAACAAAATGTTGTATATAAAATGGAATAGTATTCAGCCATTAAAAAGAATGAAATTTCTCTACAAATAAAAAGTGCTGGAGAGGGTATGGAGAAAAGGAAACCCTCCTACACTGTTGGTGGGAATGTAAATTGGTGCAGCCACTGTGGAAAACAGTATGGAGGTTCCTCAAACAACTAAAAGTAGAGTTGCCATATGATCCAGCAATCCCACTTTTGGATGTATATCTGGACAAAACTATAAATCAAAGGTACATGCACTCTTATGTTCATAGCAGCACTATTTACAATAGCCAAGACACGGTCGCAACCTAAATGTCCATTGACAGATGAATGGATAAAGAAGATGTGGTATATATATACAATGGAATATTACTCAGCCATAAAAAAGAATGGAATAATGTCATTTACAGCAACATGGATGGACCTAGAGATTATCATACTAAGTGAAGTAAGAAAGAGAAAGACAAATGCCATATGACATCACTTATATGTGGAATCTAAAATATGACACAAATGGACGTATATACGAAACAGAAACAGACTCACAGACATAGAGAACAGAGTTGTGGTTGCCAAGGGGGGGGGGGGGGGGGGGAATGCATTGGGAGTTTGGGATTAGCAGAGGCAAGCTATTATATATAGGATGCATACACAACAAGGTGTTACTGTATAGCACAGGGAAGTATATTCAGTATCCTGTGATAAACTATAATGGAAAAGAATATGGAAAAGTATATATAAATAACTGAATCACTTTGCTGTACACCAGAAAGTAACACATTTTAAATCAACTATACTTCAATGAAAAATAAATTTTAAAAAATGAATGAAATTTTGATATATGCTACAACATGGATGTACCTTGGAAACATTATGGTGAGTGCAAGACTATTCACTTAGACCTATGTGTAGAGGTCCGCACCTCTGGCACTATGGTTATTCTTATTATGGCACCATTGTACAAAGAATGAGGAGGCTTAGGGCAGAGGCTGGCTGAACTCCACTGGTTGGGTCAACTTAACCACCTGGTTTTTCACTGTCTTTCTAGTGCTGGATGCTCCCTTATGGGCATGAAAATGAGAAAAAGATCTGCCTACTTCATGACCACCCCAATAGATCCATTCATATGCTTATTTCTCAGACCTCCTTGACCATGATCTTCCATTTGTGCTCCTTCCAGGCAGCTGTCCAACCAGCCAACATATTCAACACTGCACAGGATTCTACGCATATTCTAACCTCAGGCTGCTTATTCCTTCACATGAAGTTGACCAAATACACTGTTTAAAGCTATGTCCATTGGGAGGGTTTCCCCTCACCAATGTCTTTAAGGCCCACCCTGGAGTGAGGCTGTAATGTAATCTAGTAGTAGTAGCTAACTTTCAGCTTGCACCAACATATTGAGCCAACTCATCTGTGAACCAGGCCTATAGGGAATCCCCCATAATGCCATTGGAGAAGTCCTCAGAGCAGCAGCAGTAGGTATAAAATAGGTCTGTGCTACCTATTTGAGTACCTTTCTTGACTGTCCCAGGCCCATTTTGAATATACAACTTTTATCATTTGATGAATTCCTGCTATGCCTTCTTCTGCAATTTTATGACTTGGTGGATCAGAAAATACCCAGTTTATGATAAGCAATTCTGGTCACATGGTCCCTTGATGCCCCATGGTTAGATATTCCCCTTCTACCAGGGCCCAGCAACATGCCAAGCATTGCTTTTTGAATGGTGAATAGTTCTCTGCTGCAAATGGCATGTCCTTATTCCAGAATCCTAGGGGCCTGAACTGTGAATATATGTGGCATCTTTATATACGGGTGCCTCTAGCGCCTTGGTATCTGCCATGTATGCCATGTATCATAGCCTGAACCTGTTCCAGAGCAGTCTCTTGCTTTGGGCCCTACTCAAAGCTCACAGTCTTCTAAGTCAGTAGATTAATGGATCAGAGTAGCATTCTCACATGTGTTATATTCCCCCTGTAGAGTCTGCAAAGACTTTTTTCTTAACGGTAAGATGTTCAAGGTGCAATAGCATGTCTTAACCTTTAAGAGAATGTACTGGAATATACCAGATCCCTGGACTCCTAAAAAATTAATAAAGTGGCAGTTTCCTGAATCTTTGTAGAGTTTATTTTCTATCCTGTTGTACATGTGTCTTACCATAATGTCCAGATTATTTGCCATTTCTTGCATCAACTTCTATTAACTTGATGTTATCTCCCACAATTTATGACTTGGTGGATCAGACAGTACCTGGTAATGAAGAATCACTGTTGCCTCTATGATGAAAGGGGTTTGTAGTATTATCACCTTGGACCTGCATTATGTTCTGCAGAATAGCCACATGATTGGAGTCTCTTGGAATTATGTCGTGACAGAGAGCAGATGAATATATACTGCTCCATGTGAAAGCGAATCAATTCTCCTCCTTCTTGATGGAGTTAAAATGAATGTATCTGCTGTATCAGTAGCCACATGCAAAGTCCAGGGGCCACGTTGATCTGTACTGGTAAATATAGCACATTAGACAATATAACCAATAAAACTTTGATTAGGATTACTATTTCTTGAAGTTTACAGTAGTCCGATATCTGTCATATTATTGATACATCCATTTTTTTGCATGGAACAGGCTGATGAACCTGCTTCCTTTAATTATCTGAGCACGAGTCTAATCTCTTCTTGTCCACTTGGGATGTGGTATTACTTTTGAATTGCAATTTTTTCTGGATGAGACCATTTCAGGCACTTAGACTTGACCTTTACTACCATCATGACTCTTAAAGTGAGTGTTCTGATAAGTACTGTGTTCACCTAATTTATTCACTCGGGGACTGGTGAAATAACCACAAAGCTGTTACATAGACCCACTGGATCCGCTGTGAAATGGTCTTGGGCCAGAATGCCATCTATGATCTGGCCTCTGTAGCCTCCACTCTAACAAGGGCGTCATAATGTTGTTTTTGAACTGTGTTATTGGTATAAGCTCATACCCTGTATCCAACAGCCTTTGTTAGTTCTGAGCATTCTCCTTTCCTCAGTGTACGTAAGGGTAAATGGCCATAGATGTCTCCTTATGCAGTACCTAGGAAAATAGCTACTGTATATACTTACTGTGATATGTCCTCCCCTTCAAACACTGGGCTCTGGGTCTAAAATATGTCTCAGTTTTGGTAACTGGGCAATGGATTAGGATTTTGCATTGCAGCAGCTGACCGGCCTTTTGCTCTCCTGATTTTGCCTTTTTGGGGGCAATCATTTAAGTGTTACTTTAGACTTTATACATTTTTTTAACCTTAAATGCTTCACAGTGTCTTTCCTAAGAACAGGTGTCTTATTTTACCCAACTGTAGTACATTTATCAAACCACAAAATTTAATATTGATTCATTACTGTTACCTAATCCGGAGTTCATATTCAAATTTCATCAACCTCCCTAATAATGTCCTTTATAGCTCATTTTTTTTTCTTTCCTAGTTCAAGATTCAAGATTTAAATCAGGGATCACATATTACATTTCATTTTCATGTCTCAGTTCCTCAGTGTTTTGTTTTTGTTTCTTTCATGGCCTTGAAATTTTTGATGAGTACAGGCCAGTTATTTTGTAGCACGATCCTCATTTTAGATTTGCCAAACTTTTCTTATGATTAGATTGATATTATTCATCAATGTGACGGCAGAAACATCACAGAAGTGCTTTTGTGTCCTTCTCAGTGCTTCATATCAAGAAGTACATGATTTCTGCTCATCCTGTCATTGGTGGTGATGTGAACATTGCTCATTTGGTTAAAGTGGTATCTGCAAGGTTTCCCACTGCTAAGATAACATTTTCCCCTTTGCAATTAGTAAATAATGTACGCAGATTCTTTGAGACTATATGAATATACTTTTCCTCATCAAACTTTTACCCACTATTATTAATATCTGTGTTTGATTCTTGCTTGAATCAATTATTACTAAAATAATGATTTTCTAATTTGGTCATTCCTTCTACATTTACTAGTTGGCATTCTACTGTGAGGAAGAGCTTTCCCTCTCCTGTATTTTTTTCAATTATTATTCATATCATTAAGGACTCAGATTATTGTTTCATTCAGTGGTTTATATTCAGCTATTATTATTATTTTATTATTAATTTTGCTGCTTTAAAATTGTCCCAGATTTGGCCAGAGCAAGCCCTTTTGAACTCATTTATGTGTTCTTCAGACATATCTTTGTCATTCATTGTGGACTTCCTCCTTTCTATTACAACAAAATGTTCCTGGCTCATCTTGAACATTCCCTGACCCAGAGCTAGACTTGCCATTTTCCCAAGAAGTCCAAATTCTTCTAGTAGATAATGCTATTTAAAAACCAA
>NW_021703779.1:24139887-24144533 GCF_005190385.1 Monodon monoceros | reverse complement strand
ATATATATATATATATATACATATATATATACATATATATATATATAGGTATATCTACATTTGTATCCACATCTATATTCACATCAGTTTTCACATACCTATACCTATACCAACATCTATATCATTATCTATATCTTTATCCATGTATTTAAACCATCAGTTCAAACTGTAATTCCATTTTCAGTTCAGTACTACATGGTTCACCCTAGTCCTCTCCTTTACATGTTTGTAACTCCCTTTTCCAGCAGTGATAAACATGGCTCTTATTATCTGCAATATATTTACTGATTTGCTCGATTCTGGAACGTGCAGGATATAGTTTCAGAATTATACCATTGCAAAAATCAAGCCTACTAACTAGAATTCAATTATTGTTTGAAATTTAATAGTCAAAATACTGTACTAAAAAGTTATGTAATTAATCTGAAACATGGCTTCATTTACTTCTATTTTGATTCTATTTTAGAGATTTCTCCACATCCTTGTTTATTTTATTTTGTTTAATTCATTTCTTTTCATTTTATATTTCCAGTACCTAAAATCTTGACATGATTCTGAGAGTTAAAACTATACAAAAGGCATACTCAGATAAATTTTACTCACCTTCCACTTCTCCAACTCGTCCATCACTTTCTCATCCCCTGCAGGTAATCAAATCTCAGTAGTTTCTGCTTTACTTTTTTCTTTTTCTTTTTCCAAAAATAAGGAGATACCTGTATACACGTCTATATTCCTATTTTCTCTTCCTAGTGCACAAAAGGGAGCATGCGGTACATATTCTTTTGTATTTGTTTTTTCCCCCGACAATGTATCCTGGAAATCACTATATCAGTTTAAATATACCTTCCAATAAAAAACTCCACTGTGTGTATGTATCATAAATTATTTATTTAATCTTCTCTATATAGACACATCATTTCCACTGTTGTTGAATAAGAAACAAATGCGATAATGAAAAGACTTGTGCTTTTTTTCTTTTTCCTTTGCTTTTCTCTATCTCCTCCTTCTCCTCCTCCTGGCATTTTTGCAGTGTACCCTCTGGATAAATTTAGGAAAGTGGTACTTCTGAGTCAAAGGGTAAATACATAAGTACATTTGTTAAATTTCACCACATTCCCTCCCATAAAGATTGTACTATTCTGCATTCCTACTAGCAGTATATGAGAGTGCCTGTTTTCCACAGTCTTGCCAACAGAGGGTGCGGTCGAGCTCTCAAATTTTTGACAATGTGATATGCAAGAAATTGCCAGTGTGTGGTTTTAAATTACATTTTCCTCATTATATGCAAAATTTAGCATATTTTTAGAAGTTTAAGAACTTTTATGTTTCTTTAAAGTTGTTTTGAAATATAAAATTGTTCATGTTTTCTTTCCTGTTTTGTCTATAATTTTTGTTTTGGTGGTTGTTGTTAGACTTCATCATTTAGATTTCTTTATTATAATATTAATAATTTATCTCTAACATATGCTGCAAATATTTTCTTTCAAATAGTAATTTTCCATTAACTTTGCCCATATTTCTTTCTTTCTTGCTATGAAATTTTTATTTAATTTTAAGCAATAGAATTTATCCTATCTTTTATTTAGTGTGGACTTTAAGTCATAGCTGAGAAAGTTGATTTTTCAGGAGTTTGGACAGGCTACTAGTGAATCCTTTTCTCAAAGAGTCCTTGCTGGAGAATGGAAGGGAAACAACCATTTTGTAGATGACATATGTTGTTGCTGATCTGCTGACTCACTTCATTGGCAGGAAGCAGCATATAGAGCTGCAATCGCTCTACCTTCCTTGAATTTTCCACATTTCCCCTAGAGGGGTGGGATAGGGAGGGTGGGAGGGAGAAGCAAGAGGGAGGGGATTTGGAGATATATGTGTACGTATAGCTGATTCACTTTGTTATACAGCAGAAACTAGCACAACAATGTAAAACAATTATACTCCAATAAAGATGTTTAAAAAAAAGAATGCATTTTGCATATTTTATTGAGTTTTCTCCAAGATACTGTGTTTTTCTAGCAGCTTTATAACTATCTGCAACCAATCATGGAATAGAACAATGTACCTAAGCATCCCCTACGAAGTTTCTAAGCCATATGATATTACAACGTAGAATACTGCAATATGTTAGAACTGTAAGTGACAGAAGTTGCACATAAAAATTGTTTTATTTTTGAAATAGTGTCTATATATTTTCACATTATTTAGTTAGCATTATACTTTTAATAAACATCTCGATGTAATTATTTAGTTCTCTTGTGCCATAAAAAGTGACGATCCTTTTTTCTTCTAAGTCATGAAAAGGCAATGCTTTTAAAAAAGACTCTTAAGTATAAAATATTTAATAAATGAGCAGTTAATAACCGTGTGGACTAGTCACTAGATGGCAGACAACTGGATATTTGGGGGATATGAAAATATCAGTAGATGGTTTGCAATAGAAACAAGTAGAAACTTGTAAAAAGGCATAATACTAATAAGAGGGGTAAAATAATGGAAGGTTCTTTTCCAACATGCTTTTATTTTCCCAAGTGTATCATGATCCTGAGTAAGCAAATTAGTGAATCATGTCAATTGCTATATAAAAATGTTAAATCATGTGACTCAATTCACAGCTTTCAGAACTCCATGAAAGAAAATGTTTAACCTATGTTAGGCAAAGCATCATGTGGTACAGATATAAAACAGGATTTATTGGGAGAAAACTGAAAAGCAGAGAAATGTAGAACACACACGTTTCCCTGAACTCTCCCTATCCCACGGTGTAGGCTGGGCATAGGTCTGCACACATCATGTTGTACTAGACAGGAGGAACCTTCCTCCCAAATCTCTAAATAGTTATGTATTTATAATGCAGAGCAGGAAATCTATGTAACTAAGACACAGAGGAACTCTCTGGTCAGGGAAGTGGTCTTGTTAGAAATGGGAATTTTCTGAAGCCCTGTAACTGGTATTTGCCTGTCATTCTGATGAGCTAACTCAGACTACTGAGCCACTCTTCTAAGCTATTAAAGGAAGGAAAGAGATTAGCCACCAGAACCCTCCATATTTGTTGCTCCTTATGTATTTAATCAGTGTAGCTTGAAATTTCCATAAGATAGTTCCATGGATTACAAATAAAATGGTGTACCCATAATTGTAGTGTATAACTTTTTTTTTTTTTTTTTTTTGCTTTTTTTTCCCACATCTGTCAAGGATTTTTGTCTTCCTTCTAGAAGGAGAATGTATTTTTCCCCTTTGGGAAATACATTTTATGTAGTTTTCATAAGACTAATTCTGCCCCGACTTTTTCCTTCCGGGCAACAATGACTGGGCCAGTGCCGCAACATCAGGCATGTCCAATCAGTCTCCCCCTAGACAGTTTCTCCCACAGCTATCATGGATAAAGATCCTCTTTTTGATGGCGATGTTAAGCTGTAGATTATGAATCCAGGGCTTCCAGCAGCAATTCCTTCCTTCTAACAGAAAGAATCAACATAACAAGATAGCAGTGGCAAAAGTGGAGGGAAAGAGGAGAAATAAGTGATGACGTTGTTTAAGCTTTGTATTCAGTTATGACCAAACCCAAGTCCATTTTCCTTTTGTATAGATAAATAAATTTCCATATTGAATTTAATTAATTTCAGTTGAATTACCCTCATACCTGAATGAGCCATAACTGGAATAATAGTGAAAAAATATCTGCTACTTCCATTTTTGCCAGCAGAATTAATTATTCCAGTTCTCATAGAGTATGAGACCTATGTTTCCAACTTAGAGGTAATTGATGTACTTTTAGTATACTAATATTATGACTGACAATTGATATTGTGGAAGACAAAAAATGTACTTTCTAAGAGAGGATGATTCACTACATTGCAACAGTTGAGGAGAATATTTTTTAAAAAACTGGAAGAATTCTAATGCAATAATACCAGAAACAGAAGCAATAGTATCAACCACAGTATCTTCTACAGAAATTTCATATACCTTTTCATTTAAAAAATACTGTATAAAGTAAGAATTCAATCTTTTATGTCCCTAGAAAGGGAAAAGAATACTAGTAATGTATTCTGTTTACTTTTACAATATAGTCTAGCTGAAAATTCAAAACAATTTTCTTAGACAATTATGTTGCTCCTCTTTACTCCATAAATCTAAGATATATGTTGAGATATATACTGTCTATCTGTATTATAATTCCTCTAGTTTTTTTTTTAACATCTTTATTGGAGTATAATTGCTTTACAATGGTGTGTTAGTTTCTGCTTTATAACAAAGTGAATCAGTTATATATATGCATATGTTCCCATATCTCTTCCCTCTTGCATCTCCCTCCCTCCCACCCTCCCTATCCCACCCCTCTAGGTGGTCACAAAGCACCGAGCTGATCTTCCTGTGCTATGCGGCTGCTTCCCACTAGCTGTCTATTTTACGTTTGGTAGTGTATGTATGTCCATGCCTCTCTCTCACTTTGTCACAGCTTACGCTACCCCCTCCCCATATCCTCAAGTCCATTCTCTAGTAGGTCTGTGTCTTTATTCCCCTAGGTTCTTCATGACATTTTTTTTTCTTAGATTCCATATATATGTGTTAGCAAACGGTATTTGTCTTTCTCTTTCTGATTTACTTCACTCTGTATGACAGACTCTAGGTCCATCCACCTCACTACA
>NW_021703779.1:24121652-24139487 GCF_005190385.1 Monodon monoceros | reverse complement strand
GTCTTGTTTATGGTTTCCTTTGCTGTGCAAAAGCTTTGAAGTTTCATTAGGTCCCATTTGTTTATTTTTGTATTTAATATGTCCCATTTTTCCATTTCTCTAGGAGGTGGGTCAAAAAGGATCTTGCTGTGATTTATGTCATAGAGTGTTCTGCGTATGTTTTCCTCTAAGAGTTTGATAAGAGTTTGATAGTTTCTGGTCTTACGTTTAGGTCTTTAATCCATTTTGAGCTTATTTTTGTGTATGGTGTTAGGGAGTGATCTAATCTCATACCTTTACATGTACCTCTCAAGTTTTCCCAGCACCAGTTATTGAAGAGGCTGTCCTTTCTCCACTGTACATTCCTGCCTCCTTTATCAAAGATAAGGTGACCATATGTGCGTGGGTTTAAAAATATAAAAAGAATACTGTTAGACATGTGGGATATGAAGAAAAATGAAAGTTTCTAGTGCCATTTATTTTATTATTTATTTCTAAGTTCGTGAACTCTAAGAGGTTTTAATGACATTGTAGATCTTTGAATATTGCAGACTTATGCGAATTAGGATCTTAGATTTTAATATTCTATTCTGATCTATTTTTTTCAGTGATTCTATTCAGAGTTAATTAGAAGAAGCTTAAAAGTGGTAATGAACAAAAGTTTTATTTTTATTAGAATTACACTGAAGAGTTAGCATTTAGTGCAGATTTCTTTCATTGCAAAGTCGGGGATTAGTGAATCTATTTCTTAGTCACTTTTTCAAATTAAAATTATATATTAATTGGATTGTGATCTACTATGAAATATTTTATTTCTGGGTTTAATCACAAGGAAGAGAAAAATTTCAAAAATAGGTATCTTTTTGATAAATATTTCGATTTTGATTATATCTTTGATAAAATATATTGGCACATCAAAAGTTCGAAAATGTTCACATGGCACAGCCATTTTTTAACATTTAATATCATGTGGTAAACAATGTTTTTAAAATTATGTTGATTCATTATGTTCAACTGTGTTCTAGAGTTTTAAAAGTGTTCATTGGGGGAAAAATTGGCCTTTTAGAGGTAAACCAACTGAGAATAATAAATCTTCAAAAAAAAAAAAACTACAATGACTACAATAGAGATAAGTTGGATATCTGTTTGTTCTTTCATGTCCAGCATCTTTTCCCTTTTTAGGATAACAGTACTTCAGTTTCCTTTTTGGGGACACTGTCTTTCTTCTCTCACACAGCAACTTTCCCCACCATTGATACCTCCAACATCACGGGGTCCAGCAAACCACATAGCCCAAAAAGCACAGATGCTTGCACTATAGCTTAGACTTGCTGCAGAAAACTTCTTTTGCTCTGGGCCCCACTCAAAGGTGGCAGATTTTTGTGTCGCCTAGTATATGGGCTGAAGCAGTGCTAGGTATGGAATATGTTTCCTACAGAGCCTGAAGAAGGGAAGCACTGCACTTCTCTTTTACTTTGGGGGATATGTCTTGGGACTGGATCTATAAAAATCATTTAGCTATTATGGTCCTCTGAATCTTCCTCAGATTTATATCCCATCCCCTGGATTGTACATATCTTACCAAGGTGCCCACTGTGATAGTCACTTCTTTGTTATCCTGCCTGATCAACATATCATTGATGTAATGAATCAATGTGATATTCTGTGGGATATCCAGACAGTGTAGAGCTCTTTAGACTTTATTATAATAGAGAGAGCACTAGAGTTAACATAGCCCTAAGGCAAAACTGCTAATGAATTCATTTGTCTGTTCCACATGAGTTCAAACAGTTACTGATCTTCTTTTCTGATTAAAATAGAAAGAACACATTTTCCAAATCAATGGTCACATACCATGTACCTGAGGCCATATTAATCTACTCTAACAATAATACCATGTCCAACACAGAAGTTACAATCAAGGCTTCTACTTGTCGAAATCTGCAGTAGTCTACAGTCGTCCTCTTGGATCCATTCAGTTTCTGCAGGGTCCAGACTGGTGAATTAAACAGAAATAAAATAGGGGCCACCATCCTTGTAGCCTTTAGATCTTTAAAGGTAGCACTACTTTTCAGCATCCCCTCCAGATACACTGGTGTTTTTGATGTACTCTCTTGGCCAGAAAGGAGAGGCATTTTCAGAAGCTTCTATCTGGTTTTTCCGACTATGATAGCACTTTCCTCAAAAATGTGCTAAACTCAAACCATCAAAGGATGGAAAAATCCCATAAAAAGAAAGATATCATTACAAATAAATAATTGCAGCACTGTACACTGATTTTCCCATTGACTCTAAGCATCATGGCGTATACCTTATTAAAATAAACATTATATATAATGTTTATGTGTATACGTATACATATATACGTGTGTTTATATATAATTTCGTTTGCAGAACCTGAACTGGAGACTAAACCCATCATAACATTTGCTATGACGCCAACTTTACACAAACAATATTGAGCACTCATTCAAGTAATTTCACATCCCACATTCAGGCATATAAGTGTAGGTTCTTAGGTATATTTTTCAGATATTTCATCTTAAGAGTGAATATTTATTGTGCATGTGTTTTTTCTCTTATCTGATAATTACAGAACACTTGGAGTAGTCTCATGAAACCTAGAGTCATTCAATGGAGAGTTTTGGATGGTGTGGTATGTGTGACTTGAGACAGTTTTGGAATGCCTGGTCTATGTTGTCCACCCAAACACTTTAATATATATGGCTTAACAATATTGCAAGCCTGATTTCATTTTAATGCTGCATTAGCTGGGTGAGCATGATTTATTGTGGCAGAGTGTAAATTCAACTATTGAATCTTTAACAGTAAATAATGAACAGGGTTTGTAATCGAGAACAATACAGCACTGTGTTGATAGAGGCAGAATTGAAATGATGACAAAATATAGCAATCTACTATCAGACAACATAATTAAAGTTTAGCTGTGAGGTGCCTGAATTCTATTATTTTAAGGTGATTTGGGTGTGTGAGTGTGTAAGCTAGAAATGATTATTCTCTACTGGACAGCAGTGATTTGGCTTCTTATTATAAAAGAGTAGCTATATAAATTTTGTTTAAAAGCATTAGACATATGTATTAAGCTTTAGCACTAAAACCAAGAGTCATTTGGCAAGGAATCCAGTGACCTGAGAATGGAAATGTTGATGATGGACCATAAGCATTTGAGGGGCCTGCCAGGAGACATGCGGGGAAGACTGTGTTTTGCTTCACGTAAGCTTGCCCTGGACACATAGGAATTCATTTGGGTTATTTTATACCAGCTGTTTTCTAGCTGGCAAATGGGTTGTCATATAGCTAGAATCTGCAGAATAGTCCATTGTCACCAGGGGACCTGAAGGATATAAAACTGCTATGAGAATGACAATGCTAATTCCAGTGGTATTTCCCACAGCTATGCCTGCCTATCAGGAACATTGGGAGATCTGTAAAATCCTCCCTGGGGTCAGGTACTATACTGTTTTTCGTAAGCATTTGTCTCTTCTCCATTAAACAAATTTACATTCTATAATTTGTGGCATTTTTTCACACCATTCTGAGAGTTTCAGCACAATATTTAGCCACTATTAATTTTTAGTTTCTTCATGGATAAAATAGAGATAAGAACCATGTGAAGAAAACAGGAAGTAATGGATGAGAGGCTTGACCATAGTTCTTCTGGCACATGGTAGAAGCACAATACCTGTTGAATATTCAGTGTCATTACTTCCTCTGATTAACAACTGTAACAATACAGGTATAGTAGTAACTTTGGGGATGTCAGCTCAGTTTAAGAGAATCCCCTTCCTCAACAGAGCATTGCCCCAACCCCTGTATCTAGTTGTATGGGCAGCTGAAACATTGGTAACAGTGCATGATATCTTTCTGTGTACTATTGATTGGACCAGTATTGGACACGGGGCCTGACCTGAGTTAATCAGATTCTCCTAGGAATGTGAAATTCCCATGCAGTTAGGTTCTGTAAACGCCGGAACTGAGAGACTCATAAATCTTAGAGGAGGAGACTTCTTCAGTCTTATTTGCAAAAAGTCACAAAGAAAATGATGTTCAGGATAATATGAATGAAGCAGATGGAGAAGCAGAAAGAATGGAATGGAAGAGGGTCACCCATATGCCTATAACTTTTTAAATTCCCTGTTCTGATTTTCCCTTAGGGGCTGTCTCCCTCTGATTTGGGGATAAACCCCAGTATCCATCCTGTAAAGATACATTGTTGCATTTTTTTTAAATTTATTTTTGGCTGTGTTGGGTCTTCGTTGCTGTGCATGGGCTTTCTTTTTAGTTGCAGTGAGCGGAGGCTACTCTTCATTGCCGTGCGTGGGCCTCTCATTGTGGTGGCCTCTCTTGTCTTGGAACACCGGCTCTAGGTGTGCGGGCTCTAGAGCACAGGCTCAGTAGTTGTGGTGCACGGGCCTAGCTGCTCTGCAGCATATGGGATCTTCCTGAACCAGGGCTCGAACCCATGTCCCCTGCATTGGGGGGCAGATTCCTAACCACTGCGCCACCAGGGAAGCCCCTGTTGCATAATTTAACTGGAGTTATTCCCCATTATGTGCGTTCAAAAGAAATTTAAAGACAGAGAAAGACAAATACTGTATCTTTTCACTTATATGTGGAATCTAAAAAACAAAGCAAACAAATATAACAAAACAGGAACACACTCACGGGTTCAGAGAACAAACTAGTGGTTGCCAGAGGAGATGGGGATTGGGGGATGGGAAAAATAGGGGAAGGTGATTAAGAGGTACAAATTTCCAGTTATAAAACAAATGTCACAAGGATGTAAAGTACAGCACAGGGAATATAGTCAATAATATTAAAATAACTTTGTATAGTGCGTAATCTATAAACGTATCAAATCACTGTGTTGTACACCTGAAACTCAGTTATACCTCAATAAAAAATAAATTAATGAGTAAATTAAAATTTTAAATTTTTAAAATAAAGCAAAAAGTGAAACAATGTCTACCAGATTGTATCATTTGCAGCATTAATATTTTAAATTACTTCTATTTTACTTTATGACAATATGATATTAAGATCTACATGATCAGTATGTAAAAGACTTAAAACATTTTAGTAACATTACCTGTTTAATTGGTTATATTTTATATCTAAGAAATTAGCAACTGCAGAAAAACTTGATTGTTTAACTCTGAGACCAAAAAAAAGTCTTTCACTTGAAATATAAGTACAAAGTAAAATAGAATTGCTTCAAAATTATGTTAGCACTTTTGTTAAGAGACATATAGTTTTTCATATATTTACTAATGGTAAAATATATAAGGTTTAAATTAAATCATTTTCTGTAACATACAACATATAAGCTATTTTTTCCTTAAAACAAAGAACTTCTTAGCCATATTAATTTGAGATAAATTATTTCTTCATTTCTAACACATTTGTCTGAATTGTATCCATATTCTATCCATTATCTTGGTAAAGTTACTGAAGTATTTAAATGGTGATTAACACAAGTCAAAGAGGAAACAAAAACTAAAAATAATTCAGTTAAAGCAATAAAGAAATAGGGCTCGAAAAAAAATACCAAAAATAATACAGTGAAAGAAATACTGGAATGGCTCTTCAAAAGAAAATTAAATTCAGTATAGCAAAGAAAATCATGATTATTTGTGAAAATACCTGCAGAAGACGACTTCCACTGAGTTAACACCATGGTTCACATGCAGCAAGAGTGCTGGATCTTGCCTTGCCTCTGTCATGGTAGGTTAGTATTCAAAGTGAAAACACTGTGAAGCCCAGTTGGAGATTAAATAATTCTCTGTTAGGTAATCATAGATCTTGTTGAAGAGACTCAGCCTATCTTAGAAGACTGTATGAAAAATAATGACAACCACTGAGACCACTGAAGCTCTTTTCTAGAAAATAACAGAACAAATCTCAGAGGAAATTGTGTATTCCATATAGGAAAGGATTCATGAAAAAAATTACTTCGCAGTAAGTCATTCTTCATTAATTCTTGTATCACTCAGGTCTCACAACACTGTATTTTCAGAATTATTGAAGTTTACTTTTATCCAGTGCATAAAAACCAAATCCACATTATTTGTTTGCTCTTCTGATGTAAGCTGTTCTGAACTGTTTAATTCTTCCTTTTTGCCTTTATAAACAGCATAGTAAGCAGGAGTATTTTGTCATAATTTAAAATACTTTCAGTTGTATTGATTTTACATTGCTCTGTATTTCAAGTTCCTAATGTCTTTTTTCCAGTTTTATTGAGGTATAATTGACCTATAACATTGTATTAGTTTAAGGTGTACCACATAATGATTTGATATATGTATATATTGCAAATTTATTACCACAGTAACTTTAGTTAACATTTGTCATCTTCCATAATTACAAATTTTCTTTCTTGTAATGATAGCTTTTAAGATCTACTCTCTTGAAACTTTCCAATATACAGTACATATTGTTAACTATAGTCATCATGCTGCGCATCATGTCCCCAGAACTTATTTAGCTTATAACTGGAAGTTTGTACCTTTTGACCACCTTCACCCAATTCCCCCACCCTCCAATCTCCCATCTGGCAATCACTAGTTGTTCTCTAGTTATATGAATTTCTTTTTTTTTTTTTTTTAGATTCCATATATAGCTGATATCATACAGTATTTCTCTTTCTCTATTTGACTTATTTCACTAAGCATAATGCCCACAAGGCCCATCCATGTTGTCGCAAGCGGCAGGATTTCCTTCTTTTTCTGTGGCTGAATAACATTCCATTTTATATTTACCACATTTTCTTTATGCATTCATTAATGGACACTTAGGTTGTTTCCATGTTTTGGTTACTGTAAGTAATGCTGCAATGAACAACTTAATAGCAAAAAACAAACAAACAAAAAAAACCAAATAATCCAATTAAAAATTGGTAAAGGACCTGAATAGACATTTTGCCACAGAAGATATTCAGATGGCCAATAGGGACATGAGAAGGTACTCAATATCACTAATCATCAGAGAAATGCAAATCAAAACTACAATAAGGTATCACACCTCCCACCTGTTAGAATGGCTATTATTATAAAGACAAGGGATAACAAGTGCTGGTGAGGATGTGGAGAAAAGGGAACTCTTGTGCACTGTTGGTGGGAATGTAAATAGGTACAGCCACTATGGAAAACAGTATGGAGGTTCCTCAAAAAATGAAAAATAGAACTACCAAATGATCAAGCAACTCTACTTCTGGGTATACATCCTAATCTCTTTTGTAATATATTTCTGGTCTCCATCTTAGATTTAATATTGCCAAATGGCATCATTTTTTATACCTGTGTTCTTGCTGCTCAAAGTCCCTTCATTTTCTAATTTGATGTTTCTAATATACTATAGTTTGGGGAATCAGAAAACCAAATTACTGTAATTAGAATGTTGGGTATGATATGAGTAAGTGGACCCTCTTTCAGCATCCAAGAGGTTTTCTAGGGTTAAAGTGCATGAAAGTAGGTAAAAGGGCTATATCTTGACTTCTCAGAAAATTTTTAAATTTAATATTCTTATTGTTGCTTAATTAGGAGTAGTTTTCAAAGGAAAAAAATCACTAGAGAAATGATGTGCTAGTGGAGAAAATAACTTACCAAAATCTAGAGAAAAAATTCACACAACAACATTTGAACTTGGAAAAATATGTTACTGGGAATTGGAAATAGTGTATAGTTATTTGTCAGTATCTTAAAGAATATCTTCTATACCATAATAATGCATGTAATAAATATGACCTCATTAAAGTTTTAGCACAACTAATGCTTTTGTATCTCTTCAAAAATAAGAGCATACTATCTCTTTGTCACTTTGTTTATATCAAGCGCATGCCTGCTTTTCTTCATCTGTTGCACAGAGAATTTTCCTCAAGGAACTCAGAAGGTAGTGCCAAATTAAGTCAGTGTCCATCAATCTTAATTCTACCAAATCTAAAGAGATTAGTAAAAGGTTTGGAAAATGCACCTTTGGAAAAGGTTTGGAGGCCCCTGGGACTTCACCCAGTTTCAAGAGTTTGAGATAGATGTGTAACA
This sequence comes from Monodon monoceros, assembly GCF_005190385.1. Taxonomy (NCBI): domain Eukaryota; kingdom Metazoa; phylum Chordata; class Mammalia; order Artiodactyla; family Monodontidae; genus Monodon; species Monodon monoceros. The sequence continues at coordinate 24,131,451 of NW_021703779.1, read as the reverse complement.
TTCTCTGAACTTAAGTCTCTCCTATCATCTCACTGTTTGCTTGTTTTCCTCAGAGCACTATTCCTCTAGTCTCTCATTCTTCAGTCTTGTTTGGCTCCATCAATGGTGAGAATTCAGGTTATGTCTCTCTTATTTAAAATGAGGTACAAGATTATTCAGTAAATATTCATTGTGAAACGTGCCTGCAAGAACCTCGTCCATTAGAACCCCTTTCTAATGCCCCATAGCAAGTGTCTTACTGTCCTAGTTATCTTGATCCGAATATACAAGGGCAGTGCTTTTGCCATTTTGGTAGATGTACAAGGATGAATTTAACCCACATATTCCAGCTCCAGTGAAGATCTTCCCATAAAGAAGGATATGCTTCAGTGTTTCCAAAATCTACAGGACTCCAAATCCCCAAATTTCAAAATACTAGTATAATATATAACATAACAAAATACTATTACACTATATAAAATTTTATATATATGACTTAAAGAAGAAAAATAAATAATTTTCTATCTCACGAAGCATTCACAAAGACTTCTTTAATTTAGTGGCCTCCATACAGCTAAAATTTTTCATCTAGGGCCAAATGGTCTCCTCTTTCAGTTACAAAATATCTTTTGCATATTGGATGTATCCTATGAAACATAATATTCCAAGTCTGATGAACTCCAGTCATAATAATTTCCTTGCAAGAGGGGATGGTAAGAGTGAATAATGTGGTTTTAGCTCATTTCAATGATTATGATACACTTATGTGCAATGAGATTTTGCAGAGTATGTACAAAATCCCAGACGAGAGCACCCCCAGATAGAACTCAAATAGAATCAGGTCCAGCTTCACAGCCATCTGACTCTAGACACCTTGACCCAATATGTATGTCTAATCTAAATTTTCTTAATGGAAGCTGTGTATGAGTTTCCCATAATGCTTCACAAAAAAATTCTCCTAAAACTACTGGTTAAGCATTCTTTCTTCTTCCTAAATTTCCACACTCATCGAAGTTACTAAGACAAACAACACAACCTCTTTACCTTAGAATCTACTCTTCAATGCTCTCCACTGAATTTGTTCACCATCAGACTGCTTTTTATTTATTCCTCCATTATCCGCTATCTCGCAGAGGCATGTCCAGAATTTATGCCTCTGCTCACCAAGCATGTAATACCATGTGCAATGAATATTTGTGGAGGGATGCAAGGGAAGGTTCCTACACTCACTTTATCAGTTTCTCTTATAATTAATATCATGAAAAAATTGGTGAATAGAATTCTCCACTTCGTTGTACAAGTTAGAGACAAAGATTTTTGTTAAACGATTTTTCTTGTGTTTCTCAAATTATATCACATAGCATTTTTAATTCATTCATTCACAGTATTTTTACAGAGCTTCTGTAATGTGCATACCTTAATGCTAGTCACTGAAGAAGATAGATATAATAAAGTGAAAGATGTGATTGTGGTCTGCATCTTTCAGGCACATATTGCTGAGGTGAAGAAATAATGCTGTCTTGAGTAAGGGCAACTGAAACTGGTAGTTCAGAGTATGAACGTGACATAAAATCAAGAAACAGTTTGCTATTACAGTGTACACTTAGGAAGTTTTCTATTTGGCTGGCACCTTAATGCCCTAAACTGTGCAAATTATTATTATGCATTGAATTTCATTTCCAAATATAGAATGGAGGAACAGTCTACTATGCATGGAAGTTAAAGACACAAGGTTATGTTTTTTCTACCTTAAGAAAGAGCAGCCCCCAAAACCAGTATCTTCATAGTTGATGTTATTGTGAGAGTGTGAAAAGTTGAGGGTAGAAAAAACTTCTTGGCTCTATGTGAATGTGAAGAGCAGTATGTTGTTTGAATCTCTGCTGGAAGGGTTCAGTGAAAGTGCTGTCAAATAGAAGATATCAGAGAATATCATAAAATATCACTGTGTATAGTTATTAAAAATTTAGCCAATTAATGAGAAATTGGAAAATATCGACTTTCCGTAGCTTTGTGGAAAGGTGTAAATGCCAATCAACACCTGCTTAGTTGTTTTTGTGTTATTGTGTGAAAAAAATTCGAGATAAATCTCCCAACATGCAAGAAATATAACAAATAAATTCCAAATGGTCACAGAGTGCCTTTAAACTCTTACAGCCTTTAAAGCTATCTAACCCTCTAAGCCCTCAGCTGATAACAGCACACATTTCATATCCACTCATGACAAAATAAAAATGTGTACCTATGGCTATCAATGTTGATTGATATATAGTTGAAATGGTTGTTTTCCAGCGCACTGTACTTCAGAAATACGCTTTATACATGTTGTAAGTCTGTGATATCACTTCTTGTTTTATGATTTCTGCTTCTGGCTCTATGAAAACTTCTTGGTTAAATCTCCACTAAATGATGTACAACTGGTGTCTTTTTGCTTGAATTAAAGCCTCCAAATATATTTTGTGTGATTTTATATCATGTTGAACTTCATAATGCAGACTATGAATAATTCACTTTGATTGCATAAAAAGCATCTAAAGGTGAATAAGTGAATAACTAGAATGATGCATTTTAAATATGGTCCCTGGGCACTTTAAATTCCTAGGCTGCCTTTTAGGCCAAAAATAAAGTGTAAAATCGTACACTAAGGTTTGAAAGGTTATCATCCAGATCTCAAAAATAAGGACAAAAGTGTGAAAGCAAAGCAGTTAAACAGGAGGTAGCCACTCCAAAAAAAATGTACAGAATAATAAATGTAAGGTAATAAAAAGTGCTAAAATTCACTAATGAGAACATAAAAGTTAAAACAAAAAGGCTGTATTTCCCTTAAACCAAAAAGAAGGACTGCTGCCCTGGGCCCTACAGAGTCTCAAGTATCACAAAACAAAACATTTCTTAGAGGACACCTAAGTGTCACTGTCACTTGTAATTTGGTTAGTACAAAAAAATACATTAAAGTGTAATTACATTTTCAAAAGTATATCTAAAAGTTTACCTGTTTTAAATAATTTTGAGTTTCATTAAATATAAAGTGTGGGTTGTCTTTTACCTTGATAGATAATTTTGAATATATTAGGAGAAAAAATATTTTAAATCATAAGAAAATAATTTTAATTGTTTTATTCTTACATTTCCTAGCATTCATATTTTCAGTGTAAATATTTCAAATTATTTACACTTTGAATGCAATTACATCTTTTCATTTGGTCATTTAATATAACACAAATTATGTAAAAATTCAGTTATAACACAACTAGTAATTTTGCTGATATAAAGGCAAGACTATCTATTTTATAGAATAGATGTAAAAATAACTGATGAATTGTTATGTTTTTATTACTCATCTAAACATCGCTAAACTTTCTACATGTAACAGTAATAATAACATTTTTATTATCTTTGTTATTTTGTGATTCTTAGTCATACGAAGCCCAGAGCTTAACACAAATTTTTTTGTATTTATATTTTTTAGATTTATTGAGGTAACACTGGTTTATAACATTATATAAGTTTCATGTGTACAACATATATTTCTACTTCTGTGTATACTACAGCGTGCTCACCACCGAAAATTTAGTTTCCATCCATCACCATACGGTTGATATTGTGCCATGTGTGACAATGTGGGTGGACCTTGAGGATATTATGCTAAGTGAAATAAGTCAGACACATACTGTATGATTTCCCTCATATGTTTTGTATCTTTTTGAAGTTAAGAGAACAGCATAGGTTAGCAGTTCTTTTAGCTTGAATATTTAAAAATATTAGGACATATGGCATTAGTCCTCTATTTATACTCTTGCTCAGGGCTTCACAAATGATAGGGGTGGGGCTGCAAAATGACAATATTTGTTTCCAGGAAAATGGCAAGATTATGGCATGCTTTACAAAGAAACTGACAGTATCTTCCTGTTTGGCACTTGGAAATACATAATTTGTATTTAAATATAATTAATCTGCAGAAAACTTTTCAAAACAGTTAAAGAACCTGAAAGGACATATGACAAATATTCACAATTATACTGTCAATTTTTACTTATGAAATTACTATCGTCTTTTATTTTCTGTATATTCCTTTATTATTTTCCGTATTTTCTGGATATTCTACAATAATCATTAAGGGTTTTATTAATATAATTAGAACATGATTCAAATATGCTTCTGTTGTATTACCAATATTTACATAAATCCAAGTATTTCAGTTTCTGTGACCCTAATGGTCTTTATTTGTTTGAATAGTGCATTTCCTTAAGCAAGAGAGTTAAAACAAAAACAATACTTTAAACAGTGGTTATAAAAAATGTTTTGTTCTCCTTCCATTCATATTAACTGATCATAAAGAGTACTTGAGCAAATTGAATGGAAAAACAACCTTAACTTTATGTTTTCCTTTTCTTCTTTCCACTCCTCTCTCTCCTTCTTCAATGTGTACTAGGATGTCTTCAACAAATTGGTCACAAACCCTTTCTTGACTTTCTTAGAATAAAATAAATACATATATATATATATACATACATATATGTGTGTGTAGATATATATATGTGTATATATATATATATATATATCACATCTTTTTTGTGTTAATAGAAGTCTGATAAAGTAAAAGTACATGGAGAAATAAGGTGATTGATTTTGATTTTATAAATTTCTGTGACACTTGGAATCATGTTAGATGCTACAGATATATTTTCAAAGATGTTTCTTTAGCTTTAAGATTAGAAAATGTAAAGTTCACATTTCTTAGAAGCTTTCATTCTTAACCAAAAAGCTTTCAACATCACTCAAAACAAAATATCAACATATGTAACCAACAGTGCAGAATTCAACTGAATATTTGTCATGCCTATGTAACCACAGGGCTTTTGTGATCAAATGTTTTGGTATTTTTATCCATGCCTTTCTTGGGTTATTTCTGCACATGATTAAAAATAAATTGTTAAAACTAAGAAATAATAAAACTGGTTTTCTAATGATGGTGGTGATGATGATGCTTTTACTGATATTTAGCATGGTAGTATGGAGGAGGAAATTGGAGGCGGTGCGGTAAAAGTAGTGTACGTTTTTGGGTGGGATGATCGACTGTTAGTAACCAGAAGCCCAGTCAAGGCAGATAAGCACAGAATATATGAGTAAGGAGTTGGTGTTTATTTGGCATAGCTTCACGGATTATTAGAACTGGAAAGAAAAGTAGTCACCCATCCTAACCATTTCATTTTATTTATACTGCTGCTTTTTTTTTTTTAACCATAACATAAAAGAAATGTATCCGTAATACAGAAAATAAAGAAAATGATGGGGCTCTAAAAAGGAAAGGAAAATTACACATAATTATATAATCTAAACTTATTATTGTTAATATTTCAATCTAGATTTTTTTCTCTCTGTATGTTATGAGTGTTTTTTTAAAAGTAGGGCCACAATGTGTATATTTATATCTACATCTATCTATCTATATGTATATAATTGTGTATGTGTTTTTTGGAAACCTGAGCTTTAATTAAATTCTTGTTGTGGACATTCTTATAATGGACATTTTTACTATTCAACATTTCAGTTGTATGGGTGCACTTGGCCTAATATAAATGCTTGCAGCCAAAGGTGATGATTACTGAATAAAGAGCTCTACACAATTTACTATATGAAGTTAATAGGTCCTTGATACTGAAACCAGAAAAGAACAACATAAAAAATAATAAAAAATTATTGGTGAAGCTCCCTTTTATGATATGTATGCATACAAAAACATTAGTAACTAAAATTGATAACACTGTAAAAATCATGACCTAATAGGATTTATCTCAGAAAGGCAAAGAGAGTTCCATATTTAAAAACCTATCACTGTGATTCACTATATTAATGCATGAAGCAGAAAGACCAAATAATCGTTTTTATTCTTTTTTTTTTTTTTAGAGGTACCAAAGCCTTGGGTCAAGACCAAATAATCTTTTAATAGAAGAAAAGGAAACTTTTGATAACATTTCACATGTATGTTAATGCACTTAGTAAACTAGAAACAAAGAAATTTCCTTAGACTGACAAAAAGGCATTCAAAAGATTAGAAAGGCAGTTAAGAGATTAGAGGCATTCTCACTAAACACATGGATAAGTTCAGATTGGTTCCATTACTGCTGGAATCCATCATTATTCTGGATGTCATATGTTAGATACTAACAGGACAAATAAAAATCATTGTCTCCGTGTGTCAGATATTTGCCTATAAAAATTAAAGAAAACCAGTGGAGACATTATTAGAACGAACCAATTGCTTCAGCAGGTATGCTGTATTCAAGATCAACTTTAAAAAATCAATACCATTACTTTATATCAAAAATAACCAAGTAGGATTTGTGGTAGGAAAATAAAACCCTTTACAAAAGTAATACATTTAAAAAATCCCCAGGAATTTTAACCTAAAATGTGTAACACTTTTTATATAGAAAATATGTAACATGTTTGAAGTGCATAAAAGAAGGTATCAATAAATGGAAAACTAGGTTTCCTGGATACAAAGGCACACTCTTTTTAAAATGTCAGTTCTCTCTTAATTTCTTCAAAATTCTATGTATGCCCAATGATAAACCCAGCAGAGTACTTAACGAACAGAGTAAGTTTATATGGGGGAGTAAAATTATGTGTTTAGCTATTTTTTTAGTAAAATAAGAACAAATAGAGGAATTCAACCTACAGATAGAAAGGTATTTGTAAAGTGATACAAATTAAAATAATGTTTTGTTTCATAGACCATTTAAGGAGAATTATGGGTCAGGAAACATACCTATGCATATGTGGACACTTGGTATATGAGAGAGGTGGCATCATAAACATTGCAGAAAGCAAACACTATTCAATAAAGATGTTGGAAAACCTGGCTTTCCATTTGGGAATAAAAAGACATACATTCCAGGTGGATTAAAAAGATGTACATTCTAGGTAGAAAAAAGTTTTAAATAAGTATTTAAGACAGATGAAAGAAATTAAAAATAAAACAGATGAAAAAATACAAGAACTCTTTTATAACCTCATATTAGGAAGGACTTTTGTTTATAGACCAACACATACAACCAAATATATTTGAAAAAATAGACAAAATGTAGGTTATTATTGTAAAGATAAAAACTCGGACCTCTCTTCCAAACAGCAAATTCATATATGAGTTCCCCTATCACACCTCTGCTCAAAACTCTCCAGTATTTCCTGTCTCTCACACAATAAAAGCTAGAGTAAAATGACCTTCTGGCCCTTTATTATATGGCTCCCTGGTACCTCTCTCACTTCATCTCCTACTGTCATTCCCTTCACAGTATCCATTGCAGCCACACTGGCATTAGATACATTCTCAGCAGTGTCATTGCATTTCATGTCCTCTCTCTCCTCCTCTCACTGCCCTCTGCCCAGATACAATTCATTATATATATAATTATATATATAATTCATTTTTCCTCATTCTTTCAGATATTTAACTTTTGTTACATTTGTCCTTCATTAGTTGCCTTTCTTGGCAACTCTATTTAAAATCCCTCTAGGTTATTGTGGATAATGCTGCAATGAACATGGGTATGCCGGTGTCTCTTCAAGATACTGATTCCTTTGGATAGATACCCAAGAGTGAGATTGCTGGATCATATGGTAATTCCATTTTAGATTTTTTGAGGAAGCACCAAACTGTTCTCTATAATGACTGTATCATTTTACATTCCCACCACCAGTGTTTAAGGGATCCCTTTTCTCCACATCCTCACCAACATTTGTTAGCTCTTGTCTTTTTGATTATAGCTATACTAACACATTTTTGACTGGAGACGTATTATGGCCACAGGTGTTAGTTTCTGCAAAAATCCCCCAGTCAATAATGTGCTAACAGGGCTGGGAGGAGGGGGAAATGGGGTGATGTAGATCAAACGGTACAAATTATCAGTTATAGGAAGTACAAGCTCTGAAGATTAATGCACAGGATGGTGACTATAGTTTAAAATACCGTATTAGACACTTAGAAGTCACTCACAGTAGATCTTAAGCATTCCCATGGCACAGAAATAGTTAACTGTGTTAATTATGTGAGGTGATGGATGTGTTAATTATCTTGATCTTTGTAATCATTCTACAGTGTATATGCATATCGAATCATCACATTTTATACCTTAAATATATACAATTATATTTGTCAGTTATTCCTCAATAAAGTTACAAAGTAAATAATTAAATCCCTCCAAATCTCCTTATCACTTGCTGTATCCTTTCTATAGCAATTATCGCAATGACTTTTTATATCTTTTATTTTTTTGTATTTTTATTTTCTCTATCCAAACCTCCCCCAGACTGCTGCTAGAGTATAAGCTTCATGAGAGCAGAAGTTTTATGATGTTTATTTCCATGTCTCTAGCACCAAAGACAGAGCCTGACAGTGACTCAGTACATTTTAAATGAATAAATAAACAAGTATCACTGGGGATATCAGGAGAGAAGTGGGCAGGACATGATGGATAGAACGATTTCTATAAATTGATTGTCTTATTACATTCAAAAATAGACAAAGTGAATATAAGAAATTGTAATTAGTGGTTAATTTTGTATGGTAAGAAAACGGACTTTTTGTACTTTCTTATACTTTTACAATTTATAAAAATGAAAAATGACTCAAAAAATGAGATAAAAATCATTAGTGGATACCAAGGATATGCACACACTTGAGATTCTTAATCCATATTGACACTCAGCAAATGCAGCAACCTTTACTTCCATCTGGTGCCAGCATTTCTTGCAGACCTATCTTTAAACCAGACCTACATATTTTTCCTCTTCTGTTGTCTAGTCATAAGGAATTTTCCATGACACCATTCTCCATATTGGTTAAGAGTAAGGTAGCAGGATGCTAACGCACATATATGGAATCTAAAAAGACGGTACTATGCGGCTGCTTCCCACTAGCTATCTACCTTACGTTTGATAGTGTATATATGTCCATAGCACAGGGATATCAGCTCAGTGCTTTGTGACCGCCTGGAGGGGTGGGATAGGGAGGGTGGGAGGGAGGAAGACGCAAGAGAGAAGAGATATGGGAACATATGTATATGTATAACTGATTCACTTTGTTATAAAGCAGAAACTAACACACCATTGTAAAGCAATTATACCCCAATAAAGATGTTAAAAAAAAAAAAATAAAAAGACAGTACTGATGAACTTAGTGGCAGGGCAGGAATAAAGACGCAGACGTAGAGAACGGACTTGAGGACATGGAGGGCGGGGAGGGGAAGCTGGGACGAAGTGAGAGAGTAGCATTGACATATATACACTACCAAATGTAAAATGGTTGGCTAGTGGGAAGCTGCTGCATAGCACAGGGAGATCAGCTAGGTGCTTTGTGACAACCTAGAGGGGTGGGATAGGGAGGATGGGAGGGAGGCTCAAGAAGGAGGGGATAGGGGGATATATGTATACATATAGCTGATTCACTTTGTTGTACAGCAGAAACTAACACAGCATTGTAAAGCAATTATACTCCAATAAAGATATTTTAAAAAAAAAAAGAGTAAGGTAGCAAAAAGGCAGGAGTGAGCAGTAGAAAAAAAATAAACCTCTCTCCTCTTGCACTGCAATTTCTTCCTGGTGGCTTCTATTAGCCAAACTCCACCAGGGTGCAGGTAGCCCAGGTGATGAAGTCTGCATGCATCAGCTTGACAGAGAGGGATGGAAATTTGTTGTGGCCGGGGGGGAGGGGGAGGGATGAGTGTGAATAACCATCACAAATTGAATCTGTTGAAATTTGGTGTTATATTGACTCAACTCTTAAAACTCTATCAATACAAAGTTAGAGAGTACATATCTT
>NW_021703779.1:24065102-24116652 GCF_005190385.1 Monodon monoceros | reverse complement strand
TATATATATGTATATATATATATATATATAGAGAGAGAGAGAGAGAGAGAGAGAGAATGAAGTAGAAATCAGTGATTCATCATAAAGTCGATACTTTGTAAATACTGACATAGATCAAAAATACAACACTGCAGCGATATAGAAGTCTTTTTTTTTTTTTTTTTTTTTTTGCGGTACGCCGGCCTCTCACTGTTGTGGCCTCTCCCGTTGCGGAGTACAGGCTCCAGACGCGCAGGCTCAGCGGCCATGGCTCACGGGCCCAGCTGCTCCGCGGCATGTGGGATCTTCCCGGACCGGGGCACGAACCCGTGTCCCCTGCATTTGGCAGGCGGACTCTCAACCACTGCGCCACCAGGGAAGCCCTAGAAGTCTCTCTTTTGCCACCTTCTTGTTACAACCATCCTGTGTCACAAAAACAACTATGCTCATGTCATTTATAGTAATCGTCTGCTTACTTTCCTGCATAGTTTTACCACATAAGTAACCATTCTTAAATAGTTAAGTTTAATTTTGTTTTCTTTTTATAAAGATGTTATTGTAAGGGATCTTTGGTTTTACATTATATTTTTGAGATGTGTCTATGTTACTGCATGCAACTCTATCCATTTTCATTGCTGTATAGTTTTCTTTATAATAGTATATAAAAAAATTTTTTCACATGACTCGATTTGAAATTTGGGTTAGCTATAGTTTGCGTTTTATAAATAATGTTGTTAAGAGTCTTCTTTTGCATGTCTCAGTGCACAGGAGGAACAAATTTAAGCACTGAGCAGTCGAAACCTCTAATTTAACAGATCTAGACACTAATTACTTATGTAGTTAAATAAGAAAGTCAAGGTTATTTTTTGAAATTTGCTATGTTTTAGAAGGAAATATTTTAACATCCAAGGTATACTGTTGTTTTTAGCCATTTTTGCCTTCCCTATTTCCCACATCTGCCAAATTTTCCTACTCCTTTAGTCCTCTGCAGGGAGAATATTTTTTTTTACTTTCCTTTGATTATATTTTGCAGAATTACTACAGTCATTGATAATATAATTGATAATTTGCATTAAATAATATTTATATTTTGAAGAAAATTAAGTAATTTTTATTTTCTTTACATGCAGGTAGTTATCCTTCATTCCCAGCTTTGAGAAAGAGCCACATAAACATCCCATAATGCATGAGTGATATGCAATAATGTCAGAGGAGAGAACATTACTTTCTGACCTTCACACAAATTCTCCTATGCCCCACTGCTAGAGGGCTGAGAGCCCTTTAAACTTTGTGACCTACTAAGCATGGCTCTAAATGTCATTCTTATTCATAGCAACATTTAATGCTTTCCTGGATTTTGCTAAACTATTTACCACAATGATATATTGCAGAATTGAATTCCACAGCTTGATTGTGTGCTGCATAAAGAATTGCGCTGTTCATCAGTCTAAAGTGGAATGTGATTCCTTCTCATTGAGAGTCAGCTTGTTTCTATGGTATGAGAATGGGAAGAGAAAACACCTTATGTTTTCAGTAAAACATTCATTACTTTTATAGCTGTTTTTCCTTTTCATAGTTTACTTCTATTAGTAAGTAAATCATACTATAATACCTTCCAGACATAATTTTTATATTTATTTTGGCCTTTTTACCCAGCATTAACATTTGGCCTGATTTTAATTGGTCACATTTTACATAATCTTTGATATAAATTGACTACTGAGTGAAACTGTTGCTCAAAAGAAATCTAGAAGCACTGCAAGGAAAAGACATCAGCATTATACAGTTAGGAATAAATCAGAATTGAAAATTCAGAATTTTTAAGTTCTGTTTATATGAATGTTTCATATTATCTTTTCTCTTCCTATATCTGATAGAAAATTAGAACATATTTTCTTCTACCTGTTTAATTACATTAAACATTTTATCTCATTTAAAACAAATATATATTCATCAACATTGAAATATTCTTAGATAATATTTATCTTTTACATATGTGAAAATCAATGCAAATATGTTTATGTTAACTCTAAATCCAAATGGCCTCACCTTGAGTATTCTTTGCAAAGACATTTAGAGGTAGCACCTCTGCCCATGAAACTGTTTCAGGAGCACTTTTCTAATACCAACAGAAAAGGAATATAATTAATTTAGCTACCCACCAAAATTGTTTGCAACGCTGTTATTCTTTGAATACTGAATTTAGGACCAGTGGCTTATGCCCATCCTAAAATACTTCTTATATATAAAGCCAAAAGAAAACAATTTTTTAAAGTATTGAAAATAGGAGACAAAATATAATTGATGAATAGTGTCCACAGTAATATTGATACTCAAAAGAACAAAATGGCTGTAAGAATTTTGTGAAAATAAATAAACTTAAATAATTAATTTTTGCACATAAGTTTAGATGATATTAAGAGCTTATTACTTTGTACGTGTGTTTCTTGTGGGATTCTTTTCATATATTAATTGAGACATGCTTGCCTTAATCTTTCTTATAGACTATTCTATGACAGTTAAATCTAGAAGGCTGCTAGGTGAACTTTTTATAGCAAACATATTGCTTTTCATCCATTAAACAATGTAATTGCTTAAACAAATCAAATGTGTGTATATTAATAATCATATCAAATCTTTAACCCCTCCAGACTACAATGATATAGCAATTTAACAAGAATTGTTTCGTTCCTCTACAAGCCTGTCAGATCTAGTTTTAGTTATCTTCTTACCACCTCTAGGCCTTTTCATATTCACACAGTATGTAAATTAATGTAATCTCTCATTTTGAAAGAGTTAAGGGATAACACTATCCTAGAATATTTCTGTCTTACCTTTATTAACCAGATATCTGCCTTCCTGTAGAATGTAATTCAAAAAGAAAATATAGAAACTTATTAATAATTCAAGAGTAAGACGAGTAGGAAAAAAATCCTTGCTCTCAACAAAACAAACACTAACAATCCTTAGAGTCATCAAAGTATAACTGAGGGAAAATTAGTTTAAAAAAAGTTTTTTTACAAACTTCCAAAGTGAAAGTAATTCTGCCTTCATTTAAATAGATTTCTTTGTTCAACAAACATTTTTTAAGGACCTACTGTATGTTAGGCACTGAACTAAAAAGACAAAGCTCCTATCTTTGTCTGATTACATCTTACATGCTAAGGGAGAGACAAAGAAAATAAATAATAAACATATATAATATATCAGGTAGTAGTAAGTGTTGTATAGAAAATGAAATGAGGTAATGGATGTAGTGAATGAGGGAGAAATTCTAGGGAAATAGTAAAAGCCTTCTCTTCCTACATGAAAGTTGAGCAGCAATATGTAGCAAGGGAGTGAAACATGGATATCTGTGGGAAGAACATCAGAGATTGTTAAAGCTGATTCCAAGGTTTAGAGTCTGATCAATTAAAATGATGGAATTACCACTAACTGATTTAAGAAAGACTGAACAAGAAGAGCATTGGCAAAAATCAGGAGTTTGGATTTAGGCACATTAACTTTTAAAGTGCCTATTAGACATCCCAAGGGAAATATCACTTAGACAGCTTGATATGAGACTAGAATTCTAGTGAGACATCTATATTAGATTATATATTTGGTAGCTATCAACATATAGATGGTATTTGAAGCCATAAGTCTTGATGTGATCATGAGGGACTGGGTAAAGGAGCAGAGAGGAGGTCCGAAGGCCGAGCCCTGGAGCTTTCCAGTTGGTGGAATCTAGAAGAGGAGGAGGATATAGCAAGAGAAACTGAAAAAGAGCACTTATGTGATCAGAAGAAAACCAAGAAAACGTGTTGTCCTGGAAGCCAAGTGAAGAAAATGTTTGAACTAAGAGAGAGTGAACAGTTGTGTCAGATGCTCTTAACTAGTCAGTACAATAAAGATTGTGAATTGACCATTGGAACTGGCAAAGTAGAAGCCATGACAGAATGTCACTAAAGCTATTTTGTTTTGTTAGTCGTTCGGGTAAAAGATTGATTAGAGTGGATTCGAGAAAGGACAAGAGGAAATGAGACAGGGTATAAATAGCTTTTTTTGAATATCTTAATGTAGAGAGGGGCAGAGAAATGGAGAAGCAGCTGTAGAAGGATATGAAGTTGGAGTTTTGTTTGGAGTAGGAGATAGTACAGCCTATTCATGTGCTGTTGAGAAGTATCCATGAGAGAGGGAAACTCAAGAAAGCGGAAAGAGAGTTATGTCTTTGAATAGGCAAGAGAGAATGGGATCTGGTTCACAAGTGTAAGGGTTAGCCTTGGATAGCATCAGTAACCATTCTTTGAGAGCAGTAGGAGGGAAGGGAAAGGATATAGATCCAGATGAAAGTAGAGTGGTTAGATCGGTAAATGTGGAATTTTTTATCGGTTATATTTTATTTCATCAGGAAATAAGAAAGGTCATGATCTGAAAGTAAAAAAGAAAAGGAAATATTCATACCTTGTGAAGAGAGTAGAAATAGTTATCTAAGAAAGAAGAACAAATGTATTAGGGAAATACGGTATAATTCCCTTTGGACTCATGCATTTATAATGAGATCCTGTTAGCACCTTTACGTGTTTTTGTATTCAGGTTTAGCTACTTAGGTGCAGATGTGAAATAGGCAGAGAATTATATTTAGCTATGGTTGGGGTTTTGTCAGGCAAGGAAACTGAAAGTGTATGTGAGGGCAGCTAGGCTGGGTAAGGCTGACGGTCATGATTGAAGGGTTAAGAAATAGGGAAAACACGAAGGTCATTTGATTGATGGTCTCATGGAGTTGTATAATTCTGGAGGTCAGGTTATAAGATGGAGGGAATGGGAAAGAAAAGAGGCAGTGATCAAAATGGATGCATGGAAATGAGATTATTCAGTGAGTACAGATATGTTATATCAACTATGAGAGAGAGAGAGAGCACAAGAGTGCAGATTGACTTCTTTTTTTAAACATCTTTATTGGAGTATAATTGCTTTACAATGGTGTGTTAGTTTCTGCTTTATAACAAACTGAATCAGCTATGCATATACATATATCCCCATATTCTTGACTTAGTATTTGAGCCAGGAGACGGCTGGGTCATGGTTCAGCATTGGATTCACTGGTACAAAGACCTCTGGTTTCAGGTACCACAAAACTCCGTAAGACTGTGCAAATTCTTTCTGCTTTTCAGTCAAGCCTTTTTTGTCATTTTCTAAGAAAATGTGTAGGGGAGAATTGTTAGGCTGAGTGAATTATCATTGTATTTGTGAGTCTTTTAGAATTCATTTTGTTTTGTCTGCTAACACCTTGATCAATAGCTTGTTAGCCAAACCCAGCATTTGCCCTCAAGTAGCATCCTTAGCTCATTGTTACCTGAAGAGGGGCTCCTTTCTCTGGAAATGACCCCGTTTAAGCTTTGGTGCCTCTACTCTGATAGTCCTTTAGAAATGTACGAGTTCTTTTTTATCTAGATTTATGTTGATGAACTATGGGAGCAAAGATATTCTTCATCATTTTACATCCTATACAGAATGGAATTCACTATCCATGTTTTCAACTTCTTGATGCATGTTCCACTATAATCAGAATATTTTAAGATGAGCTTAATCAATGCCTGGTTGAAGAAAACCAAAGAAATCTTTTCCTTAATCTTCTAAATGATCATGATCACATTTCCCCTGGACCTCCATCCATAGTGTTCATTATATTTGGAGGTACATACCACATTCTGCCTTACTGTTACCACTCTTGTATTATTCCATGTAGAGAATCCTCACAATTTGGTCTTCAATGATCCACTTTTTGTATCTAGAACTGCTCATCACCTCATCTCTTAGTGTACCTGATACAATGTTTTGGCCATGATAATCAGATTTCATCGTCATGTTTTTCATCTGAATGTGTTCATGTTTATTTATAGTTCTGCAATCTGGCATCTACAGCTGGAAAAATCCTTCCATATTCAAGAACCATGCAGTCATATTTCATCTCTTTACCTTGTCACTCCACTTTATGATGTCTAGCTTTCATAAGTTTAAACTGCAATGAGAGATTTTGGTTTGGTTTCATATTGAGCTTCTAGTCAAATAAAACACTTGGGTCATCTTCATGTGGAAAAGAAAGCAGTTTACTCTAGCCATCCCCCTTTCTGTTCTGGGGTGATAAGCAAGATGAACAAATAGTCAAGATTTTATCCCCATTGTAATTTACTTTGTTTTACAAATCATAATTACAGTCTATGGTGTCCTATTAATTATTATGAATTTTCATCTAATATATTACATATTTACCCACAGTTTTAAAAATGGAAAATTTTTAAAGCATATTTTATACACTTTATTTTGAGACTTCAATCTTTCTCCCTCACTTGTCTATCCCTTTAGCACAAGTAAACAAAGAAAATGTTTTAAAATACTATCTTTGTTCATCATGTTTGTACATCTCATAAAAGTGTGATTGATTAGAAAGTTTATAGGTCTGCTCTGGTCCTTTTAAAAATTGAAGACTATTAATATCCCTTCATAAAATATTGTATAAGCAAGCACAATCATTAAGCACATGTGTTCTACACTCACAGACCAGGAACTAAGTGGACATAACTGCTTGCCGTGTAATCATTGTCATAGAAGTCAGAAGTCAGTTATACAATAAGAAGTAAATACATAGTCTAGTTTATCATTGTAATCTGGTATGGCATATCATTTTAGTCATAATTGTGAGTGCTTTGCATCTGACTTTGAAATAGGCCTAAATATTTAAATTAAAAATACCTGCTCACTTACAACTTTGGATCAAGTGACCAAATGGAAATACAAATTAAATTTTAGGTTTGGTGAGCAAAGCAAATAAACTTGACTATTTAGAAATTGTTAGCAACTACTAATAGTAACTGGTAATTAGACTTTCTCATTTTCTTTACAGAGAGATTTTGAATATCTCATAAAGTTGCAAGATACATTTCAAATTTTTCCACATATATATATAACTCAATTGTGTAAATACACCATGATTTATTTATCTTCTCTCATGTTGATGGACTTACAGGTTATTTTGAATTTTTTCATTATTATAAACAATGCTGAAATAAGACATTCTTGGATATGATGGTTTGTGGTTCATAGCCTTTGAATTACCTCTTCATAACTTCTCCCTCTTTTCTATTGGAAATTTGATCTTTTACTTATTGATTAATAGAAGTCAGCAATTTATAGGTTCTAATTTTTATTCAGTGATATATTTTGAAGAATTTTTTTTCTAGTCTGAGCCTTGTCCTATAATGTTGTTAATGTCATCATCATTTCTTCATATTAAAATTTTTTAATGTGGTTAAATTAATGTCTCTCATTGTATGTTCTTAGAATTTTGTGTCACTTTTTTAAGAAATCATTTTCTACCTTAAGATAAGCCATTCTCCTGAGGTTCAGAAGTTTTAAGATTTTGCTGCTTCTTGTACTTAAGCCTTTAATCTACGTGAATTAAGTTTTATGTGTAGCATGAAATGCATCTCACATGCTGTAAGACAGTGATATAATTTTCATTGTCCCATGTGAATAACCAATTGCCTTGGCAACACTTATTCAATAATTTTTCCATGTATGATCTGCATGTCCATATATGTCTACCCCTGTGTCAATTATATAGTGTTATAAATGCTTTGGGTTTCTTAATTTTCTTGCTATCTTATATGGGTATTCACATACTCATAGTTTTTAATCCATAAATTTATACTGACTACTCTTGATCTTTGCACTTCCATAAGGATTTTGCAGTTAGCTTGATAATTGAAAAAGGATGTTAGAATTTTTTTTGGAATTGCATTGAATTTAACAAATATTTTGAAGACAAATGTAATCTTTCATATACTCAATATTCTCATCAATGAACATGGTATATCTCTCCATTTATTCTTATGTAACTTTTGTCTTTCAATAGTCCTTTGTAAATTTTTTTAAAGTTCTCATATATCTTTACTTTTGAGATTTATTCCTAGGCACCTTATTTTTTGTTGTTGCCATTTAAATAGTGTTTTCTATTACATTTTCAGCCTGCTTATTCTTGGCCTATAATGAGTTTTAGTATATTGATTTGCATCTAGCAAAATTGCTGAACATTCTTACTAGGTATACTAGTTTGTTTTAAATTGTATATGTAATCAGTAATATCACTTTAAAATAAGAACAATTTTGTGTCTTCATTTCTCTTTTTTAATACTTCCCACTTTTTTCTTCTACTATTGAATTCTCTAGGAGGTCCAGCACAATGTGTAAAAGTAATGATATAATCCTATAACTATAATCCATGTGTATTTGACCAAGTTTAATAGGAATATTTCTTAAATTTTATAATTAATTTTGATCATTATGTAGGCTTTTGGTGCATAATTTTTCTTGATTTATGGATATTTTATTCTATTCCTGGATTATATGGATTTTTATCTTTAATGAATATGGAATCATTTCTTCTGGATTTATTTTGATAATCATATTTTTCTTATTTAATTTGCTAATATAGAGAATTACATTATTAGATTTTCTGATATTACTATTTCTCCCTAACACTATAATGGCAATTTTATGAATTCAGAGGGGCACAAGGAAGAGAAGAAAGTCATTAAAGGCGCTATTATCAGGCAGGTAATTGCTGTGGGCAAACTACACCCGACCTCACTGAGGAATTCAGAGAGACCAGCATAGAACAAGCCTCAAAGTTATCCCAACCAAGGAGCAAGGGAGTTATCCCAACCAAGGGGCAAGGGCCTTGTAGTATTTAGCCTCAATTTCCATCTGTCATTGGCTGAGGGTAGCTCCCATTGCTATTAAGTCCCTGGCATATGATCCACATGACCCACACACAGGCCTCAAGTGGATAGTTGTAGGTGTTTTCTCTGAGCAGGATCATTGCTTTTCAGCTGCAGGGAATGATGGTCACTTTAAATCAGGGTTTCTCAACCTTAGAAGTATTGTGCTGGATAATTCTTTGTTGTAGAGTGCTATCCTGTGCCCTGTAGGATGTGTAGCAGCATCCCTAACTTTTCTTACTTCAGTGCATTGAAGGCAGTTAACAGCAATCAACCAATTTCATGAGATGTATGATTACCACTGTCTTCATAGCTTTCAAATGCAAGTACTAGAGCTGCTACATAATCAAATATATACTCTTTGCCCTATACCTTCTCAAATCTCCACATATAAGATTTTTTGCATTATGAGACTAAAGCACTCCAAGGATTATCACTACTCCACTTACTACTAGCAATATGGTCCTTGTTACTATCTAACCAGTAATTGATCCAATTTCAGAATTCATTCTTAGAATCTGCTTCTTAAAACCACTGTCATGTCCAACTATCTTAGTTTGGGTTTCCCCAGCTTTAGATTCTGAGATAAGAATTTGAGTGAAAGTAGTTTCTGTGGAAGGTGATCCCAGAACCTGGAAACCCTGGTAGAGGAATGAAAAAGTGAGACAGGGAAGACAATGAACCAGTAAATTATTTATTATGGAGCAGCTAACTCATGAATTATCTTGTGCTCAATCCATCTGGGTAACTAGGCCCCACAGTTAACTGCTCAAGGTTAAAGGTGGCTGTGGTATTTATCCTCTAACTACCGCTGTCCTAGGCTAATGGGAGACATTAACTCTCTGGCGCTCCAGGCCTGCCCCATTCACAGGCTGAGAGAAAGCCCTCAATGGAGAGCTGCTGATGCTTCATTCAGGAATGTACTGAAATGGTGAGTGCAAAATGGACATGGGCAAGGCACTGACAGCATCGGCTACTCTCCTCCACTGTCATTGGACCTCTCTTTCTAATGCGTAAATCTGATCATGTCATAGCTCTGATTAAAAAATGTTAAATGCTTTCCAAAGTCTTATAAGAAAAATAAATCCAAATACTAAAATAAAGTGAAGCATAGGAGACTCTTTAAAATCATTTCCAAAAACGTAATAAGATATATTCTAGATATGTCCTTTTTCTCTTTGCTATTCACTTTATTGTGTGACTTTTTATTTAGCTTTTATTTTCTATTTTTATTATCTAGCAAACTTAAGTTCTTTTCAATGGAGAGAGTTAGAGAAGAACTCCATATAACGAGACTAATACAAGATGTGCTATTTTCTGTCAGAGATTTTGTAGGTCCAGTAGACGCCCTACCCTCTTATCTAATGATTACAAGTGATCTGTGTGTATAATTCAAAAAGTTAGAATTTTTCAGGAGTATCAAGTATACTATACTCAAATACAGATCTGTACTCAAATACAGATCTAATTTTTGATGTATCTTATATTATTTCTTTTCTATAAATTATTTCAATAAAACCATTCTCAGTTTGTATAAATGGGAATCATTGCTTTCAGTTCCTCAGAAGCTGGGGGTGGGGTGGGATGGGGAGTATATTCAATGAACTCCTCTCCCCACCCTCACTTACTTCCTCAAATCAGTTTATATGCCTTGGTGTGTGAGTTGCTCTTTTAGGTGGCTCAAAATAGTACTTCTCCTAATGCCTTTTTCTACTGGTAATAGGCACTACTGAAGTTGCTTTGGCGATGAGGTTGTTTCTCAGATTCTCCCATAGCACATAAAGTCCTGCTAGCGAGTTATATGATTAAGGATGCTGAGACCAGGCTTAATGAGTGGGGTAATGAGTAGACCTCATATTGTCAAGATTCATTCACTGCCTTGTTTTGTGGGGCTGAGTTTCAAACTACTTCTTACTTTCATCTGTGGTTTTGACCACTGTGAAAAATCAACACACTTAAGTCCCTTTGGGGAAGTTACTTTGTCAACCGACTAATGAGCTTCTTGTTATATATTCTTTTGCATATTACTTCAATTTTGGATTTCTGAATGGAAGTTTTCCAATAATATTGTACACTCGAATAACGTGAAAATATTCCAAATCATTTATATTTTCTTTCATGTCTACATTTTAAAAACTACCGCATTTCAATTTATATTGGGTAGGGTACAAATGAATTGAATTGAAAGTATAGGAGAGAAATATACCAAAAGTGATACTAAATGTTTAGGATGGAGAATGTATTGGAAACCACCCCATGGGCCTCCTAATTCTTTTCTTCAAAAGCCAACCCAAACATTCACTTTTATGATTTTCTCTTTATTGTTGCTCTATTACAAACCACAGCACCTTGCATTTTACCTCTTATATTTGCTCTAAAATAAAATCAATATACACAGTAAAAAGGAACTTCTTGTATGGTTCTTTTATTGACAATTTTCTAAGGATTTTACAAGTGTATACCATCTGTTTCTTTAAATATAACTATATATCTCAGTATAAGAAAGCATGTGGAAGATAAGTTATTATTAAAAATCCTTCATAAATATTTTGGTAATAGTATATTGAAAAATGCTTTTGTTTTTTCTTTTGGAAAGACATTGTTAAAGACTTAATTCAGGGTTTTATGGTGTGGAAATAAATACATGTTTGTGTCTACGTAATCTAATTATGTTTTGGAAAGGAATATGAAAATAAAAAAATACTTGAGATATAACACTTTAAAAACATGAGTATATAAATGATCTTTTTAAAAGTGCAAAGAATATGTAATGGCAAGTTTGAATGTTATGGCCTGGAAAGAGGAATTAAAAGATGGACAGGCCATCATTGTGTTAAGGTTAAATTGTTTGAAAACAAACTCCCCATGGTCTACAGAAATCTGTTTTGTTCCTGATTATTAAAATTCTCTCAGTCAGCAACCAAACATTTAAAACTTGATTTTTTTCAGCCCTCTCTCTTTAGCAGCAAGAGAAGAGCTAGAGTGTGGGAATAAAACTGCAAATAATACTAATACCCCCATCCTCATGGGACAGTGTGGAGGTGAACAGAGTGTTCCAGGCTGAGGGACAGCATATGCAAAGGCCTAAGGAGAAGGGAAAACATGGCTTATTTGAGCAACTGAAGCTATCATGACGATGTATGTTTGTGGATGAGCACTGAAAGAAAATGAGACTAAATAGTAAGCATACATGAGATCATGAGAGGCTTTGCATGCTGTATGAAGAGGTTTAAATTTTATCTTAAAGGTAACAGGAAACCAATAAATATGTACAGCTTTTATATATTAATTAAACTTCAATAAAGTAGTTTAAAAAAGAAGAATGGGGAATGCTGAAAGAACACAGTAGCCAACCTTAAAGAGCTCCTAATAGTTAAAGTTGGAATATTTTGTGCAAAACAAAGAAAAAGAAGGGCTTCCCTGGTGGCGCAGTGGTTGAGAGTCCACCCGCCGATGCAGGGGACATGGGTTCGTGCCCAGGTCTGGGAAGATCCCACATGCCGCGAAGCGGCTGGGCCCGTGAGCCATGGCCGCTGAGCCTGCGCGTCCGGAGCCTGTGCTCCGCAACGGGAGAGGCCACAACAGTGAGAGGCCTGCGTACCGAAAAAAGAAAAAAAAAAAGAAAAAGAAAAAAAGATAGTATTGGATTTAAACCCATAGAATAAAATGAATATCCATAAGTCCATCCATATAGGTATAAATAAATCACCAGATAAATAGAGAAAAAGGAATTGTTCTTTATGAGAGCAGAATTCCAGCTGATACATGTAGAAAGAAAGAGGGAAATAGAAAATTCACTATTAAGCACACACTGTGGTAACAATTAATGTAGATCAGATCCACTGATGGATACTAAAAATAGTGAAAGTTTGACGAGAAACACAATTTGTGTAGTCTCAGATTATCTCCTCAAAAACTATTAATTAACCACACAGAGAGATAGTAACTTTACAGTGGAAATACCTGAAAATAACTACCTTAACCAAATAACCATGAGTAACATAACCAATAATAAGGCATGGTGACATAATGAAGCCCTTGAGATGACACACAAAGAAGGGCACAAGATTATATCTGTGGTATTCTTGCCAAAAATGTATGACCTCATTCAAATCATAAGAAAACATCAGGCAAACCCAAACTGAGGGCCATCTGCAAAGTAACCAGTACATATCAATAGTACCAAGATCATAAAAGACAAAGACTCAGAAACTATCAGAGATTGGAGGAGACTAAGGACACACAACAACTAAATACAATGTGGAATAGGACATTGGATCCTGGAACAGAAAAATGGGAATTAGTGGAAAAATTGGTGAAATTTGAATAAGATTTATAGTTCAATGAATGGTATTGCACCAATATTAATGTATTGATTTTAATTATTGTTACGTAAAATGTTAACTTTAGGAGAAGCTGGATGAGGGATATGTGGGAATTCTCTTTACTGTTTTTACAAATTTTTTGTAAGTATATAATTAGCTCAACATTAACAATTTAAAAAATATAATTGACTCTTCATGGTAGGAAAGGAAGCAGAGATGACCATTGCCTGAAACATAGTGACCTCAATAAATAATTGTGAAATGTATGAATAAATAAAATAATGAAAGACAATTTCCCTAAATCCCAAAGTTCTACCTCAGGTGAGCAGTGACCCAAAATTCTGTAATAAAAGGGATCTGTTTCCTAATCATTTATTTCAGAACAGAAAATCTTAAGTCAAACATCAAATTTAAAAATGTATTAAATCTGAAGTTGTTAGTTCTCTTAGAACAAGCAAAGTACACAGAACAAATGGAACAGCAGCTTTTATGTTGGAGAAAGACAATACCATTTTATCAAGTAGGCCTCAAACAGAAAAACAACAACAGCAAAAACCAGAATGAACAAATGGAGCAGTGATATGTTTAATCCCTGAGATAAGATAAATTAGAAAAAGTAATTTTAATACCTGTACTTAAATAGTTCATGGAAACACAGATATTGAGATCCAAAAATAAGTGCAAGTGCCAACCTAAAACACCCAGTAGAAAGAAAAGAAACTGAGAATTTTGACATCTATTGTGTTTTATTAGCACAGAAGAAGGAAAATGAGAACAATAAAAAAAAAAAACCAAAAAGGACATTTAAGACCTCGAGTTAAGGCTGCTTATGGAGGTCTGAAATTATGATTATATAGAACTGAGCTTCCCAGTGTGTCTGCCACAAGCCTTATGTGGTTATTTTGCACTTGAAATCTAGCTAGTCCAAACTCAGTCATGTTGTAAGTGTAAAATGTATACTATATGTTGAAGATCTACTATGAAGGAAAGAATGCGAATTATCTTATGAAATTTTTATATTGATTACATGTGGAATGATAATATTCTAGAGATATTGGGTTAATAAAATTAGTAATTAATTTTACATAATTTTTTA
Source organism: Monodon monoceros (assembly GCF_005190385.1). Taxonomy (NCBI): domain Eukaryota; kingdom Metazoa; phylum Chordata; class Mammalia; order Artiodactyla; family Monodontidae; genus Monodon; species Monodon monoceros. Next base: position 24,102,493 of record NW_021703779.1, on the reverse strand, counting down.
CTTTTTGAAATGTGACTAGGAAATTTTAAATTACTTTTGTGGTACACATTTTATTTATGCTTGCATTATATTTCTATTGGATAGCACTTATGCAGAAGATGAAAGAAGGTGAGTAGGGAAGCAGTATTTTCAGCAGCATTGAGCTTTATCTGTAAAACTCTAGCATTTCTTTCTAATATTTATTTAATATTTATTCTTACACTCATACCTGCTTTTAAATTTCCACTGGTACCACCTTTTCACTTCAAAACTGAAGTATTCATCAGCTATCTATTAAGCCCTTAATTTCAAGAGATAATGTTCTGGAGGAATATGATGAAGCTATTGCTAAAACGTCTGATTCTGTAGCCTGCCAATCCTTCAGGCCTGAGACTTGACTTCTAGAGACAGATCTCATGTGGCGTATTTAAATTCATCCCTTTCAGTGTCCAGCATAGAATTATGTTTCAGTGTCTCTTAAAAGATTCTGTCACTTTTGCTAGGCTAGCCGAGTTTCTGGGGGGTACAGGACAACAGGAACTCAAGGGAAAAAATAACTTCATTCCTTTTTATCTTTATACCCTATCTACCTTTCTGTTCTCAAATCCTAATGAGACAGAGAACATACCCATCTCAAAGGCTCTCTTTTATTTTTCTCCATTAAAATCCAGACCACAGGCAGTCCTGATTAATCAACTCTCTTTTGTTGCTTTTCACTTGACACTGCCTGGTCCTTCCATGACAAGGGCCTTATAAGCAAAATAAATTTAAACTTAACAGTTCATACTTAACACATCTCATTTGAGTCCTATATTAGTTATTATTAAATTCTGTGGGCTCATTACTCTTGTACTCTGATCTAAATCATTGAGGATCCAAAAGAGCTTTTATTAATATGGATTATAACTATCTATAGTTACCATTTAGAAATTAAAATGGAGAAATTTTAAAAACACTTATCAATTGATATAAAATGACAATAATAAACCCCTTAAATTTTTACAACCCTTTCATGAAAAATTATATCTATATTTTTAAAACAAAAATTAGCGAGAAGAGTGTTTTTCAAAATCTCTAAGTCTGGCTTAATAGAAGACAATGGGCCTATCGTATCTGCTTCTGCATTTAAGCTGCTGCAACGTTTAGTTTGGGCTGATGCATGTGAATAAAATCTGGCTTCATACAAGTATAAAGTTTGAAAGGGGAGGAGTATTTTAATAGTCTTTTCAAATAATTATATGTATACTTCTTCAACACTACACCCAAATAGGCAAGTGGCAGTTTCTTAAAGGTTAGATGTGATGTGAAATTTGAAACCATTATCAATGCTCTTTTTGTTCTTTGCTACATTATAATCTTGCATGGTAGATCTTTCGACTTCACAGTCTCCCTTTAAAGAGTATCGTGGATTCCACAGACCATACTTAGAGAACTGCTTTCCTGGACATCCTCAGTTCCTTTCTCCCTGAATGACACCCCTTTTATGCCTAGGTTTTCAATGTAAAGGACATTTCCCTAAGTATAGACATAGCATAGAAAGATCTTGGTCAGAAGCAGACATTTTTTTTATCTTATCGCTTCTCCCATAAAAATCTTCCTTCTCAAAGCAGTAGGTCTCCTGGTGACCCTTTTGAAAATTTATTTATGTTAGAGAATCATTTCTATGACATAGATCAAGGAGTGGAATGAGTAAGTGGTCAAGATTATAAATATTAGTGTAAGTGGTCAATGAATAATTACTAAATATGCAAATTTGATTTCACACATTTGTAGTTTTCACTAATTCCCTATCGCTTTTTTTTTTTTTTTTTGCGGTACGCGGGCCTCTCACGGTTGTGGCCTCTCCCACTGGGGAGCACAGGCTCCGGACGCGCAGGCTCAGCGGCCATGGCTCACGGGCCCAGCCGCTCCGCGGCATGTGGGATCTTCCCGGACCGGGGCACAAACCCGTGTCTCCTGCATCGGCAGGCGGCCTCTCAACCACTGCGCCACTAGGGAAGCCCCCCTAATTCCCTATCTCTTGATTATAGATGTTAGCAAGTGAAAATATTGACTTAATTAGGTTTCCTGGTATGAAAATTAATGAGTTAAAAATTCAGGCATTCACAAGAAATTCAAGTACAAGAGGATTTTACTTACTGATGAATTTTAATAAAGTTAGATGACCATAACTTATTTATACATAAGTCCCTTCCCATACCTAGAATTGATTTATAGGTAGTCTTCTATCAAAATGAGTTCATTCATAATTGAACTCCTTTAATGACATCATGAATCTCTAATTTATGAATTTACTCTTATCTATTGTGTATCTTTAATATTGACATACAAATCTTGCTTTTAATTATTTTACTGTTTTATAATTATGCAGTAATCCTAACATTTACAAGTTAACATTCTTTAGCCACATTTTCTAGGGGATGGAGGAGTACAGATCCAACACTTTCTTCTATCTGGCCGTGGTGCCAGGCATGACTCTTGTGAATTTTTTCTTTGATTTGGCAAAGATTTATGCATGGTCCACTCTGACCCTGCTATGGGCTGGCCATACCAAGAGATACATCTCCTTTGGGCTATCATATTTGAGCCATTCTGTTAACTCCCTCACCAGGCTTTTCTAATTGTAGTTGGCTTCCTTTGGCTTTTTTCCACAGGGAGAGAGTGTGCTGGTCTGGCTGACCTGACTCTCCAATCAAGTTGACAGTTGTGTTTCTTATTGTAAATTAATAGATTAGCATTCAGGTTTACCCTGAAATATCTTGGGAGTTGCTAAGCGTGGGCCAACATCCCTAAGTCTGATCAACACTAAAGCACTGAAAACACTGAGTTTCTAGACCTGAATCACAATAAATGCATTAAGGAATTTCCACTGGGTGAGAGCCCTTAGCAGCCAGTTCTCTCTGTTAATACACTTATATGTCAGAATGTCGTTTATTACTTTTCACATATGTTTGAGATGATCTCCATAAGTGAGATATAATAGATGGCTTGAGTTCACTCTTATGTAGAAAAAAATCACTATTTCCTTATAATGGATAGTGTTTTTCTTTAGATAAAGCTGCTTTGAATAGGCTTAATGTATCTTCAATATAACAAGGAAGCAGACTTAATTGCTATTCCCCAGGAAGGATTTCAACAAAACTCATACTCAATGCATTATGATTTTTTAAAAGTTTTTTTCTTTCTGTATTATTGCACTGGCTGACTTGAGATAAATTTTAAAATTTTGTCTTGAGAAACCTGCAGTAATTATTTGTGCTGAGACAAAATATAATCAGGTTTTCTAGAAGTGGGGATAATCCAAGAAGTAAATAGGAGATATTTCCTTTTTCAAACCATCACCACTAAAGACTTAGTATTACTACTAGATAGCATTTTGCAGTGTACAAATGCTTGTAACAAATATAGCGCCAGATTTCTCTTAATACAGCCTGACAGACGAAGAGAGCAGATATTATTTCCATTCTAGAGGTAAGGAAACAGAGGCCCAGAGTAGTTCCATGACTTTTCCAAGTTCACATAGCTAGTAAGATCCAGGTGGAACTGTGTCTATGTTTATGAAGAAGCCACAGAACAGCAATTCAAATACGTTATAAATTGCTGCTACGTAGTAATGAGTTAAAATAATGTATAATCAAATTACTCTTACCATACATACTTTGATTTATTAATGGAGAAGTATTAGGTGAATTGTCACTAGAATCTTGTTTTGCTGAATGTGTGGCAATTTTTGTGTACTGTTTCATCTAGATCTCCCAGAATTCTTTCCAACAAAGTGGAGATGCTTTGTTGCTTCATCAGAATGGATACATTAAGGCACAATCAAATGCTTTGGATGCATAGAGCATGCAACTTTCTGAACATTACTAGGAGATGGTAATAATACTACATAATATTACAGGTTCTTCCCCTCTCCCCCTACACACACCAATAGGAATTCAGATTAATTCCTTTTCACATGACTCCTATCAAACAGGGGAGAAAGTATGGTACATTTATAATGGCTTACACTGTGTTATCAAATAAGTTTCTGACTGGAAAGAATTTCTGCTTTGACAAGCATCAGTGGAAACCAGATCCTTCCCTTACAACATTGTGTGACTGATGAGTGGAAGAATTTCCCACAGCCCAGCTCCTGGTTTAAGACATTTCAAACCTTCTTTCTCCTCCCCTATCCACAAACTTTCAATCCTAAGCTCCTTAGAGCATGTTAATGTCAAAGTACTACTTCTGGTCCTGCATATCCCTGTCACAGCTGCACTGGGCCAGACAGAATGGGGAACTAGAGGAGTTTTCCTGGAAGCCATTGCTATATGCATGGCTAGAAATAACTTTTCTTGAACATGGCTAAAAATCACATAAATGTATCCCAAAGTAAATCTTTCCCAACTCACCTTCACCCTAGTCATATCCCCAAAGTTTTTTGGCCATACTATTGGAATTGACAGAAGGAAAATGTGACAGAAGACATGTCACAATGGAAACAAACAGTGACTACAAAAAATAATCTTAATTTGCAAATTTTACAAAGCACATGATTGTATGGACACATTGTTCAAGGCCCTTGAAAAAGTCACCAGCAAGTGCAGGGCCTTGAATTTAGAGACTCCTCAGCCTCATGGAAAATCTGCTTCTGCCAGGTGCCCATATCTGTCCTTCCTGCACTGTCAATGTGTAATATGAATATGACTATATTTTTCAGTCTATCTTATATTTCCCCTTGACCTAAAAGTTTCTTTATACCAATGTATTGGCTCTTTAAGTCCACAGAATCCAATAATTAATTAATCATAAGGTTTAATATACATGCATTCTGAAACATACATGTTTCAGAAATCAGGTATGGCTGGATATCCTTAGGCTGGGAGGGCTCTCTCTAAGCTTCAGAGCCCTCCCAGCCTAAGGATATCCAGCCGTACCAGATTTCTGAAACACAGTGATTAGTGTCTGTTCCAAATGTGTTTCCCTCAGTCCAATGTATCGCCTGCATGTTGCATTTTAAAAGTTCAGGAGTGAGTGAAAATCTATTCCACTACTTCAGAAAAGCCCAAAGGTTGCCCAACTTTCAACCAGCCTCCAGTCTCTGTCACCAACATTCAACTGAACTGTCCTTGCTGAATTTTCTGGTTTCCAGATGAGCAGGCCCTGAGCATACTTCTGCACAATCTCAGTCATCTGTTTATTCACCACGGGTCTAAGTGTAACACACTGTAAATGTCTTTGGCTTGACTTTCTGGACTAGCTTACTTTGGTGCCTCTGACTATGAAAGATTGGCTTCAAGCATGTTCCTCAGGCAGGGCATCATTGCTCCCGTTATACCAGAAATACCTCTGAGTAGCCAGAGGCCATCATAAGAGGATGGATTAAAATACTGAGAAATTCATGTCAGTTGCCCCAGCCACACTAACTGTTGGTGTGTGTGTAGATTTGTTTTTGTGTATAGATGTGATTTCTTAAATATCTCTTATTTTCACACCTTAAGAGATGGGGAAAGAGTGGAGATGTCAACCGTACTTTTGGCAGAGAAGTGAAAATCTTGTACTGGTGACTGCTGATAGTGAAATTGTGTTGGTAGCTATATTGACATACCCTGAAATATTTTTTAAAAATAGTTGGATCCATAGGAACTAAATCTTTTGATTTCCTGACCTTAGACAAGTGAACCAATAGGAAATAAGCCCCTACTTCTGATGTAGTAGCAGTGAGAGGAGACAGGTCAGTGAAGAGCAATCCCAGTGAAGGAAGATTATTTTAGGAGGATTGAGTCCTGTTCACTGACTAGAAATACTGCAGTGATACTGCAGATCAAGCTTTGAGACTTCCAAAAGTTTTCAGAGAATGTAACCCAAGTGGGAGCTCTAAGTCGACAAGCCATGGGAAAAGAGAATAACATGTACACAACACCCTCAATAAATAGATCTGTTGCAAGACCCTGACATTTAGGACTCAGTATTCATGGTCCTTATGGATAGACCAAGGAATACTGGGATATACTGCAGTTTTGCCCCTCTCCTTCCTGTACACATGTAACCACATTCTCCATCACATTACTTTAACTTTATTCCTGTAACAAAACTAAATTAGCAATCATTCTTCCATGTAAAAGTAGAAGACACAACACTTACCTTTTGACTTAGAACAGGTTGGAGTTGAGCTTATATTAATCCCATCATGATAGATAAGTTACATTTTATCTCCACGTGGTCTCTTGCAGCAGGGTGGTCGTACTTCTCACATGGAAGCTCAGGGCTCCAAGCTGAAAATAGCAGAAACAGCCATAAAGCGATAAAATTGCCTTTTTAGCATTTTGGTCTTTCCCAGTGTCCCAGGAGAAGCTAACTGTGGTGGCCAAGAAACGTAGAAATCTAAGCATTGGAGAAATACTTGTTTATATGATAACTATCGAACCCTCTACATTAACCTCAGAGGTCACAGCCACAACCACATCCTCTTAGCTGGAGTACTTAAAGATACTTACATGATAAGGGGATATTGAGAGACATACAGAAAAGGTGGCAATATGGAGAAAGGGAATTGTGTTTCTTTCCTGATCTGCTTATCTATTGTTACGTAACAAATCATTACAAAACTAGTGACTTGCTAGAACAATTTATTATTATCTCTTAAAATATTATAGGTCAAAAACTGAGGTCTTGGCTTCTCGGGGCTTCAAGAGGATAGAAGTGGTAGCTGCTAGTCCTCCGAAAGGTTAGGACTGAATGTTTGTGTCCCCCCAAAATTGATATGTTGAAGCCACAATCCCCAAAGTAATGATATTTGTAAGTGGGACTTTGAGGAAGTAATTAGGGTTAGATTAGGTCATAAAGGTGGAGTCCTTATGATGAAATTAATACCCTTAAAAAGAGGAAGAGACACAAGAATTTTCTCTGTCCCTGCCATGTGAGAATACAGTGAAAAGGTGGCTGTCTACAAGCCAGGAGGAGGGTCCTACCCAAGAACTGAATCTGCCGACACCTTGATTTTAGACTTCCCAGACTTTAGAACTGGGAAACAAATTGAGAAACAAAATGTTTGTTGTTTAAGCCACCCTGGGCATAATATTACTTCTTCCATATTCTGTTGGTCAAAGTAGTCACAGGCCAGCGCAGATTTAAGGGGAGGAAATATAGACTCAACTTCTCCTTGGAAGTACAACCAAAAAATTTGTGTTCATCTTTAATTTACCACACCTCTCTTTGGTAGAGATTGCTGAAGCCCTAAAGTTAGCCCTAGCACTTGGAGTCATGATGTCAGAATCCTTCACAAAGTCAGAATTCTTAAGGATTACACTCTCACCAAAGACTTCAGAGCTCTAGCACTGATTAGAAAAGCCTTAGGTATACCCTGATTAAACATGAACTGCACCAAACCCAAGCAGCTATACACAAAGGCATTGTTCTATTCGTCCTGAGGGGAGTTGAACTTTGGTAGAGGAAAGTGTTTAATTATGCAGCTTTTTCCTGGGAACATTTGGAGGCAAAGTTTAAATCTTCCCATTTATAAAAATATGTGGGAGAAACTATAAAGGATCCAGGGAAGATCAACTGAAAAGATTAAAGGATAGGAAATTACTTTTCTGAACAAAAATGAAGGAGTTCAGGCTATTGAGCCATAACAAAGGAAACTATCCAAGCTTAATAGATGTCTTGAAGTGTAGAAGAGGATATGCTCAGAAGGAAATTAAGCAGTTGCTCTGCTTAGAAAATGCTACAGCAAGAGGAAATGACCCAACAAAATAGATGAAACAGGAGTAGGATCTTTCTTTCTATGAGAGAATCAAAGAGCTTGAAGGCAGATGTTTTAAAAAGTAAAAGAGGCTTTACTGGTTTTTGGAGTTAATGTATTATTATTGAACTCTACTGCTTTAAATTAATGGGAAAAATAAACTAAGTAGCAAGATGAAAGATGAGGGAGGAAAATCATACAAATGTGAAGTGGCCCCTGACATTAGGTTGCTGACAGTCTATTTGGGAAGACAACAAGTGTGTGTTAAATGAATAATTAAAGGTAAGAGAGAAAATTTATAGACATAGATGAGCCCCCACCTGGGAAGAGTGGCCCTGATTGGCCTGCCCCAGGCCCATATTTATTTTACCCCTATGGAATATTCATTCTGTCTTCCTTTTGGTTGCTTCAGAGGCTTCCCTTGCCTTTCTCTGTAGGAAGAGTTATGGAAAGGGGAAAAGGGGAGAGACTTTCTCTTGAATTCTTTACAAATGCTCTCCATTAATTCACTGCACTGCAAAACACCCATGGGATATTCATTCTGTCTTCCTTTTGGTTGCTTCAGAGGCTTCCCTTGCCTTTCACTGTAGGAAGAGTTATGGAAAGGGGAAAAGGGGAGAGACTTTCTCTTGAGTTCTTTACAAATGCTCTCCATTAATTCACTGCACTGCAAAACACCCATGGGCGAAACAGGAACTGCAGGGGGGAGAGGTTGTCAGTCATTCTAGCAGTTACGGAAAGAATTGATGAAATAGAATTCATATTTTATGGCAAGAAGAGAAAAACTGAAACAAAATTTTTCTTTGCCTGCTTGGGCCTCCTTCCTCCCCTTTAGTATTATTTAGTTTGTATTGTGCATCTGCATTAACCAGACCTCCTTAGCAGATAACCTTCCTTCTTAATCTTGTAAGGGGCCACAATGACCCACAGCCCAGTACTCACTTTGTACATGTAGATCTGGATTGTGTAAACCATCAATAATACGTCATTTAGCATATAACCCTTTCTCTCAAAAACTTACATAACTGTGCTTTGACCTGTAATGGGCTGAACAGTCCTCAGAGCTTACTGAAAGATGATCTCCCAGGTTATAATCCTTAGGTTGGCTGGAATAAAATTTTCCATTTCTTTCTTAGATTGACTACTGATTAATTTTTTCATCAATAGAATCAATAGAAAGAAATAGGGATAGAAAAAGCCAACACGTATCCCTCCTCCCAACCTAAATTGGTTGCATCTTCACAAACCAAGGAGCTTCAAACCTCTCCTCAATCAATAGCAATCTTTTCTCACTCTTAGCGCACGCTAGCACACATCCTGTTTCTCACTTTTTAGATCACAGAAGTGTCAACCTACTTTTCCGTTACTTCTATCTTAGCCCCTCCCCTATGGGATACCCTTGAACCACCACCCAAAAACTTGTGGTAGGGAAATCATAACATTTTTAGAGGTAGGGAGGAGAACAAAGCAGATTCTCTGTTTCTACTACCAAGCTTCTGGATGTGCAGTAGGAGGTATGATGGAAGGGGAAGTTCTTTACCAGGTTTCCCACAGAAATAACAGAAGCTACACGTTATTTAGTGGTTTCTGTGTACAAAGAGCTTTATATATAATTAAGATTGTGAACCACAAGAAAATTGCCAATTTTGTAGGTTTCCAAAAGTTGAATCTTGACAATTTTCATTTGGTTCAACCTACAAATATTATATAATGCTTTAATCCTTATACTAACTCTCAGAAGAGGATATTATTAACATTTGTACTTAACACATTTAAGAAAACTGAGGCCATGAGAGTTTAAATAACCTGATGAATATCACACAGATAGTAAGAAAAGGAGCCACCATATTATCAGAATTTTATTCCATTCCCAAACCCCATCTACTATCCCCATTATACCGTGTTCCGTTGATACCCATTGCTATTTTAAGTCAGGTATGTTTTATTTTGCATACTTTTGTAAAAGCTTCCTCCTATCTTAAGCATAATTTCTATACTATTTTTAAATTAGAAAATCTTACTAGAGTTAAACATTTATTTTATTTCATTTATTTATTTTTAACATCTTTATTGGAGTATAATTGCTTTACAATTGTGTGTTAGCTTCTGCTTTATAACAAAGTGAATCAGCTATACATATACATATATCCCCATATCTCTTCCCTCTTGCATCTCCCTCCCTCCCACCCTCTCTATCCCACCTCTAGGGGGTCACAAAGCACCGAGGTGATGTCCCTGTGCTATGTGGCTGCTTCCCACTAGCTACCTGTTTTACATTTGGTAGTGTGTATATGTCCATGCCTCTCTCTCACTTCGTGCCAGCTTACCCTTCCCCCTCCCCATGTCCTCAAGTCCATTCTCTAGTAAGTCCACGTATTTATTCCCATCCTGCCCCTAGGTTCTTCATAACCATTTTTTCTCTTTATTTTTACATTCCATATATATGTGTTACCATATGGCATTTTTTTCTCTTTCTGACTTACTTCACTCTGTATGATAGACTCTAGGTCCATCCACCTCACTACAAATAACTCAATTTCGTTTCTTTTTATGGCTGAGTAATATTCCATTGTATATATGTGTCACATCTTCTTTATCCATTCATCTGTTGAGGGACACTTAGGTTGCTTCCATGTCCTGGCTATTGTAAATAGAGCTGCAGTGAACATTGTGGTACATGATTCTTTTTGAATTATGGTTTTCTCAGGGTATATGCCTAGTAGTGGGATTGCTGGGTCGTATGGTAGTTCAATTTTTAGTATTTTAAGGAACCTCCATACTGTTCTCCATAGTGGCTGTATCAATTTACATTCCCACCAACAGTGCAAGAGGGTTCCCTTTCTCCACACCCTCTCCAGCATTTATAATTTGTAGATTTTTTGACGATGGCCATTCTGACTGGTGTGAGGTGATACCTCATTGTAGTTTTGACTTGCATTTCTCTAATGATTAATGACGTTGAGCATTCTTTCATGTGTTTGTTGGCAATCTATATATCTTTAGAGAAATGTCGATCTAGGTCTTCTGCCCATTTTTGGACTGGGTTGTTTGTTTTTTTGATACTGAGCTGCATGAGCTGCTTGTAAATTTTGGAGATTAATCCTTTGTTACTTGCTTGATTTGCAAGTATTCTCTCCCATTCTGAGGGTTGTCTTTTCGTCTTGTTTATGGTTTCCTTTGCTGTGCAAAAGCTTTTCAGTTTCATTAGGTCCCATTTGTTTATTTTTGTTTTTATTTCCATTTCTCTAGGAGGTGAGTCAAAAAGGATCTTGCTGTGATTTACATCATAGAGTGTTCTGCCTATGTTTTCCTCTAAGAGTTTTACAGTGTGTGGCCTTATATTTAGGTCTTTAATCCATTTTGAGTTTATTTTTGTGTATGGTGTTAGGGAGTGTTCTAATTTCATTCTTTTACATGTAGCTGTCCAATTTTCCCACCACCATTTATTGAAGAGGCTGTCTTTTCTCCATTATATATTCTTGCCTCCTTTATCAAAAATAAGGTGACCATATGTGCATGGGTTTATCTCTGGACTTTCTATCCTGTTCCATTGATCTATATTTCTGTTTTTGTGCCAGTACCAGACCGTCTTGATTACTGTAGCATTGTAGTATAGTCTGAAGTCAGGGAGCCTTATTCCTCCAGCTCCGTTTTTCTTTCTCAAGATTGCTCTGGCTATTCAGGGTCTTTTGTGTTTCCATACAAATTGTGAAATTTTTTGTTCTAGTTCTGTGAAAAATGCCATTGGTAGTCTGATAGGGATTGCATTGAATCTGTAGATTGCTTTGGCTAGTATAGTCATTTTCACAATGTTGATTCTTCCAATCCAAGAACATGGTATATCTCTCTGTTTGCATCTGTTTGTATCATCTTTAATTTCTTTCATCAGTGTCTTATAGTCTTCTGCATACATGTATTTTGTCTCCTTAGGTAGGTTTATTGCTAGGTATTCTATTCTTTTGTTACAATGGTAAATGGGAGTGTTTCCTTAATTTTTCTTTCAGATTTTTCATCATTAGTGTATAGGAATGCAAGAGATTTCTGTGCATTAATTTGGTATCCTGCTACTTTACCACATTCATTGATTAGCTCTAGTAGTTTTCTGATGGCATCTTTAGGATTCTCTATGTATAGTATCATGTCATCTGCAAACAGTGACAGCTTTACTTCTTCTTTTCTGATTTGGATTCCTTTTATTTCTTTTTCCTCTCTGAATGCTGTTGCTAAAACTTCAAAAACTATGTTGAATAACAGTGGTGAGAATGGGTAACCTTGTCTTGTCCCGGATCTTAGTGGAAATGGTTTCAGTTTATCACCATTGAGAACAATGTTGGCTCTGGGTTTGTCATATATGGCCTTTATTATGTTGAGGTATGTTCCCTCTATGCCTACTTTCTGGAGGGTTTTTATCATAAATGGGTGTTGAATTTTGTCAAAAGCTTTTTCTGCATCTATTGAGATGATCATATGGTTTTTCTCCTTCAGTTTGTTAATATGGTGTATCACATTGATTGATTTGCATATATTAAAGAATCCTTGCATTGTTGGGATAAACCCCACTTGATCATGGTGTACGATCCTTTTAATATGCTGTTGGAGTCTGTTTGCTAGTATTTTGTTGAGCATTTTTGCATCTATATTCATCAGTGATACTGGCCTGTAGTTTTCTTTCTTTCGGACACCTTTGTCTGGTTTTGGTGTCAGGGTGATGGTGGTCTCGTAGAATGAGTTTGGGAGTGTTCCTCACTCTGCTATATTTTGGAAGAGTTTGAGGAGGATAGGTGTTAGCTCTTCTCTAAATGTTTGATAGAATTAGCCAGTGAAGCCATCTGGTCCTGGGCTTTTGTTTGTTGGAAGATTTTTAATCACAGTCTCAATTTCAGTGTTTGTGATTGGTCTGTTCATATTTTCTGTTTCTTCCTGGTTCAGTCTCAGAAGGTTGTGCTTTTCTAAGAATTTGTCCATTTCTTCCAGGTTGTCCATTTTATTGGCATAGAGTTGCTTGTAGTAATCTCTCAATATCCTTAGTATTTCTGCAGTGTCAGTTGTTACTTCTCCTTTTTCATTTCTAATTCTATTGATTTGAGTCTTTTCCCTTTTTTTCTTGATGAGTCTGGCTAATGGTTTATCAATATTTTTTATCTTCTCAAAGAAATAGCTTTTAGATTTATTGATCTTTGCTATTGTTTCCTTCATTTCTTTTTCATTTATTTCTGATCTGATCTTTATGATTTCTTTCCTTCTGCTAACTTTGGGGGTTTTTTGTTCTTCTTTCTCTAATTGCTGTAAGTGTAAGGTTAGGTTATTTATTTGAGATGTTACTTGTTTCGTAAGATAGGATTGTATTGCTATAAACTTCCCTCTTAGAATTGCTTTTGCTGCATCCCATAGGTTTTGGGTCGTCGTGTTTTCATTGTCATTTGTTTCTAAGTATTTTTTGATTTCCTCTTCGATTTCTTCAGTGATCTCTTGGTTATTTAGTAGTGTATTGTTCAGCCTCCATGTGTTTGTATTTCTTACAGATTTTTTCCTGTAATGGATATCTAGTCTCATAGTGTTGTGTTTGGAAAAGATAGTTGATACGATTTCAATTTTCTTAAATTTACGAAGCTTGATTTGTGACCAAAGATATGATTTATCCTAGAGAATGTTCCATGAGCACTTGAGAAGAAAGTGTATTCTGTTTTTTTAGGATGGGATGTCCTATAAATATCAGTTAAATCCATCTTGTTTAATGTGTCCTTTAAAGCTTGTGTTTCCTTATTTATTTTCATTTTGGATGATCTGTCCATTGGTGAACGTGGGGTGTTAATGTCCCCTACTATGATTGTGTTACTGTCAATTTCCTTTTATGCCTGTTAGCATTTGCCTTATGTATTGAGGTGCTCCTATGTTGGGTGCTTTAATATTTATAATTGTTATATCTTCTTCTTGGATTAATCCTTTGATCATTACATAGTGTCCTTCTTTGTCTCTTGTAATAGTCTTTGTTTTAAAGTCTATTTTGTCTGATATGATAATTGCTACTCCAGCTTTCTTTTGATTTCTATTTGCATGGAATATCTTTTTACATCCCCCCATTTTCAGTCTGTATGTGTCCCTAGGTCTGAAATGGGTCTCTTGTAGACAGCATATGTATGGGTCTTGTTTTTGTATCCATTCAGCCAGTCTATGTCTTTATGTCTTTTGGTGGGAGCGTTTAATCCATTCATAGTTAAGGTAATTATCAATATGTATGTTCCCATTACCATTTTCTTAATTGTTTTGGGTTTGGTATTGTAGGTCTTTTCCTTCTTTTGTGCCTCCTGCCTAGAGAAGTTCCTTTAGCATTTGTTGTAAAGCTGGTTTGGTGATGCTTCATTCTCTTAGCTTTGGCTTGTCTGTAAACGTTTTAATTTCTCCATCGAATCTGAATGAGATCCTTGCTGGGTAGAGTAATCTTGGTTGTAGGTTTTTCCCTTTCATCACTTTAAATATGTCCTGCCACTCCCTTCTGGCTTGTAGAGTTTCTGCTGAACGATCAGCAGTTAGCCTTATGGGGATTTCCTTGTGTGTTATTTGTTGTTTTTCCCTTGCTGCTTTTAATATTTTTCTTTGTATTTAATTTTTGATAGTTTGATTAATAGGTGTCTTGTGTTTCTCCTTGGATTTATCCTGTATGGACTCTCTGTGCTTCCTGGACTTGATTAATTATTTCCTTTCCCATATTAAGGAAGTTTTCAACTATAATCTCTTCAATTATTTTCTCAGTCCCTCTCTTTTTCTCTTCTTCTTCTGGGACCCCTATAATTTGAATGTTGGTGCATTTAATGTTGTCCCAGAGGTCTCTGAGACTGTTCTCAGTTCTTTTCATTCTTTTTTCTTTATTCTGCTGTGCAGTAGCTATTTCCACTATTTTATCTTCCAGGTCACTTATCCATTCTTCTGCCTCAGTTATTCTGCTATTGATTCCTTCTAGAGAATTTTTAATTTCATGTATTGTGTTGTTCATCATTGTTTTCTCTTTAGTTCTTCTAGGTCCTTGTTAAACGTTTCTTGTATTTTCTCCATTCTATTTCCAAGAGTTTGGATCATCTTTACTATCATTACTCTGAGTGTTTTTCAGGCAGACTGCCTATTTGCCCTTCATTTACTTCGTCTGGTGGGTTTTTACTTTGCTCCTTCATCTGCTGTGTGTTTCTCTGTCTTATTTTGCTTAACTTACTGTGTTTGGGGTCTCCTTTTTGCAGGCTGCAGGTTCGTAGTTCCTGTTGTTTTTGGTGTCTGCCCCCAGTGGCTAAGGTTGGTTCAGTGGGTTGTGTAGGCTTCCTGGTGGAGGGGACTGTTGCCTGTGTTCTCGTGGAGGAGGCTGGGTCTTGTCTTTCTGGTGGGCAGGTCTGTGTCTGGTGGTGTGTTTTGGGGTGTCTGTGACCTTATGATTTTAGGCAGCCTTTCTGCTAGTGGGTGGGGTTGTGTTCCTGTCTTGCTTGTTGTTTGGCATGGAGCGTCCAGCACTATAGCTTGCTGGTCGTTAAATGGAGCTGGGTCTTGGCGTTGAGATGGATATCTCTGAGAGATTTTTGCTGTTTGATAGTACATGGAGTTGGGAGGTCTCTGGTGGATTAATGTCCTGAACACGGCTTTCCCACCTCAGAGGCTCAGGCCTGACACCCAGCCACAGCACCAATACCCTGTCATCCAGGTGGCTGAGAGTAAAAGGGAGAAGAAAAGAAAGAAAGGAAGAACAAACAAACAAACAAATAAATAAATAAAATAAGGTTATTAAAATAAAAAATAATTATTAAAAAATTAAAAAGTAATTAAAGAAGAGAAAGAAAGAAGAGTGCAACCAAAACAAAAAACAAATCCACAAATGATAACAAGTTCTAAAAACTATACTAAAAAAAAAAAACAAAATAAAAGGGACTGACAGAACCCTATGAGAAATGGTAAAAGCAAAGCTATAGAGACAAAATCACACAGAGAAGCATACACATACACACTCACAAAAAGAGAAAAAGGAAAAATATCTATATAACGTTGCTCCCAAAGTCTACTGCCTCAATTTGGGATGATTCATTGTATATTCAGGTATTCCATAGATGCAGGGTACATGAAGTTGATTGTGGAGATTTAATCCGCTGCTCCTGAGGCTGCTGAGAGAGATTTCCCTCTCTCTTCTTTGTTCTCACAGCTCCCGGGGTTCAGCTTTGGATTTAGCCCCGCCTCTGCGTGTAGGTCGCCTGAGGACGTCTGTTCCCGCCCAGACAGGGCGGGGTTAAAGGAGCAGCTGATTCCGGGGCTCTGCCTCACTTGGGCCACGTGGAGGGAGCGGTACGGATTGCGAAGCGAGCCTTCGGCAGCAGAGGTCGGCGTGACATTGCACCGGCCTGAGGCGCGCCGTGCGTTCTCCCGGGTAAGTTGTCTTTGGATCCTGGGACCCTGGCAGTGGCGGGCTGCACAGGCTCCCGGGAGGGGAGGTGTGGAAAGTGAGCTGTGCTTGCACACAGGCTTCTTGGTGGCGGCAGCAGCGGCCTTAGCGTCTCATGCCCGTCTCTGGGGTCTGTGTTGATAGCCGCGGCTCGCGCCCATCTCTGGAGCTCCTTTAAGCGGTGCTTTTAATCCCCGCTCCTCGCGCACCAGGAAACAAAGAGGCAAGAAAAAGTCTCTTGTCTCTTCAGCAGGTCCAGACTTTTTCCCGGACTCCCTCCCGGCTAGCTGTGGCACACTAGACCCGTTCAGGCTGTGTGCACGCAGCCAACCCGAGTCCTCTCCGTGGGATCCGACCTCCGAAGCCCGAGCCTCAGCTCCCAGCCCCGCCCACCCCGGCAGGTGAGCAGACAAGCCTCTCGTGCTGGTGAGTGCCGGTCGGCACCGGATCCTCTGTGCGGGAATCTCTCCGCTTTGCCCTCTGCACCCCTGTTGCTGTGCTCTCCTCCACGGCTCCAAAGCTCCCCCCTCCTCCACCCGCAGTCTCCGCCCGCGAAGGGGCTTCCTAGTGTGTGGAAACCTTTCCTCCTTCACAGCTCCCTCCCACTGGTGCAGGCCCTGTCCCTGTTCTTTGGTCTCTGTTGTTTCTTTTTTCTTTTGCCGTACCCAGGTATGTGGGGAGTTTCTGGCCTTTTGGGAGTTCTGAGGTCTTCTGCCAGCGTTTAGTAGGTGTTCTGTAAGAGTTGTTCCACGTGTAGATGTATTTCTGGTGTATCTGTGGGGAGGAAGGTCATCTCGTCTTACTGTTCCGCCATCTTGAAGGTCTCCCCAAACATTTAGATTCTAAGCAGTCTTTGTGAATATAACCTCCTGACGTTAGACACTCCCTCATGCAAGGAAGTATATGGATCCTGACAAATGATCACAAACAATAACGAAGTCAATGAGAAGGGAGATTTTAACCCTAAGGTTTGTAAGCTAGTGATGCTAGGATTGGGAAATTGGTGTTCATCAGGTACCTTTCAAGTGTGGGAGGATAGAAAAGGCTTGGATCAAAATTTTAAATGTTTTATTTGTATTATTAGTTTGTGACCATTATGAAATCTAAGCCACCTTGGGGAAAATAGGGTTGGTTTTATTTAAAAGTAGCATTGCTAAGTCTAATCAGTGTTATCTTGGGTGAAGCCACTTTATCCATTGCCATAAGGCTACTAAGAAGAGTCATGTAGCTGGTGTCAATACAAGTTCAATTGGTTTCCGGAAAAAAAAAAAATTAACTACACTGTGCATACATTTTAGGTTCCAGAGTCTTGGTAAGTTGTGAGAGGGAAGGGAAAAGAATTAGGAACTGAGTGCCAACTAGTTCCTATACCTGATCCTTGCTCCACATGCCTCTTAATTGAATAAAAGTGTCATGAGGACAAAAAAATAGAAAATCTAGCTTCTAGCTGTTATAATTGAGTTTCAGTTTAAGTTAAAGTTCTGACTAAAGAGAATAGTTTGTAGTGCCAGCACTCAGAAAGAATGACTTATTTAGATAATATAGTATTTTAAATTATTTATTTAAAGGCAAGACTTTGATTCATGTCATGCTTTAAGGCCAAGTTATGGTTCTCAAAAATTTTGCCATGGACAGAGGTAAACCAGATCGGCTAAAAGCTTTGAAGCTTGATTTGAAGAAAAGAGATTTATGGAAAGAAAATCTTCTATATCTGAAAAAAAAAATGAGCAAGATTATGAAATTATTTTAGGGAGTTTAATGCTCTTTCTTATGACATAAGCCTTAGTTTCAAAGAACACCTTCAAAGTTATATCTGGTTTCATATATATATGCCTCACATATATGATGGTTGTTCATTAAAATAAACATGTTTTGGTAAATAAAAGCAGGTTTTTTCCCCCATAACCAAATATATATTCCTGAGTTCTCTAGATGTCCTATTAATAGAAGAGATGTAAATCAGTAGTTTCTGCTGCCAAGGTTGTCATCTAGTGCTAGAACAAACAAACGCAGAGACATGATGACAGGGGAAAAGAATGCAGGACTGATAATTTGACAGTATCTCAATATCTCATATAATACAGATCCAATTTATTCCTATACTTATTTTTCTTAAGAGAGTAATTATTTCAGTTTAAGTTGTAGCCCACATCTTTTTTTAAAAAATAAATTTATTTATGGCTGCGTTGGGTCTTCGTTGCTGCACGTGGGCTTTCTTTAGTTGCGGCGAGCGGGGGCTACTCTTCGTTGTGCCGCGCGACCTTCTCATTGCAGTGGCTTCTGTTGTTGCAGAGCACGGGCTCTAGGCGCACGGGCTTCAGCAGTTGTGGCTTACGGGCTTAGTTGCTCCGCGGCATGTGGGATCTTCCCCGACCAGGGCTCGAACCCGTGTTCCCTGCATTGGCAGGCAGATTCTTAACCGCTGTGCCACCAGGGAAGCCCCTGTAGCCCACATTTTATCTCAACTCAGAGGCAGAAAAAAGAATAGGAAGTCATAAGATTTCACTTAACAAGAGTCACCTCTCTTCAGGATTTTGCCAGGACTGAAAGGATTTTAGAGAAAGTATGTCACCAAATTACTAGCAGTTGAGTTGTATGGACAACTGTGTTTCCACAGAGGAAAATTACCATTCTGTTCTTTAGCAACTATTTTGTTCGGGCCTTTTAGGATGAGAAGTAATCCTCTTATTCTGGTAGCTGAGATGGGCCCATCGACCCATTTCTAGTCTGTCTCTTATTTACTGTGATAAATTCTATACAGGAGAAGAAAAATCAAATAAACTCCCAGGTGTCTTGATATAGCATAGAAGCCCATGTTGTGTGTGTGTGTGTCAGTGTGTGTATGTGTGTGTGTGTGTGCATTTCAGTTGGGATAAGAACTTACCCACTCTTTCTCATGCTAAAAATTCACTTTCATTTGCCTTTCATTTCAACTCACTGGAATTCACAATTTTCAGGCAACATACAGACACATCAAAGTTAAAGTGTTGAAAACATAGACCAGTGTAAAATACTTAGAATGAGAGACAGATACTGGACCCTCTTTAGTTAAATAAATATACAAGCTATTAAAATACAGAAGCCATTAGAGCATATCAAATGAAATGTCTACTTGTTGAGAAAAAAATAAAATACATATTGTACGAGAAAATCATTGCCTAGAAAGCAATATCTAAATGTGTATTAAAAGTATTTTTCCTTGTTATTCACCTCTACATAAGCATATTTGAAACTACTTTATATTAAGTATAAATGGGTAGTGTACCTGCCACTTAAGGTAGGAATGCCAGTACAATTTGCCTTTTATAAGTATCTCTGTAACAAAATGGCCTAAATTGATTTAGGTTCTTCAAAGTGCATATTGTATTGCATTTTATTTCAGTCAATTCTACACCCAAGAGTGAATGTCCAAAACATGAAAGTTCAGTGCATTTGCAATATAACAATTGAATATCGAAAGAGTCATGTTCTAATATCAAAAGGTCAAATTATAGAAAAGCCTAGAAAAATGTGAGAAATGTGTCTATGGTTCTCTCTTAAGGCTAGTGAAACTTTGGGTAAAATTTTACCTTTTATTTTGTAATAAATTCCTTTGGCATGAAATTAAGTGCCTGTTGCAGACAAGAGTTTTCAAATGAGAGAAAATCATTTTGACCAATATCTAACTTTAAGAAGAAAGAATGTTAAGCAATGAAAACTACCAGAGTAGTGTGTGTGTGTGTGTGTGTGTGTGTGTGTGTGTGTGTGTGTGTATACATATATATAGAGAGTGACTGATTTTTTTCATTCAAGACCAAGTAACTCAGGCTATGCAATTTTATATGTGTCATCAGGAGAAAACCAGTTTGTCCTTCTATTTCTACAGAATGGTAAATAGGCAGCAAAATATAAATATATGCAAATAAGTAAATAACTGAAAAGAGGAAATTAACCCCTGCATATGATATCTCTCAACACTTCATATTCACCCCTTAATTATTTGCTGTTTGAAGATTATTCAACATGAGCAAAAGCTACTTAATAGTATATAACAATTATTAGGAAGGCCTCTAAGTTGTATCCAAGTACAACATATGTGGTAGACATGGTGATGTGATACCCAGATCACTATGGAAGGAAAAGATTTGTTGCCCAGCTTTTGGGAGGGAAGTCAGCAGACAGCCTCCAGCTGTCCACTCCTTCTGGTTTTACCTCATCTGCAGAGATTGGCCTTACTTGAGGTACACCCTTCTGAGGGCAGCCCACATCTGGTGGCTGGGTCAGAGAAGGATATAAAGACCTGACCATTTTGGCCTCAAACAGGACACTATGATGAGCAAGTGTTGTTCCAGAACTCTCCACCAGGTTAGCCAGGTCTGTCGGGCCTCCGTTTCACTTTGACTTCATCCTCTGACAATCCTCCTTCCTCTATCTCCCTTTACAAATGTTGATTCCTAATAAAATAGCTTATACCACAAACTCTTTCTCACATCTGCTTCTGGAAAATTCAATCAGCAAGAGTTGGCACCAGGAGTGATTTGAGAAAGCAGGCAATAAGATGGTGTTTTGGAGCTAGATCACTCACCACCCAAACTTCTATGAAGACTCCTGGTGGCAAGTACAGCATGGCGAGCTCTTGTCACAAGGTGGCTATTAAATTGTTAAAACCTTCACTGCTGGTGAGTTAGTAGTCTGTACCAATGGAAGGGAATGCCCTAGGAGGTGCAATGTACCTGGTATGTGATAATTATGAAGAAAATATTAGATAAAAGGATAAAGAAGCACAAAAAATGTGCTCAACATCATTATTCATTAGGGAAATAAAAATCAACCCACAATGAAATACCACTTCATATCCAGTTAGGATGGCTATAATGGAAAATGCAGCCAATAGTAAGTATTGATAGGGATGTGGAGAAACTGGAACTCTCATATTTTGCTGATGGAATGAAAAATGGCCCAGTCTCATTAGAAAACAGTTCCTCAAAAATTTAGTCATAGAGTTACTATTGATATATGACCCTGAAATCCCATTCCTAGGTATATTCCTAAGGAAAGGAAACAATATGTCTACACAAAAACTTGTACAGAAATGTTCATAGCATCATTACTGATATAGCCAAAAGTGGAACCAACCTAAATGTCCATCAACTGATGAATGAATAAATAAAGTGTGATGTGTTCATACAAGTAAATATTATTCAAGAATAAAAAGAAATTAAGTACTGATACATGGTACCACATGAATGAACCTTGAAAAACTATTATACTAAATGAAAGGGGCCAGTCACTTAAAACCACATACTGTATTATTTCATTTATATCAAATGTCTAGAATAGGCAAATTTATAGAGATACAAAGTTAGTTAATGGTTGTTAGGGCTGGGAGCAGCAGGGAAGGTGGTGGGATGATTGCTAATGGGCGTGGTTTTCTTTCAGGCGTACAAAAATATTATAAAGTTAAATCATGGTGATGGTTGTACAACACTGTGAATATACTAAACAATATTGAATGTAGACTTTATAAATGGATGAATGATATGGTATGTGAATTATATCTCAATGAAGTTGTTAAAAGATTAAACACACTCTGATCTGGAAATGCAGGGGTTTCTCTCATGGACAGAAAAAAAGATAATGGGATTGGATGGCTATAGCTAAGTGCCACTGTCCCAGTACAAAATGATAACAAGCAGCTGAGGGAGAATAGCAGATAATTGAAAGCCAAGTGTGAAAGTCCACGAACATCTTTGGTAGCATAAAGAAGAGATGGCTAGGATATAGAGGCCTTGGAAAAACACACAAGTTCACAAGAAATAGGAGATAAACCCTGCAAAGATGAACAGCCAATGACAGCCTTAAAATTTTAGAAGTCCTCTAGTTAGGGCATGCTGAGACATTCCCTCCAATGTAAAAGGCAAGCAGGTCTCTTCAGGTTCTAAAAGCAGCATATTCCACACTTTGGAATACTGCTCCCACCCAAATATTGTGTAGCATGAAAGGCTGCCAGCTTTGAACAGGAAACAGAGAATAAGAGGGCTCTGCAGCAGTTCAGTACCGCAGTGCGAGCAGCCTTTCTTAGGCTTAGGCCATAAGATTTGGCAGAGGCTATCATGTTGGAAATATCGACGATAGGAAAAGATGTTGTGTGGAAATTGTGACAAGCCCTAGTAACAGAATCACAATACAAGATCCTGGCAGTTCTGAAACAAAGCATTGCCATCAGCAACAAATAATTATATTCCTTTGGAAAAACAACTTCTGGTGGAGATGGAATGATTGCCCGTAGGACACCAAGTCACCATATGGCCAGAGCTGTTCAGCGTGAGTTAGAACCTGTGAGAGTCACCAAATCATAAGGTTGGATAAATCCAGCAAAAATCCAATGTAAGATGGCAGTGGTACATCCAGTATCGAGCATGAAAAGGAGTAGTGGCCAGAAGTAAGCTGCATGACAGGTAACCCAGCCCCCCATCACTGTCAGCATCACTCTCAGCTCACTCCTATGGCTACACGGGAGAAGGCTATATCATCATCTGAAGGAGGAGGGAAAAGCCCAAGAATGGTTTACACATTGTTTGGCTTAGCATGTGGGCACACGTTGAAAAGTGGGTGGTAGTTGAATTACCACCTCACACAGTAATGACCTTGAGAGACTGGTAAAGAAAATCTTCCCAGTGAACAGAGCTTAAGGCAGTTCACCTAGTCATACCTTTTGTGTAAGAAGAGGAGTATCCCAAGTTCAAAGTATATACAGACTCATGGACAGTAGCAAATAGTCTGGCCAGCTTGTCAGGGGCCTGGAAGGTAAAAGAGTGGAAGGTTAGGAAAAAGAAGTTCTAAGGTAGAGGCGTATGGAGGTACCTACAAGAATGAACATGAAGTGTAAATAGAAGGGCTTTGTATCCCTGTAACACTCAAAAGTAATCATGCGCCGTGGTAGAGGCACTAAACAGCAAAGTAGACAGTGACCTACCCAGCCAGTTATGTTGGCCAGCCCTTGTCATCAGCCATCCTCTAATAAACATCTTGTCTCCAAACTCTGTGGCAGCAGCTGCTCCTGCAGAATTAAACTTGGGACAACAAATTTAATAGCAGTAGCAATTTTTATTCAGATTCAGACACATGTGGTAGTAATGCACACCATTATATTCCTTTCAATTGGTGAAATACTCTCCTAGAACATGAAAATGTCACTATTACTTAGTCTAAGTTCACTTTTAAAGGCATTTTTAATAATTACGATATTACCAAAGGTAAAGATTCAGTTTTCACATTTTTACTGTCTTTGAGATACCATGAAGGACATTAAAAATTGTTTGATAACAAGATAATCTAACCAAAAATACCTATAATATTTTGACCATTCAAGCTGAGGGAAGTAGCTTTGGTACAGAAAAAGTTATATTTGACTTTTTTGACTGCTTCTATTCTTTTTTTACACCTTTGAATTGGATACTTAAACATATTTCAAAATCACTTGCACAATTCATACAGAAGGATTTACATTTCAATTTCTTGACTTATTTTTTTCTATACTACTAATTTGAATACTTGATAATATTTCGAAGCCATTTACCAAGTGAAAAATAACATTAAATTAATATATTTATGTGTTATTTAGGTCGGAGTATTTCCAGAGGTAAGACAAAGTTAATATTGGTGTTTAAATTCTCCATATTCCTTTTCTCACCAAAGTTCATCATGCACTTCCTTTAAAGGATGCATTTGGCAGATGAAAAGCACAGATGACCTGTCCCAAAGCACATACCTTATGGTTACATCTGGAGCTGATGTTATTTCCCTGGATGCATTAGCATTCAGCTGTGTGATAAATATCAACTGCCTGGAATTTCTAAGCTTTGTAAACTTGCTTGGGTGATTTTGCACTTCTAGTCTTGATCTGTTTGTCGTGTTCTTATGGCACTTCAGTCAGAATTCTTCCTCTAAGTGAAATTTTATGATAGAGAAGGGGATGTTTCATCATATCACAGCCTGCATTTTCAACTTTTCTGCATGAGTGAGAATGACAATTTGAAAATAAGCCACAAACAACTTAGACCATTTTTCGGAATCAGGAATGGTGGTGGCATAATAACCAAACATTTGTATCAATAATCAGATATGAAGTTTGCAAAGTCAGTCATTTACCATTATTTATTAATATAAAAATAAAATAGCTTGCATTTATATTGCACTTAACAAAATGCTGTACATACATTATATCAATTGATCCTCAGAAACAACATGTGATCTTTGTGGGGTTTTAGTGCTTGTTTTATAGAAGGAAGTACTGGGACCCAGAGAAACTATAATTAAAACAGGGGAATTTAATATAAATAACTATTAAGCTATGATAAAAGAATAATTATAAGATGTAAGAGAACTCTGTATGGTGCCCTGTGGCTGAGGAGACAGTACCCAAGGAGATACCAACTTGGAAGGGGACCTCCTTCCCCAGGGCAAGCATGCAGATTTCATTGGAGAAGGTGGAGTTGCAACT
Organism: Monodon monoceros; assembly: GCF_005190385.1. Classification (NCBI taxonomy): domain Eukaryota; kingdom Metazoa; phylum Chordata; class Mammalia; order Artiodactyla; family Monodontidae; genus Monodon; species Monodon monoceros. The sequence continues at coordinate 24,077,896 of NW_021703779.1, read as the reverse complement.
CACTGGATGCCAGAAATTTTGCTGGTTTCTGTAGGCAGAGCTGGGTCCATAGTCATTGGTCAAGCAAACAAGCAACATAAGGTGGGTGGGTGAATGGGTGTGCAGAAAAGAGTGTGGGCATCAGTGCTAAAGAAAGGCTGGGACCATATGATATTAGTGTTGGGAGGGCTGGGGGAGGTGATCAACAGGCAAAGCCAGAGCTGTAAGGTCGCCAAGGGACTGCATGTTCTTCACATCTGGCTGGGGCAGAATACCACCCGAGGTCCTCAAACTCACACCTCTGACTAGTGGCACAGCCGCAGGAATCAGCAGAAATTCCTTTCTCCTGCAATGTCACGACAGCGACCTCTAGTGAGAAAGCTGAACATCATGTTCACCAGACAGGAGAAATGCTTAAAGAATTCTGTCCGTTATTGCAGAGTAGGTATTGAAGGGTGAATCTGGAGCTGATAAATAATAAATTAATACAATCATGACCTTGGGTGAGGCAGCTTTTTTGACAGAGGGTAGCTCTTGGAGAGGGACTTGAATGTCTCTATGACACTTCCAGCCCCTGGGGAAATGAATGCCTCTGTTTTGAAGGGGAAATCTTAATGGCTTACCACAGTAACCATTACAACCATTAATCTATAAATCAGTGCTAAGAAGCTGTCTGAACTGTGATATACATATATATCCCCTTTAAGATAAGTTAACAGGCTTTTAATTTTAATTATTTCCCTCAGTGTTGTTTTCTCAAGCCTTCTTTTATTCACCAGAGTCGCCATTGAAATCTTTGTCCTGAATATGGAATGTATTAAAATTTAATAATAATACTGATAATTATCAAATCAAATATTGTTTGCCCTGGCACTCCCTAAATTTCGTAATAAGCTTTCACCAACATTTCCTTCCTTAAAGTTGTCCTTCTTACAGAAAGCTTGGTATAGCTACTGTGCTGCTAGAGACCATTATTTTCAACTGAGTGGCATGAATGGCAGTTAGCCAAATACCATGAAGATATTTTCAAGACGCTTGTGATCAATAATCTTTTTTTTCATGAGCTGAAAAAGGAATCACTGCATATGCCTTGTGTATTATAAGTGCCCTGTTTCATCTATTTTTCAGATTAAGGAGAATTTTTTCCAAAAAAAGCATTGTTATTTCAGAATTTGAAGGGGATAAAATAGAGGGGTATTTCTCTTATATACTAATTAATGCAATTTCCACTAAATGATGCTGCCTCCCACTGGTTCTATAATAAAAATAATTATCTGTGTTCACTCCTGCAACTTCTTCTGCAGTTACCCAGAGGATTAAGGATGCATTCCACACTGCAAACATGGAGTTACAGCCTTGCGTTTTGCTTCTGTTCTGGATCTCTTTTGGTGTAGGCACATATATAGTATATTTATTTCTCTCTTTTATTTGTATAAGTCCTCTTCTTTGGCTAAAACGCTTAATGCTTACACACCACTTTGAAGAAAGAGTCCAAATATCTAGGCATAATAATAAAGCCTCTCTTTAGTTATGGTAACTTTTCCAGTTTTAGCTCCTCAGGAAACACTTTTCATTTCAATGCCTGGTAGACCTGAATATTCTCTCACTCCTTTAGACCTCTATACAAGTTATTGCTTCTGTTCTGAATGACTTCCTCCACCTGAAATATTCATACACATATTCACTGATCAGCTTCATTACTAGGTCCTTTATGAAGTCTGCCAATCTCCCATTACCTGTTCCTTACTCCCCTCTGTTCCCATGGCATTTAAGAACCATCTTGGTTATTGCATTCCTCATGCCTTTTTGTATACTTGGTTGTCTCCGCTACTAATTTCTAATCTCTTTGAACACAGGGTGCAACATACTCTGTTGTTGTCCAGATTGCCTCTACCAAGCCAGGCACACAGCTGTGGTGCTGGTATTAACTTTCATTACTCTTCACTGGAAGACTGCTCTTGGCTAACTGGAGCCATCACACCTGAAGACACTAGGAGGTTATAGTCCCCTTCCAGCAGCTCTAACAAATGACTTACTGATATTAGGTTGTAATAGCTTACCCCCACTACCTTGTCTGTAGACTGGCAAACCCCTGTGTTGAGATTCATACTCCTCACGGGATCAAGCTGAGGCTAAACTTCTCATGAAACCATGTCTTTGCCTAGGTTCTTCATCTGACATATTCTGCTTTCCTCTCTCCTTAAAATTTTTCTCCTGAGATCACTCCCTCAACAAGTCTTCTTGCTGAAGAATCTCCATTCCTAATATGCTGACACACAGGGATTTTCATCTGCAAATATTTGTAAACCTGGGCCTAACCTAGTGCTGTTAAGGCATAGCACACTCAAGAAGTTGGCTTAGTGGAAGGAACTGAGTAATTAAATTAAGTGTATTTGATTACTCCTGTCTTTCCTGCTTCATTGCCATGCTGCCTGGCTTCTCTCTCTAAATTCCTGGTCCTGAGAAGAGGGTGATGCCTCAGTGGGCTCCTGGTAAATACTTAGTTTCAGTTGAAGTTACCAATCTTTGAGATCCCAAGCCATATTTTTGCTTTTTGGGTTTTGAATGAATGATTTTCTTAACTCCTTTTCTATCAGTTAGGCCCAGAGCTATCTGAATTATGTGATCAATGAGTAAATCACACATAAGCAAACATTTTTAGGAAGTGCAGAAGAGTAAAGAAACCATCACATTGTAAATGGCTTACATCAAAAGTCAACTTTGGTGGTCTTAAGGTTTTATCCAATCCACAGATATGTTTTATTGGATTCATACACTGTTTAAAAATTTTTAGACCTATTGCCAACACAAAATTCCAAATTCAAGATTTTCACTCACACATAAATTGAAAGATCTCTGATTATTTGCCTTCAATCTTTATGAATAATCTTGGTCGCCATAGTCCTGGTTACTCATTGTTGTCTTACATCCAACCCACTTCTTTTTTTTTAAAAAAATTAATTATTTATTTATTTTGGCTGCGCTGGGTCTTAGCTGTGGCACGCAGGATCTTCATTGCGGCCTGTGGACTTTTTAGTTGCAGCATGTAGACTCAGTTGCAGCATGCAGACTCTTAGTTGTGGCATGTGAACTCTCATTTGCGGCATGCATGCGGGATCTAGTTCCCTGACCAGGGATCAAACCCGGCCCCCTGCATTGGGAGCTCGGGGTCTTACCCACTGGACCACCAGGGAAGTCCCCAACCTACTCCTTTTTTAAGGGATTTCTTTGACTGCTTTAAATACTTTGGAGGTACTTGGGAGCATATATACAAGGACCATTTTCAATCCATTTCTGAATCCCTAGCATTTAGCACAGTACCTGCCAATATAGGTGCTCTGTGTTTATTAAGTTTACTGTTTAAAAGGAAAGGGAAATATCTTTTGGAAAAAAACTGCTTTTCAACCCAAAGTAAGAGTCTTATAAAATACCCTTACTGCAGCAGAAAGAAGGCAGCAGTAAAAAGACAGGAGTAATAGAGAGATGTAACAGAGGAGAGGTGCTTGGTTTACAGTGGCAGTGGCAGTTCCAATATCATACAGATGAGCACAACAGCAATTAGGAAGAGAAGTAGTAACAGTACAGTTGATTAATTCTGTATTCAGGAAGAGAGATTTAAGGACTGAAGTGAAAGCAACTGCAAGCAGAAGGACACTGACAAATTACCACAATTAACATTTCTGATAGCCTAAAGCAACTAGCACAGCATGATAAAATGTGGAGCATAGAAGTTACAACAGGTGAGAGATACAGACCTCAATAGAAGATTGAGATGTCAATCTAGATAAAGACTCTATAATGCCTTCTGGCTAAGACAGCACCAACATCCCATTAAGAAATAGAAAACAACCCCCCCCAAAAATGAATTAGTTCAGGCTTTACACCAGATATATATTGTATAATTTTCTGCACTTATTTATGACTAACTTTACTACTTAACTATATACATGTGTATACACACAGACAGACATATGCACACATACAATAAGGATTCTCTCAGCAAAACTTTTAACAGTTTTACTTTCAAATAAATATTGAAAGGATGAGCTTCAGGCATTGTTAGGGAAATATAGTTAAAATACATGAACCCAAATGTATATAGCATTCAATAACCTGGTGTTAAATAGGATAGACTAGAAAGTACATCACTGACAAAAATGCACACTACTGTTACACTGACTGTCTCCCCTTCTAGTTTTTGTTCCTTATATTATGTTCCCTCTGCTTATACTGCACTCTTTTTCTGTTGTCCAGCCATCATTTGCCATAGGTCATTCTTATTGCTGCTAAGTCATAGCCAAGGCAAAGTTGCTTATTTAAGCTATCTATCAAATTCTGCTGCTCTTCTTTCAGAGAGAGAACCATGAGCTTCTTCTTAATCACACAGATACCAAATAAAGTTATAAATTAAATATGCTTGTAATTAAGGAGGAAGTTCATCAGTAGGAAGAATAGGCATGGGTAGTGTAGAAGTCATTAGTGCAGTTTGCTAAGCATTTCTATACTTTCAGGTACATGTTAGGATTACGTTTCCCTGACACTGATTAAGTGTGGCATAGATTCATGGATTCATCTGGCCAATAAAATATGAAATGGAAATGAAATATGCCTCTTCTGTGGCAGATTTAAGAAGCAAATTCTCTTCTCTCTGTCAAGACTGTCATGGAAGAAGTTGTTGAGAAGGTGCTTTAATCAGTCTGGGTTCCTGAGTGTTTACAATGAGCGGAGTCTTTTTTTTTTTTCCTGTTTTTTTTTTTTTTGCGGTACGCCGGCCTCTCACTGTTGTGGCCTCTCCCGTTGCGGAGCACAGGCTCCGGACGCGCAGGCTCAGCGGCCATGGCTCAAGGGCCCAGGCGCTCCGCGGCATGTGGGATCTTCCCAGGCCAGGGCACGAACCCGTGTCCCCTGCATCGGCAGGCGGACTCTCAACCACTGCGCCACCAGGGAAGCCCGTGAGCAGAGTCTTTAGTTCCCTGTGTCATATAGCATGAGTGAAAAATAAATTTTGTTGTCTTAAGTCACTGAGACTTGGGGTTTGTTTGTTATAACAGTATAACTTCACCCATTCCGCCTGACACAGCTAGTTAAGGTGCAAATAGCTGTGGTAGCAAAACTCTGCAGTGATGTACAGGCAATTAGAAAAAATTGTTTGATATCTCAGCTCAGAATTTGACAAACATGTAAGCTACAGGTGACAAACATGTAAACTAGGGAGAAATCTGCACACAAATAGTATTGGTCCAGACAACCTAGGGCAATGAACTTCAAACTGTGCTGGGGTGATTATCTCTAGGGATTTCTCTGCATCTCATCAGAGATCACCTGAGGGGGTTGAGGGTGGGAGGGAGTTATCTGTAGACTCTAATCAAACAAAGCATCTGTTTCTGAGATTATCTGAGATAATTTGTTTACAAATGGGGTTTCCAAATACTGCATTTGAGGAAGGGATCACACGGTGAAATAATATTGGGAAAACATTCTTTTTAGAATAATAGATAACGTAAAATGTGGTCAGTGATATATATCAAATTTCTCACCAGTTGTTAACTATACCATGCTCATTCATACCTCAGCATCTTTGCATGTGTGAAACACACTTCCTCTCCTTGCCAAGCTCTATCTCACAAACTGCTATGCACTCTTTAACATGTGCATAAAATGTTGCCTTCTCTGTAAAACCATCCCAGATGCACTTTTGGGAATGTGAGTGTGCAAGTGCACACACATACAGACTAATCTATGCCATTCTTTCCAGTCTCTTATCACATTATGGTGTTTGTAAATTGCTCTCCTTTACTAGATTATGAGAGGTTGACAGAGTCTAGAAAATATAAGTAGTTTGGAATGGCTAAAAGAATATTTAAACAATAAAACTTAGTTTAGTTTACTTAATTCATTTTGCTGTACGGTTTTTTGTTTGTTTTTTTTTTAACATCTTTATTGGGGTATAATTGCTTTACAATGGTGTGTTAGTTTCTGCTTTATAACAAAGTGAATCAGCTATACATATACATATGTTCCCATATCTCTTCCCTCCTGCGTCTCCCTCCCTCCCACCCTCCCTATCCCACCCCTCCAGGCTGTCACAAAGCACCAAGCCGATATCCCTGTGCCATGCGGCTGCTTCCCACTAGCTATCTACCTTACGTTTGTTAGTGTGTATATGTCCATGACTCTCTCTCGCCCTGTCACAGCTCACCCTTCCCCCTCCCCATATCCTCAAGTCCGTTCTCCAGTAGGTCTGTGTCTTTATTCCTGTCTTACCCCTAGGTTCTTCATGACATTTTTTTTTTCTTAAATTCCATATATATGTGTTAGCATACGGTATTTGTCTTTCTTGCTGTACGGTTTTAAGCAAATTGTCTAACTTCAACTAAAACTTCCAAGTCTTTGCCATATTCTGTCTTAAGCATTTAACATAAATTCCCATAGGCTGTAAAATTAAATGTTGTCCAAATGATTTACTACCACAATTTCATAGTTGAATAATTTTTTGCTATTTCTGTGCTTGAACTATAATTATAAAAGAGGATAAACAACCCAGAATAATAAAAACTAAAGCCTTTGCTTATATTATTTCAGATACTCCTTACGTTTCCCTACTGACAGAAAGACCTCTAACCAATTCTCTTTGCCTTTCTGTTTTGACTTTTATAAGTTTTTGCTCTTACTGTAAATTCTTTTCTTTGTACATTCAGCAAAAACACACTTAATTTTCAAAATTTACCAACTGCACAAACTGTCACACTGGATTCCATTTACAGACACCTCTACAGGTGAATAAAATGTTTAAATTTTGTAAATAACAATATTTTTAAAAGGCCGATTTATTCGGGAAAGGGTGCAACAAATAACAGTAATTTTAATATACACCTATCAAATGAGAAAGGCAAAAAAAAGTTTGTTTTTTTATTCCCAAGTACTTACAGGAAGGAAAGGCATGAGCAGACCGTCAACACTTTGTTTTCATTTCAAAACATAACAAAGGTATTATGGTCTGTATTCCTCCTTCCTCCTTAGAAGTGATTCCATCAGTGGGGTTTTTATATTCTGCTATATAAAGAAAAATTAAAAAGTGTTAAGGTGCTATATTTTAACTCTTAGTTTCAAAAAGTAAATACTTATTCCCAAAGAACACCAGAAACCTACCTCACCGTCAAAATTGTCTTGGCCTAGGGCCAAACTTCAAGTACATTGGTCAAAGCAGAGAGTTTAAAAACACAACTAATTAATATATTGATTTATGCATTTATTGAGTTTGGTTTTTCTGAAAAAATAAATAGAATGTCAAATTAGTAAGAATTACAAAGCTGAATAAAAGTACATTTTTGGAGAAGGCAATGTTCTATTTGGGATGCTGTATTTATGGGGGAAGTGTTTTTCAGATTTTCAATAACTGTGTTTAAATTATGATGACATTGGACATCAGTAATTACATTTGTCCCTCAAGGCAATGTAATTATTGCTAATAACAACTTGCAGTGACTAAATTCTAAAAATTCAAAATACATTTTGTTTGTTTATTCTATACTTTAAGGGATAATACATATGACCGTGCTTTGATTTAAATATTTCAGTAAATATTTGTGGACATTTACTATACATCAAGTATGGTAAGTACTGGTAAATTAATGATCAATAAGTCCTTTCTAACTTCAGGAGCTCGGTAAAGAAAGAGATAAATAAAAATCAGCAACTGGGTGATATTTGCATTGTAGAAGTATGCACCAGGTCCAGTGGTGTCCCAGCAGAGTAGGAAGGAGTATAGTATAGCACTCTGGCAAAGTCAAGTTATTCAAGATGGCTCTAGAAAAAATTTGAGGAAGATTGGGGGAGTGAGAGTAGGACAAAGAAGCGAAAGGAACCTTTGGGTAAGCAAAGGCCAGGGTATGAAGCCTTATCAAGGTGTTTGGAGGGTGTCCGATGACCACTGGAGGGCTACTGAGGAATGTTAAGCAGAGGAGTGGTAAGTCATGATCACAGTTGCTTTTTAAAGTGATCACACTAGTGGCAGTAAATGTCCCAATATATGATGGCAATGGGATAGCGGTGATTTAATTTCTCTTTTTTCAGATTTTCTATACTGAATCTGTATGCTACTTAGTAATACTTGGTAATACAAATTTCTTTAAGTGGTAAAGAGGACTTACATTTAATTGTCTGCTTTCCCCATTAGAAAACAAACTTAACCAAAACTGAGCTACATACATCTTGTTCACTGCTCTAGTCCCAGTGCTGAATACATAGAAAATAAATATTTGTTGAATGAATGAATGTCAGTTTGAATGGAGACAAGAGAGATTAGTGTGTTTTCAGTATATAACTTGGTGAATATGATTTAGGATGCTACCATGTTTTGGGTTGGGGTGACTGATGCAATTAGTAAGTATAGAAACGCAGAAGCAGCAGTTGGGTTTCAAGAGAAAAATAACATACAGCTTTGAACATTTTCTGAATGAGTTGCCTATGGGAAATTAGAATGAAGGCATCCAGTAAGAAATTGGTTAAAGAAGTAAAGAATACAAGGAAAAATCTAGCCTTGAGATATAAATTTGGAACTCTAACTTCCAAAGTGGTGGCGTAAACCATAAAACTAGATGCTACTAGTTAGGGAATGTATAGACCAAAAAGTCAAGAAACTCTAGGGAAAAGCAGTGTTTTCATAACAGCCTGAAGACATGCATCTAACATCACAGAATTCAGTATCATTCAATGCAGGGAATAGGAGTTTTCAAGAGGAGTGGTGAGCAATGTCAAATAAAATGGCACTCAAGTAAAATGAGGGCATGAAAGAAAATTTTGACCTTGGCATTTTCTTTTCTTTCCTTTTCTTTTTGTTGTATAATTTCAGGCTTAGAGCAAAAATAGTGTAAAGCTCTCCCAAATGTTAAATTTTTACCACATTGGTTTTGTTATTCTCTGCTTATCCGTAAGCCTGTATCTATATATGTGTGTATCTATATATCTACATACAGTTGACCCTTGAACAATGTGGGGGTTAATCTGAATATAATTTATAGTTTCTCCACATCCCCAGATTCAACCAACCACAGACAATTTAGTATTACAGTATTTACTATTGAAAAATATCCACGTGTAAGTGGACCCTCACAATTCAAACCCACGTTGTTCAAGGGTCAACTGTACTTTTTCTCAAACTTTGAGACATTTGAGAGTCAGTTGCAGTTATAATGCTTTTAAATACTTACAGTGTGTTTTCCCAAAAATAAAAACATTCTTTTACATAACTGTAGTACATTTATCACAGTCAAGATATTAACATTAATATGAAAACAAACTTTAAACAAATTATGCCAATTAGCTCTTAGTGTCCATTACAGAAGATCAAATCTGGTGTAGAATCCAATCCAGGATTACAGTATAATTGCTCTATCTCTGTTGGTTCGAAAACTTGGGAGGTTCCTGGGTAAAATCTGAAACTGGCCCCTATACATGGAGGGCAAGGAGAGATAGAAGAAAGAGGCAGCCACTCCAGATTGGTAGGTGGCAGGTTTAAGCAGCAAGGGCATTTGTCCACAAGGCTTGTCTTAGGCACTGCAAGATGACTAGAACGCCACACCTGCCCACCAGAATCTTAAAAGTCTATATAGAGTCCTTAACAGGGTTCAGTCATGTATACTGTCCAGATGGTCTCAACAGCACATCGCTCTTTTAAGCTTACATCCTTGAAAATGGCTCCCACTGTGGAAACAGTGGGTGGAACATACATATTCCTAGGATAGGGGTGGGGGTGAGGGGCCTCCAATTGCCCGGGTTCAGCTTTCAGGTCAACTGGCGATCACATTCTCTTGATGACCTCCTCCAACGGTCTCAAAAATGTTGACAATTTTGAGGAGTATAAACCATATATTTTCCAGAATGCCCCTCAATTTGGCTAGTGTAAGCACCTTCAAGTTGGTGCCTATGTCCTTTTGACATGTTCCTATCAGTTCTCTAAGCAGTCCCTTACTTTATGGCACAGCAGAATGTTCCAAGCTCATCTTGTACCTTCCCATTCCTAGCTTTGCAATCAGCCATTCAGTCAAGGAACCCTTGCTCCTTTTAGTGAACAATGGTATTAAAGAAGCAAGATGTGGCCCTAGGTGTGCTCATTGCTACTACCTTAAATATGCTTACTGTTAACCCAGTTTTCGAGAAGCTTATTGCTTCTGGGTTCTCTCAGTAGATATTATTAAGTCATATGTCTATGTATATATTTATGTCTATATTTATCTATTAAATATGTATCTATCTCCCTACCTACCTACCTGTCTATCCATCCATCCATGCAGCTATCCATCCACCTATATATACTTAAAACTATGAGTTTATAATTAAATTTCTAATTCCTTGATCAGGTTAGTGATCTAACATTATATGATAAAGTGAGAGCTAGATTGGAAGCATTTTTAGCTACTAGCTCATCCATTGTGATAAGAATTCCTTTTCCATATATTGTGCATAGAGAAATCTGGGTAGGCAATATCCATTGTCTTTCCCTAGTACAGCTGAATGTACCAACCATAACTTTAAAATAAGCCTTCCGCTATTGGTTCTGCACTTTTTGTGGACTTCAGGACCAAGGCCTATTCCCAAGCACGTAGATGGAAAATAGATGTGGACCCCTCAAATACTGTATGGCTTGTCTTTGGCCTACACCCCTTGCGTAAGGCAATGTGAGTGTGGATATAATGGTTTCTATTCCTCAGTCCCTCTGCTGTTTTTGGCATTATGAAATCAAGGAAATGCATTTCTTTGGAGATTGTTTTTCATAAGTCTTTTGAAGTTTCTAGTGTTTTTTCTTTTTTTTTAACATCTTTATTGGAGTATAATTGCTTTACCATGGTGTGTTAGTTTCTGCTTTATAACAAAGTGAATCAGCTATACATATACATATATACCCATATCTCCTCCCTCTTGCATCTCCCTCCCACCCTCCCTATCCCACCCCTCTAGGTGGTCACAAAGCACCAAGCTGATCTCCCTGTGCTATGCAGCTGCTTCCCACTAGCTATCTATTTTACATTTGGTAGTATATATAACTCCATGCCACTCTCTCACTTCGTCCCAGCTTACCCTTCCCCCTCCCCGTGTCCTCAAGTCCATTCTCTATGTCTGCGTCTTTATTCCTGTCTTGCCCCTATGTTTTTCATAACCATTTTTTTCTTTAGATTCCATATATATATATATATATATATATATATGTTAGCATACGTTTTTTACTTTTCTCTTTCTGACATACTTCACTCTGTATGACAGTTTCTGTGTCCATCCACCTCACTACAAATAACTCAATTTCATTCCTTTTTATGGCTGAGTAATAAATATCCCATTGTATATATGTGCCATATCTTCTTTATCCATTCATCTGTCGATGGACACTTAGGTTGCTTCCATATCCTGGCTATAGTAAATAGTGCTACAATGAACAAAGTGGTACATGACTCCTTTTGAATTATGGTTTTCTCAGGGTATATGCCCAGTAGTGGGATTCCTAGGTCATATGGTAGTTCAATTTTTAGTTTTTTTAAGAACCTCCATACTGTTCTCCATAGTGGCTGTACCAATTTACATTCCCACCAACGGTGCAAGAGGGTTCCCTTTTCTCCACACCCTCTCCAGCATTTATAGTTTGTAGATTTTTTGATGATGGCCATTCTGACTAGTATGAAGTGATACCTCACTGTAGTTTTTGATTTGTATTTCTCTAATGATTAATGATGTTGAGAATCCTTTCATGTGTTTGTTGGCAGTCTGAATATCTTCTTTGAAGAAATGTCTATTTAGGTCTTCTGCCCATTTTTGGATTGGGTTGTTTGTTTTCTTGATGTTGAGCTGCATGAGCTGCTTGTAAATTTTGGAGATTAATCCTTTGTCAGTTGCTTCATTTGCAAATATTTTCTCCCATTCTAGGGTGTCTTTTCGTCTTGTTTATGGTTTCCTTTGCTGTGCAAAAGCTTTTAAGTTTCATTAGGTCCCATATGTTTATTTTTATTTCCATTTCTCTAGGAGGTGGGTCAAAAAGGATCTTGCTGTGATATATGTCATAGAGTGTTCTGCCTATGTTTTCCTCTAAGAGCTTGACACTGTCTGGCCTTACATTTAGGTCTTTAATCCATTTTGAGTTTATTTTAGTGTATGGTGTTAGGGAGTGTTCTAATTTCATTCCTTTACATGTAGCTGTCAGGTTTTCCCAGCACCACTTATTGGAGAGGCTTTCTTTTCTCCATTTTATATTCTTGCCTCCTTTATCAAAAATAAGGTGACCATATGTGCATGGGTTTATCTCTGGGCTTTCTATCCTGTTCCATTGATCTATATTTCTGTTTTCGTGCCAGTACCAGACTGTCTTGATTACTGTAGCTTTGTAGTATAGTCTGAAGTCAGGGAGTCTGATTCCTCCAGCTCCGTGTTTTTCCCTCAAGACTGCTTTGGCTATTCGGGGTTTTTTGTGTCTCCATACAAATTTTAAGATTTTTTGTTCTAGTTTCATAAAAAATGCCATTGGTAATTGGGTAGGGATTTCATTGAATCTGTATATTGCTTTGGGTAATATAGTCATTTTCACAATATTGATCCAATCCAAGAACATGATATACCTCTCCGTCTGTTTGTATCATCTTTAATTTCTTTCATCAGTGTCTTATAATTTTCTGCATATAGGTCTTTTGTCTCCTAAGGTAGGTTTATTCGTAGGTATTATATTCTTTTTGTTACAATGGTAAATGGGAGTGTTTCCTTAATTTCTCTTTCAGATTTTTCATCATTAGCGTATAGGAATGCCAGAGATTTCTGTGCATTAATTTTGTATCCTG
>NW_021703779.1:23987035-24065002 GCF_005190385.1 Monodon monoceros | reverse complement strand
GAGCTAATCAATGAATTTGGTAAAATAGCAGGATACAAAATTAATGCCAGAGATTTCTGTGCATTAATTTTGTATCCTGCTATTTTACCAAATTCATTGATTAGCTCTAGTAGTTTTCTGGTAGCATCTTTAGGATTCTCTGTGTATAGTATCATGTCATCTGCGAACAGTGACAGCTTTACTTCTTTTCTGATTTGGATTCCTTTTATTTCTTTTTCTTTTCTGATTGCTGTGGCTAAAACTTCCAAAATTATGTTGAATGATAGTGGTGAGAGTGGACAACCTTGTCTCGTTCCTGATCTTAGAGGAAATGCTTTCAGTTTTTCACCGTTGAGAACAATGTTGGCTGTGGGTTTGTCATATATGGCCTTTATTATGTTGAGGTGAATTCCCTCTATGCCTGCTTTCTGGAGGGTTTTTTATCATAAATGGGTATTGAATTTTGTCAAAAGCTTTTTCTGCATCTATTGAGATGATCATATGGTTTTTCTCCTTCAATTTGTTAATATGGTTTATCACATTGATTGATTTGCATATATTAAGGAATCCTTGCATTCCTGGGATAAACCCCACTTGATCACGGTGTATGATCCTTTCAGTGGGCTGTTAGATTCTGTTTGCTAGTATTTTGTTGAGGATTTTTGCATCTATGTTCATCAGTGATACTGGCCTGTAGTTTTCTTTCTTTCGGACACCTTTGTCTGGTTTTGGTATCAGGGTGATGGCGGCCTCGTAGAATGAGTTTGGGAGTGTTCCTCCCTCTGCTATATCTTGGAAGAGTTTGAGAAGGATAGGTGTTAGCTCTTCTCTAAATGTTTGATAGAATTCGCCTGTGAAGCCATCTGTTCCTGAGCTTTTGTTTATTGGAAGACGTTTAATCACAGTCTCAATCTCAGTGCTTGTGACTGGTCTGTTTATATTTTCTATTTCTTCCTGGTTCAGTCTTGGAAGGTTGTGTTTTTCTAAGAATTTGTCCATTTCTTCCAGGTTGTCCATTGTCTTGACATATAGTTGCTTGTAGTAATCTCTCATGATCCTTTGTATTTCTGCAGTGTCAGTTGTTACTTCTCCTTTTTCAATTTTAATTCTACTGATTTGAGTCTTCTCCCTTTTTTTCTTGATGAGTCTGGCTGATGGTTTATCAATTTTGTTTATCTTCTCAAAGAACCAGCTTTTAGATTTTTTGATCTTTGCTATTGTTTCCTTCATTTCTTTTTCATTTATTTCTGATCTGATCTTTATGATTTCTTTCCTTCTGCTAACTTTGGGGTTTTTTTGTTGTTCTTTCTCTAATTGCTTTCAGTGTAAGGTTAGTTTGTTTATTTGAGATATTTCTTGTTTCTTGAGGTAAGATTGTATTGCTATAAACTTCTTTCTTAGAACTGCTTCTGCTGCATCCCATAGATTTTGGGTCATCATGGTTTCACTGTCCTTTGTTTCTAGGTATTGTTTTGATATCCTCTTTGATTTCTTCAGTTATCTCTTGTTTATTAAGTAGTGTATTGTTTAGCCTCTATATGTTTATATTTTTTATAGATTTTTTCCTGTAATTGATAGTCTCAAAGCATTATGGTCAGAAAAGATAGTTGATACGATTTCAGTTTTCTTAAACTTACCAAGGCTTGATTTGTGACCCAAGATATGATCTATCCTGGAGAATGTTCCATGAGCACTTGAGAGGAATGTGTATTCTGTTGTTTTTGGATGGAATGTCCGATAAATATCAATTAAGTCAATCTTGCTTAATGTATCATTTCAAGCTTGTGTTTCCTTATTTATTTTCATTTTGGGTGATCTGTCCACTGGTGAACGTGGGGTGTTAAAGTACACTACTCTGATTGTGTTACTGTCGATTTCCCCTTTTATGGCTGTTAGCATTTGCCTTATGTATTGAGGTGCTCCTGTGTTGGGTGCATAAATATTTACAACTGTTATATCTTCTTCTTGGATAAATCCCTTGAGCATTATGTACTGTCCTTTTTGTCTCTTGTAATAGTCTTTATTTGAAAGTCTATTTTGTCTGATAAGAGTATTGCTACTCCAGCTTTCTTTTGATTTCCATTTGCGTGGAATATCTTTTTCCATCCCCTCACTTTCAGTCTATATGTGTCCCTAGGTCTGAAGTGCTCTCTTGTAGACAGCATATATGTGGGTCTTGTTTTTGTAACCATTCAGCCAGACTGTGTCTTTTGGTGGGAGCATTTAGTCCATTTACATTTAAGGTAATTATCGATATGTATGTTCCTATTACCATTTTCTTAATTGTTTTGGGTTTGTTATTGTAGGTCTTTTACTTCTCTTGTGTTTCCTGCCTAGAGAAGTTCCTTTAGCATTTGTTGTAAAGCTGGTTTGGTGGTGCTTCATTCCATTAGCTTTGACTTGTCTGTAAACGTTTTAATATCTCCGTCGAATCTGAATGAGATCCTTGCTGGGTAGAGTAATCTTGGTTGTAGGTTTTTCCCTTTCATCACTTTAAATATGTCCTGCCACTCCCTTCTGGCTTGCAGAGTTTCTGCTGAAACATCAGCAGTTAACCTTATGGGGATTCCCTTGTATATTGTTTGTTGTTTTTCCCTTTTCTTTGTATTTAATTTTTGATAGTTTTATTAATCTCTGTGTTGGCATGACTCTCCTTGGATTTATCCTGTATGGGACTCTCTGCGCTTCCTGGACTTGATTGACTATTTCCTTTCCCATGTTAGGCAAGTTTTCAACTATAATCTCTTCAAATATTTTCTCAGTCCCTTTCTTTTTCTCTTCTTCTTCTTGCACCCCTATAATTTGAATGTTGGTGCATTTAATGTTGTCCGAGAGGTCTCTAAGACTCTCCTCAATTCTTTGCCATCTTTTTTCTTTATTCTGCTCTGCAGTAGTTATTTCCACTCTTTTATATTCCAGGTCACTTATCCGTTCTTCTGCCTCAGTTATTCTGCTATTGATTCCTTATAGAGAATTTTTAGTTTCATGTATTATGCTGTTCATCATTGTTTATTTGTTCTTTAGTTCTTCTAGGCCCTTGTTAAAAGTTTCTTGTATTTTCTCCATTCTATTTCCAGGAATTTAGATCATCTTTACTCTCATTACTCTGAATTCTCTTCCAGGTAGACTGCCTATTTGCTCTTCATTTTTTTCGTCTGGTGTGTTTTTACCTTGCTCCTTCATCTGCTGTGTTTCTCTGTGTTCTCATTTTGCTTAACTTACTGTGTTTGGGGTCTCCTTTTCACAGGCTGCAGGTTCGTAGTTCTCGTTTTTGGTGTCTGCCCCCATTGGGTAAGGTTGGTTCAGTGAGTTGTGTAGGCCTCCTCATGTAGGGGACTGTTGCCTGTGTTCTGGTGGATGAGGCTTGATATTGTCTTTCTGGTGGGCAGGACCACATCTGGTGGTGTGTTTTGGGGTGTCTGTGACCTTATTATGATTTTAGGCAGCCTCTCTGCTAATGGATGGGGTTGTGTTCCTGTCTTGCTTGTTGTTTGGCATAGGGTGTCCAGCACTGTAGCTTGCTGGTCATTGAGTGGAGCTGGGTCTTAGCGTTGAGATGGAGATCTCTGGGAGAGCTTTCGCCATTTGATATTTCGTGGAGCTGGGAGATCTCTGGTGGATTAATGTCCTGAACTCGGCTCTCCAACCTCAGAGGCAAAGGCCTAACACCCGGCCAGAGCACCAAGACCCTGTCAGCCACACAGCTCAGAAGAAAAGGGAGAAAAAAAGAAAGAAGGAAAGAACAAAGCAAAATAAAAAGAAAGTTATTAAAATAAATTTTTTAAAAAAATTATTAAAAAGTAATAAAAAAAGAAAGTAAGAAGAGAGCAACCAAACTGAAAAACAAATCCACCAATGATAACAAGCACTAAAAACTATATTAAAAAAAAAAACAGACGCACAGAATCCTAGCACAATGGTAAAAGCAAAGCTCTACAGACAAAATCACACAAAGAAGCATACACATACACACTCATATTAAGAGAAAAAGGAAAAAAATGTATATATCTCTATATGAAAGAAAAAAGGAAGAGAGAAACCAAATCAATAAACAAATCTACCAATGATAATAAACTCTAAATACTAAACTAAGATAAACATAAAACCAGAAACCAGTCAGTCACAGACAGCAAACCCCAAGTCTACAGTTGCTCCCGAAGTCTACCACCTCAATTTTGCGATGATTCGTTGTCTATTCAGGTATTCCACAGATGCAGGGTACATCAAGTTGATTGTGGAGATTTAATCCGCTGCTCCTGAGGCTGCTGGGAGAGATTTCCCTTTCTCTTCTTTGTTCACACAGCTCCTGGGGTTCAGCTTTGGATTTGGCCCCGCCTCTGCGTGTAGCTCACCAGAGGGCATCTGGTCTTCGCTCATACAAGACTGGGTTAAAGGAGTGGCTGATTAGGGGGCTCTGGCTCACTCAGGCTGGGGGGAGGGAGGGGTATGGAATGCGGGGCGAGCCTGCGGTGGCAGAGGCTGGCGTGACGTTGCACCAGCCTGAGGCGCGCCATGTGTTCTCCGGGGGAAGTTGTCCCTGGATCACAGGACCCCGGCAACGGCGGGCTGCACAGGCTCCCGGGAGGGGAGGTGTGGAGAGTGACCTGTGCTTGCACACAAGCTTCTTGGTGGCTGCAGCAGCAGCCTTAGCATTTCATGCCCATCTCTGATGTCTGCGCTGATAGCCACGGCTCACGCCCATCTCTGGAGCTCGTTTAGGCGGTGCTGTAAATTCTCTCTCTTTGCACACCCCGAAACAATTGTTTCTTGCCTCTTAGGCAGTTCCAGACTTTTCCCCAGACTCCCTCCCGCCTGGCTGTGGCTCACTAGCCCCCTTCAGGCTGTGTTCACGCAGCCAACCCCAGTCCTCTCCCTGGGATCTGACCTCCGAAGCCCAAGCCTCAGCTCCCAGCCCTCGCCAACCCCAGCAGGTGAGCAGAGAAGCCTCTCAGGCTGGTGAGTGCCGGTCGGCACCGATCCTCTGTGCGGGAATCTCCCTGCTTTGCCCTCCGCACCCCTGTTGCTATGGTCTCCTCCGTGGCTCCAAAGCTTTCCCCCTTCACCACCCGCAGTCTCCGCCCGTGAAGGGGCTTCTAGTGTGTGGAAACTTTTCCTCCTTCACAGCTCCCTCCCAGGTGGGGCGGTCCTGTCCCTATTCTTTTGTCTTTGTTTTTTCTTTTTCCTTTTCTCCTACCCAGGTACGTGGGGTGTTTCTTGCCTTTGGGGAGGTCTGAGGTCTTCTGCCAGCGTTCAGTAGGTGTTCCATAGGAGTTGACCCACTTGTAGATGTATTTCTGATATATTTGTGGGGAGGAAGGTGATGTCCACGTCTTACTCCTCTGCCGTCTTGAAGTTCTCCCCAAGTTTCTAGTGTTTTGATGTTCCCCATTTTTATTGTTGATGTGTTAAAAAAAACCTCTTCTGTATGGCCTTGGCCTTGATTATTTTAATGTGGTTCATTCAACATACTTCTTATGCACTTTCTTAGTCGTTTTATCTAGGTTATGCTGCAGTGACAACCCACAAATCTTCATGATTTAATGTAACAAATTTTAGTTCTTGCTTATGTTTTGTGGCCAGTGTGGGTCATCTGGGGGTTTTGCTCATTGTTTGCGTTCAGCAAACCAGGTTGAAAGACTCTTTATTTCATCATAGCTCATCATAGCTCACCATAGCTCATCATAGCTCACCGTAGCTCATCATAGCTCACCGTAGCTCACCGTAGCTCATCATCACCTCTAAGAAAATGTGCAGAATCATACACTTATTCTTAAGTATTTTTCCCAGAAGTGGCATATATCACAAAAGATAATATATCTTTTATTTATAGATAATATTATGACTTCCATAAATAGTCAATACATACATTGTGCACATATTCACTGTCTTTGTGCTGTATTGTGTTCCACAAACTCTATTCATTAATCTTCAAAACTATAATTAAAGCCAAGCCTTAATTATTCCCCTTCACTAACACATTTTGTTGTTAGCAAGAGAATGAAAGAGTTGAGCTTATTATGATGATTAATTTGATTTCATGTCAGTGATAAGTTTACATTTGTCCTCACACAGAATGAAGAAAAGTCAGGGAACATTCACAGAAATGGTGTAAAAGCAAACTTAAATTTTCTAAAATACAGTAATCATTAGACAACCTGCAATTGCTTTTCTTTTTTAAATTTTCATTTACAAGAATATTTTATGTAGAGTTATAGTCTCTGTTAAGAAGTCAGGAAATGTCAAATTGACTGACAATGTTCTCATATACCAGATTTACAGCAATATCTATGCTCAGGTTTTTAACAGGCAGCAGCTTTGTACAAATCCTTACAAATTAATCATGGATACCAAGTCAAGGGCTGAATCTCATTCAGAAATATTCAACTAAGGGAAGGAAGGTGAATACCATGATGGAGATGGAGGGGAATGACACAGTGTCAGAATATCAGGGCTGGGGGAGATGTTTCAAACCTTAGAGTTTCTGAGTTTCTTATATGCTCTGTATCTTCACCCTGACTCTCTAAAAGCCAGTGAAAAGCCACTGTAGCTAATGGCAGAATGCTCTATCTGCCATCTGATACCTAATAGAAAAAAAAACAAAAAACGTAAACTATTATCCTATTGGTACAGCTATTCTTGGCATAACAGTGGGTTTTGTGGCCATCCTCTATCTTCAAAGATGTCTAAGGATCTGAACCTAGTCCAGTCTTCCTTGCAACACTAACTCAAGGAATTTATGGGTGCATGTGAGATCCAAGAAAGTCCTCCTGAACACTATGAATCAGACCAAGCACCTTTACTTCATTGTCAAGGTGGTTTATCAAGTGATGTGTAACTAGTTATTGATGAGACACAGTTGCACTGAGAATAGGAGCTACTTTTTTTACCTTGAAGGAGCTACGTGGCTTTCAGGTAACAAAAGTTGCAGAGTGCTCATAGACACTGAATTGCCTGAACTGAAGTAGTCTGTGCCAATCCATTCTCATCTAGTGTGATCACACATGTTCTAAGGGTGAAGTGACTGAGACATTAGAAGTTGTGTTTACAAATCACAAGATCACCACAGTGTTGCTGTGTGTATGCTGTGTTGCTCCCTGCCCAGTATCCCTTCTTAAAAAGAGTAAACTTGATGTTGGGTAAAGGGTACTATGTCTTATGTGCTTGACTGTTAGTCCATACTTAGACCACTCCCTCTGGTTGACCACATCTGTTTCACTGTGCTTCCACTTCATGTTCAAAGTGTATCTCTGGCTTCCCTGTTACACTATGATCCTAGTTGGTTTTTTTTTTTGTACTTCTCTTACTGTACTTTTGGTTTTACTTCAGAAGCCTCTGCCCTGGGCTTCCCTGGTGATGCAATGGTTGAGAGTCCGCCTGCCAATGAAGGGGACACGGGTTCGTGCCCCAGTCCGGGAAGATCCCACATGCCGTGGAGCAGCTGGGCCTGTAAGCCATGGCCGCTGAGCCTGTGCGTCCGGAGCCTGTGCTCCGCAACGGGAGAGGCCACAACAGTGAGAGGCCCGTGTA
This sequence comes from Monodon monoceros, assembly GCF_005190385.1. Classification (NCBI taxonomy): domain Eukaryota; kingdom Metazoa; phylum Chordata; class Mammalia; order Artiodactyla; family Monodontidae; genus Monodon; species Monodon monoceros. The sequence goes on along the minus strand of NW_021703779.1, from coordinate 24,057,496 downwards.
CCGCAAAAAAAAAAAAAAAAAATCCTCTGCCCTTTCTTCTATCCCCTAAGTGTGTAAATTTGGCACTGAGTTGGATGGATCAGAATTGTCAGACTTATTATACACATTTGGATTTGCATCCTAGCTCTGAAACTCAGTGGCTGTTTTCTCCTGAGAAGATCAGTTAACTTCTTGGAGCTTCACTTTCTTATTGGTATTCTAGGTCTTCTATATCTCATAACGTCATTTAAATTACAAAACACATATAAAGTTTTTTTGAATGCATAAGTGGTTTCATGAATGAGAACAAACCTAGTAAATATATTGGGTTGGCCAAAAAGTTCACTCAGATTTTTCCCGAATGAACTTTTTGGCAAACCCAATACTTATACGAACTTATATGTTGCAAAAATTAAGAATGACTGTATTCAACCTTGGTATCTTACAAAACCTGTGAAGGACCCCAGTATATGTTAAGGGCATATGCTGTGCCATATATTTATGCAGATTATATCATCAATAAAGACACTAAATTCATGTTACATAAGAAAATCAGAAGCTCTGAGTGGTTTTGTTTTTGTTTTTTTTTAGTAATCTACACATTATTAAATATAATTGCTAGGAATTAAGGACATTTTATCAACTTTATCAAGAGCATTGTATTAATGCCATCATATTTAATCTTTAAAACAAGTCTACAAGATGAGTACTAATATACCATTTCACAGTTAAAAGAAATGGGTATTTAAAAGAATTAATAGCATGTAGCAAAGCAAGTATTGGAGTCTAAATTTGTCTGACTGTGTCACCTAATCTATGACAAAGGAGGCAAGAATATACAATGGAGAAAAGACAGCCTCTTCAATAAGTGATCCTGGGAAAACTGGACAGCTACATGTAAAAGAATGAAATCAGAACACTCCTTAGCACCAGACACAAAAATAAACTCAAAATGGATTAGACACCTAAATGTAAGGCCAGAGATTATCAAACTCATAGAGGAAAACATAGGCAGAACACTCTATGACATAAATCACAGCAAGATTCTTTTTGACCCACCTCCTAGAGAAATGGAAATAAAAACAAAAATAAACAAATGGGACCTAATAAAACTTAAAAGCTTTTGCACAGCAAAGGAAACCATAAACAAGAAGAAAAGACAACTCTCAGAATGGGAGAAAATATTTGCCAATGAAGCAACTGACAAAGGATTAATCTCCAAAATTTACAAGCAGCTCAATATCAAAAAAACAAACAACCCAATCCAAAAATGGGCAGAAGACCTAAATAGACATTTCTCCAAAGAAGACATACAGATGGCCAAGAAGCACATGAAAAGACGTTCAGTATCGCTAATTATCAGAGAAATGCAAATCAAAACTACAATGAGGTATCACTTCATACCAGTCAGAATGGCCATCATCAAAAAATCTACAAACAATAAATGCTGGAGAGGGTGTGGAGAAAAGGGAACCTTCTTTCACTGTTGGTGGGAATGTAAATTGATACAGCCACTATGGAGAACAGCATGGAGGTTCCTTAAAAAACTAAAAATAGGGCTTCCCTGTTGGCACATTGGTTGAGAGTCCGCCTGCGGATGCAGGGGACACGGGTTCGTGCCCCGGCCCGGGAGGATCCCACATGCCGCGGAGCGGTTGGGCCCGTGAGCCATGGCCACTGGGCCTGCACGTCCGGAGCCTGTGCTCCACAACGGGAGAGGCCACAACAGTGAGAGGCCCGCGTACCACAAAAAATAATAATAATAATGCCACCTCTAATTAATTCAGAGAACACAGTATGTAAGTAATATATACCTGATGAATGCACATAGATTACTTTTATCATTTGCTTTGTTGGTGTAATATTTTATTCTCTCACCCTCTAGAGGGCGTACAATATCAATCAACTTGTGGATGACAGGAAAATATCTGGCTGATATTAACAACCACCTTTTATATTAAAATAATTTATGATAGAGAATTTCATGACGCCTGGGAACCCCTAAAATTAACATAAATTTCAGAGTGTTAAGATCAGGTGTAACAAAGGAAAAAAATATTCTGATTTAACAGATTTTTAAATGCTTCTTTGAGAAATAAAGCTGTTATTTTACTGGATTATATAAAGAAAACTCTGCTACAACACTGACCATAATCTCTTGAAACATACGACAATTAAAATATTGCAGGGAAAATAGGATAGTAGACAATTACATTACAGAAAGGAGTGAGATGACAGAAAGTATAATTTGTTTGACTGGCATAGAAAAAGTTGAATGTTGTAAAAAAGCCAGGAATAGATGTTAAAAAAAAAAAAAAAAGACCTTATAAGACAAAGGAAAAAAATACTAATTGCTATGGGTTGAATTGTATCTCCCCAAAAGATTTGGTGAAGTTCTAACCCCAGAAACCTTTGAACGTGACCTTATTTGGAAATAGTCTCTGCAGATGTAATCAAGTTAAGATGAGGTCATTAGGGTGAGTCTTCATCCAATATGTACTTGCAAGAGGGAAATTTCAGACACGCACAGACAGGAGAATGCCATCTGAAAACAGATGCACAAGAGAAGAAAACTATTTGAAGAGGAAGGCAGAGATTGGGGTAATCCTGCCACAAGCTGAGGAACACCTGGGGCTACCAGCAGCTGGAAGTAAAAAGGAAGAGTCTTCCCCCAGAGGCTTCATGGGAAGTAAGGCCCTGCCAAAATCTTGATTTCACACCTCTAGCCCCCAGAACTTACAGAGAATAAATGTCTGTTGTTTTAAGCCACCAAGACTATGGTACTTCCTTACAGCTGTCCTAGGAAACTAATACACTATTTTGAAAATCCTCATTGAAAAAAAAGAAAAGTCAAAAAAAAAACCCAAAACCCTCCATACTTATCTTTTCATAGGCCATAGAGTGTACAAATTTGTTTTGGAGTGGAGAGATGTGTGAAACTCTCAATTTTCACTCTGTAAATATCTTAACGTGGGTATGTTCTCATTCTTGATAAAGACTTGAAGTGAGAATGAAAGTTTTTTCACTGTTTTATAAATCTGTGATAACATGATTTTTCTTTGTCTTCAATGATAAACATGAATTTTTTTCTCTGTTTGTTCAAATCTTGACAAACTAAGAGCAAAAAAAGATTGAGCCAACCTATATTTTCCTCTAAATTACCAAGATTATTTGAAGCTTTAGCCTCAGTTATTTGATAATTGCTTCAAGGTCACATTTCACTTTGATATGGGGTCCTGGCCAGAGCATGCCTCCAGAGTACCGCAGTTTAAAAAAGCATGATAACTTATTTGTATAAGTTATTTATTGCTATGTAACAAATTACCCCAAAAGTTAATGGCTTAAACCGACAACATTTTTTATCTCACAGTTACTGTGAGTCAGGTATCCAAACAGGATTTAACTGGGTCCTCTGACTTTAGGTTTCTCTCAAGGCTGCATTCCTCTACAGCCTCAACTGAGAAGAATCTGCTTCCTACTTTATTCATGTGGTTGTTGGCAGGATTCAGTTCCTCGTGGGCTGTCGGATTGATGCCTTAAGTCCTCATGACCTATTAACTGGAGGCCTCCCTTGTTTCCTTGCCATATGGGCCTCTCTTTAGAGTATCTCACAATATGGAATCTTGTTTTATCATCAAGTGAGAGGGCAAGAGAGAGAGTATCAGCAAAAAAAAAAGTTCCAGCATGATGGAAGGCACACACTTTTGTAACCTAATCACACAAGTGACATCCCATCACTTTTGCCATATTCTATTCATTAGAATAAAATATTCTAATAATTATAATTCTATTCATTAGAAGTCACTAGGTCCAACCTATCCTCAAAAGGAGGGGGTTACACAAGGGTATGAATACCAGGAAACTAGGATCATTGGGTTCCATACTAGAAGCTATCTACCATATTATTGTGGGGTCAAATGATAAATATGCCCACTACCATTAAATGACGATATATCTATTTATTGCAATAACAAGTAAATTATAATAAATAGTTTCTCATAAGCTGAAATCAATAACTAGGTATAATAATCTTATAAAAACACTTTGCGATCAATAATAAAGAAATTACATAAATTGAAATGAAAAAGTAAAAGAGAGTGAATCAGAATTGCAAGTTAGTATTTTGGAAAATTCATATATCAAAGCCAAATATTTAGCCAGCAGTCTTACATATTCTGTACTGGATAAGAAGCAAAAGCTTTGAAGTCCTATATACATGGGTTCAAATCTAGAGTCTACCACTTACTAGTTGTGTGACTTTAGACAAGTTATTTAAAACTTCTGAGTTTCTACTTCATCTGTAAAGTGAGGGTACTAATGCCTACATATCAGATATTTAAATCTGATCTTACATATAAGGTGTTTAACCTGAATAAATAATAACCATTTTTTTACTATTTTAGGATGATCATTTGCTCCACAATGAAAGAGAGAGTTATAATTAGAACAGAGGGAGTGTTTCAATATCAGTTAGAATATAATTATTGATATCAAAAGTAACACTGGGCAGAAGTATAGGCTTCATTTTTGGCAAGAAAACATACAAAACAATCAATGAACTGGTGAAAAACTCTGCACATAAATGGAAGCAAAATGTGCTCAAAGTACAAGGAATAAAGTTGGGGAACAGACAGAAAATTCAGGTATAAAAAGACAGGACCATGAAATTTGGCAGTGATTCCTGGCAAAGATATCCTTCCACCCCAGGGATTGGTTTTATTGATACTCACGTGTGTATGACAATTTTTGACCTATTCCTTCCTAAAGACTCAGCTTGAAATCTATGGCATATTGGTTGCCTCCATGAGTCAGTCCAATTCTTCATCTTCCCTGTATCCACTCCATTGGATTTCTTTCACTAGTAAGCAGTGGGACATAGGGGATGCTGTAAACCTTCTGAGTGATGAGACAGTGCCAGAGAAGGATATCTACCCACTTTCCCCTCATATGTGCCCTTCATTTGGTTTTCTATGGACTTATTGGCCCATGAACATGACTCTTCAAAAGAACAGTAAGTACATATGTCTTACTATTTGCCAAGCATTTTTATGAACAACACACACACACACACACCCTACATATTATTTCTGACTTTATGAGTTATTATATCATTTGTATAGAAGAGAAATCTGAATTTGAAAAGTTAAAAGATACACCTAAAATCATAGAGCTATGTAAATGGCAGATACTGGGTTTAAACATAGGTCTTCTGACTCCAAAAGTGAATTTCCACTGTAATCCCTACTGCCAATAAAATGCTAGAATTAGTGTCAGATTAGATTGATCCAAAAGGTAATCAAATCATTTAAGCTAATGAAAGTTTTAAATGACTTTATGTTCATTTTCATTTTATTTATGTGTTTCCATGTTGAAAAAAATATTTTCACACAACACAATATTTCAACACAATGTCATGGATGTTGCACACTAATTATTGTGGATCATCTGGTAAAGCCAGAAAACTCAGGTTCATAAGCACAATCATTAGGTCTGTTTCTTCATATGTAATATGATAAGCAAGAAAATGCAATAATAAAATTCTGCTTTGTCTCTGAATTTCTAAAACTCTTAAAAAGATAAAATTATATTTTCAGTCTCTTTTCTAATACACTTAGTGTGTTCTTTTCGATAAAGCCAGGAAAGAGTAGTCTATACATGTATATAATGCTATGTAATGGCAATATAAATAATCCACAACCACATATTTCCTGCGACTGAATAAATAAAATGAACTAGAATAGCTTAAAATGATTTTGAAAAAAAGAAGAAGAAAGTTGGAAGAATCATACTACTCAATTTTAAGAATTGCTATATAGCTACATGTGATATTGACAGAGACATAGATCAATGGGACAGAAGAGAGAACCAAAAAATAGACCTGTACAAATATGTCCAACTGATTTTTCCCCAAAGTGTAACAGCAATTGAGTGGAAGAAGGATAGTCTTTCCAACAAACAGTGAGTGAATAGACATCCTTAGGCAAAAAAAAAGAACCTCAACCTAAACCTCACATCTTATACGAAAATTAACACCAAAGTTTTACAGAATTACATATAAAATGATCAAAATTTTGGAGGAGAACACAGGGAAAAACGTCATGACCTAGGGTTAGGCAAAGATTTTTTTAAACATGACAATGAAAGCACAATCCATTAAAAAAAGATAGCTTGAATGGACATGACCAAATTAATTTTTTCTTTTTGATTTGCAAAATACCCTGCTAAGAGGACTAAAAGACAAGCCACACACTACTAAGAATATTTGAAAAATCACCTATCTTTCAAAGGACTCATCAAGTATATAAATAGATCAACACGTTGTACACCTCAAACTTACACAATGTTTTATGTCAGTTATATCTCTATAAAAGTGAAAATAAAAAATAATATATAAAGAACTCTCTAAATATAACAGTAAGACAATGAACAATCCAATTAGAAAATGGGCAAAGGCTTGAATAGATACTCTACCAAATAAAATGTCTGGCATGGACTTTCCTGACTAATGAAGCAGAAGATGAAAAAGTTTTGGAAAATATTTGCTATGCTGATATGGGTACCAACTTTTTATTTCTCCTCTTTCTTCATATTCCTGCCTAGAAAATATATGTAATGTTTGGAAGTGCAGTATCCATCTTGAAATGAGAAAGACAAAACTCACTTGATCAGGACGGTGGACCAAGAAGATGTAAGAAAACTGACACCCTAATGATACTATTGAGTTACTATCATCCTTTTCCCTATTTTTAGCGTTAAATTTCCTTTCTCTCTTGAATATTTTCCCATGGAAAAAATGTAGAAAGTAAATACATTGGCAGTGTGAGTTTTCTGTATTGTTTGAGAACATTCAATTCTGCTATAGAGGGCAAGAAAACAAATGGGATAGATGAAACTCATAAAGTGTTAAGCATAGAGATAAGCTAAGCAAGTAGCTTATGAAATACAGGTGAAGCTCATAGGATTTGTTAAGAATCAATGATAAGTAAGCAAATATTTTGTAAGCCATAGGTAAACTTCATAAGATGTGTTAAATTTAGGTAGTAAGTGAATAACTGGCTGAAGAGTCCAACTCCTGCTGTGCAACATAATGCCTATAGTTAAGAACGCAATACTGTGCACTTAGTTATTTGTTAAGAGAGTAGATCTCATGTTGTGCTCTTACAACAATAAAAAAAAATGAAAAGGTAAAAATATAGAGACAGTAAAAAGATTAGTATTTGCTAGGGGTTTTAGAGTGGGGAGAGTGGATGATTAGGTAGGGGATTTTTTTTTTTTTTTGCGGTACGCGGGCCTCTCACTGTTGTGGCCTCTCCCGTTGCGGAGCACAGGCTCCAGACGCGCAGGCTCAGCGGCCATGGCTCACAGGTCCAGCCGCTCCGCGGCACGTGGGATCCTCCCGGACCGGGTCACGAACCCGCGTCCCCTGCATTGGCAGGCGGACTCTCAACCACTGCGCCACCAGGGAAGCCCCTGATTTCCTTTTCACTGTGGATTTTTTTATCATTGTTTTTGCATTTATGCCTTTGCTCATATTTTCTGACTTGGTGCCTTGTTTGAGTCTCTGCTGCTCTTTTTCTCCTTTCAATAAACAGTTCAACAGCTTAAGACTTTTTAGAACAACTTAAGATTTTTTTAGAACTTTTATATATAATGCACACTCAGTAGTCTGTGTGTGTAATATAACAATATTTTTGCACAAAAGAAAAGGCACTTGGGCTTCCCTAGTGGTGCAGTGGGTAAGAATCCACCTGCCAATGCAGGGGACATGGGGTCGTGTTCTGGTCCGGGAAGATCCCACATGCCGTGGAGCAGCTAAGCCCATGAGCCACAACTACTGAGCCTGTGCTCTAGAGCCCACGTGCCACAACTACTGAAGCCCACGTGCCTAGAGCCCGTGCTCCACAAGAGAAGCCACCGCAATGAGAAGCCCATGCACCACAACAAAGGGTAGCCCCCACTCCCCGCAACTAGAGAAAGCCTGCGTGCAGTAGCAAAGACCCAACACAGCCAAAAATAAATAACTAAATAAATAAATCTATTAAAAAAATAAAGAAAAGGGACTTGTTTAAGACATACAAATAATTGGAAATGTTTTAAACAAAGAGTAACTTATTTACACAGTATTCTCATTTAATTAGGTACTCATTGTTTCCAAATAAGACTAATCTGATTCTAACTCATTATCAATATCTATAAAGTATACAGGATATATTTTATTTAGCTTAAACATAAAATCACAAGTTGCTTTGCTTTTGTTTTTACAGTTATTATTTTTGTAATTTGGATGTATTATTCATTTGACATCACCTTGGGATGGGGAATTCCTACACTTCAGGGGTCACATTTTCTGATCTTTTCAAGTTAGTACAATAAAGATTTCACAAGTTTTAATAGAAGAGGATTTGTGAAGCTCTGGAGAAGGATTTGAATTTGATCTGAAAATCACTATGAGACCAAAAATAATTTTGAAAGGTTTGAATTTTCACTGATTACTGTTCAATAGTTAAGACATTGCCAAGAGATGTGTAAACACTATACAAACACTTTCTTATACCTATCAGCATTTTTTGTTTGTTTTGCTGTCCCTGAATAGATGAATAATGTTTAATAATCCTCCAACTCTATTTGAAATTGTTAATCGGCAGTGCTAAGATAATCAAATCCTTTGATACCATTATCAAAAAACAGTACTTAAAAGAATTTACCTAGAGGCCAACAATATACCAACAATATGTCTTTATCCTTGAAATAACATCGATTAGAAATGGCAAACACCAGAAATATCTACTTGAGATTCTTATACATTGATTTAAATTTTAACTCATTCACACTAGTTTTCTTCATGCTAGAGTATTACACAACAGAGCATCTAAATCCATGGAGGTCACAGATCCTTTCCTCCACAACCCCTATGCATTTTCCTGCTTGACTGAGGTCAATTTGTTTGAAGCAGAGAATCACTTTTTGGTGGAGGTAGTCTGGACAGATGGCATCTCAAAACTTTAAAAAATGGCATACAAGTGGGAGTGGGAAACGGAGAGGGAAGGGAGCCTGTTATCACTTGCAGCTAGTCACATCTTTGCTTCAACACCCAAACCTCGGCTGTGCACAATAACATTCTCCTTCATGCTTTAAACCTAAGTAAGCCCAAGTAGACAAAAGTAAAGTGGAAATAAGTCTATTCAAATCTAGATAAAGGACTTGATTTTTATATTAAATGACATAATTTGATGTGCTATAACTTAATACCAAAGTATGTCTAAAATGGTTTTATTATAATCTTATGCAAATTAAGCCATTCAATTTATCTGGTTTTCTTCCCCATCACAAATTACACAGTATTTTACAAAGAGTTAAATAACTTTATGCATTTACTGCTTCAAAAATCACCTTTTCATCATGTCTTGTATTAATAAATGGTGAACCTTCCAAGTCCATCTTGCATGTCTTTGTGAAAAAGAGTGCATATTGTCTTGCCCTATGCATAGAGATGGTTGCACGGTTTATTCTCTTCTATTTGAGGTAGAACACTATCTCATTGATATGATTTTGCATTACTCTCATAAATTTTTCACAAAATTGATAAGATAAACTGATACGAAATGTTTAAACATTTAAGTAAAGGTGTTTGGGTCAATGCAGTGTTGTTTTAAATTTACTCTGAAAAAGCAGCTGCCAGATTACAGATGATAGCTGCTTGAAGTTTTATGTTATCACTGATTTAATAAAACCACACGTAGAATGAAGACACCAAAACACACACATACAGACAAACAAAACCAAGACAATTTGAAATTACTCTTTTCGGGATAGGGGGCTTGCTTGAAACATAAATTAGATGCTATGGTAAATGTAGAGTGGTAATCTCAAAATAACAGATTATGTGATCTTGACAGATGCCTTTCTTGACAGAAAAAAAAGAGTTTAGAATGTTAATGAGGTGAAACTGACATGTGAATTAATCTAATAACTTGCAGTCAGGAGAAGCTGTCCTCCATATTTTCTCCACAAATTCTTCCCACTAATACTCTACAAATCCCTAAAATAAGATAGTTCATTTATTGTAAAATACCCTCAGCTTTTTTTAAAAGAGAGTTGTCTCAAAGCACCAAGAATAACTATATGAAAAAATCAGATTTTTCCTCCTAGTATTGTTACACTTGTCGAATGTCTGTAGTGACTTGACTCAAACAGATGTGCACATTTTCATTCCATATACTTTGAAAATATTACAATATATCTAAACGTGAGTTTTGAAGAAAGACTAAAGATAAGAGGAAGCTATGTCAAGAACTTTAAATGAGTAAAAGTAATTAGCTCTTTTTCATGGAACCTAAAGGAATTCATATTTTCTGAACTCTGAAGTTTGAAATTAGCATTTGATCTATTGTACCTCTGAAATGTAGAAAATATTTGGCATTCTATTTTTCTCTCATACCCAAATCTTCAGATAGGACCACATTATCACCACAAACTAAGATAGTTATTGCATTTCTAAAATTCATTTAATTTGCCATGTGATTAACAATGTTAGTCTGGGAGGGCAAAACAGTGGGTGTCATTTAGAAAAACATATTTCTAATTTCCAAAACTTTATTAAGTATCTAGTACATGTCATGGGATGGGGAAGTAGAAACACTAAAATGAATAATATATGCTTAGAGAAAATTAAGCTTTCCAAGCTGAGTTATTTAAGATATTTCAGAATGGAAATGCTTATCTTACCAAGATAGCAATTAAAAAATGTTCATCTAACCTATAATATGTCCAGATCAACTCTTGGCTAGCTGACCACCCAACAGGGCAAAAGTAAATAAATCCAGTTAAGGGGATTATTAATGGTAAATCCAATACTGCCATCTTAACAAATAGACTTTTCTATTATGTTTCCAAAGACATTCAAATTCAACAGATCCAAAATGAGCTTGTATTATCTTCCTTCTCAAATCCATTCTTTCTCTAATTTTTCTAACCCACTAAATGGCATCATCATTCACATTTTTGCTAAGGAGAATCAATTTTGTCGCTTCCCTTACCTCATCGGATTTACCCCTTTATCTAAAGCATCACAAGTACTTTGAATAGCTTTAGGATTTTATCCAACATTGCCCAAGCTCGAATCACTTTTTACAATAACCTTTTATCTGTTGCACCAGCATCTACTTATACTCCCTCCTAATTTAGTCTCCACATATTAAAACTTATTTAAGCACACATTTAAAAACACACATATTTAAAAATACACACATTTGAACATGTCAAAATACACACATTTGAACATGTCACCCCATTGGTCAAAACCACTTTCTCGAAAACCCATGAAAGGTTTCCCATTCCTCTTATGACAAAGACTAAAACTCTTAACGGTGACTAAAGTCCTGTAAAAGTTAGTATTTTACGTACTTCATCTCATGTCATGCTCCACACTGCTTTCTAAACTTCAACAACACTGACCTTCAAGTTTTGGAAAATTATAAGCACATACTCTGCCTGGAATGTTCTCCTATCTGTCTTGCCTGATTTTGACTTAGTTAATACATATTCATAATTCATACTTCAGCTCAAATCTAACATCGTCAAGCCTTCCTGACACATCTCTTCCCTAACCGGGTTGAGTGCTCCCTTGTAGCAATAGGGGACCAGTTAGAAAACAGAACCCACCCCAGGTAGGTAGGTCAATAGAGGGAGTTTAATATAGGAGCCAAGTTATGAAGGTGTTAGATGAGCTGAAAGAACAAACAGAAGATGAGACACCCATGGATTCACAATCGCAGGAAGTTGCCATCATGACTAGAGCCCTGGGGTAAAGTCTAAGGAAGTAATAGTGTTACCAGGTGTCAGGAGTTGGAACCACCAGTACTTGAACCACAGAGGTAGAAGCTGCCCAGTTGGAGCTACAGCCAAGGAGGAAACAGAACTCTTTCTGATTAGTATCTGGTGTACCACAAAAGTTTAAGCTCCTTAGGAGAGGAATCACAGATGTCTTTTGTTTTTAAGACTAAATAGTACATGTTTTATTTTATTTATTTTTTTTATTGGAGTATAGTTGCTTTACAGTGTTGTGTTAGTTTCTGCTTTACAATGAAGTGAATCAGCTATATGTGTACATATTTCTCCTCCCTGTTGGACCTCCCTCCCACCCCCCGTTGTAACTCTGATGCCTAGAATGGTCCGCCATAAATGTGTTGAATAGAATAAGAATCACTTAATTGATCAACTAACTCTTGTGATATTTTAACCACTATAACAAAATTAATCTGGTAGTGTATTCCAGGTATTCTAAACATATTTGGGAACCAGGACCCCTTTTTAGTAACTTATGAAAGTCATGAACCCTTTCACTAGAAAAACGCACATAAACATTAACAGTTTACAGTGATTTTTTGGAGAGGGGGCTCATAGACAGGCTACAGCCCATCCAGGAATTTCTTGTACTTCTAATCTAGAAGCAATAAGATCCTCTCCAGGTGGGTGTGGAATTGCATGGGTGTATTTTTGTTTTCCCAGTATCTGGGACCCACTACTGACATTTAGTGAGAGAGGAACAGGTAATATAAACTTCTCGCAGAGAAAAAATTTCTCACCCAAAATTTCTGTAATAACCTATCATGAATCTCAGGACGTCAGATTAAAATTATACTGGAGAGGAAAATTACTTGTCCATCAAATTCAAAGTAATGTTTCTTCTTTCTCTGGTGACAACGAAATTCACCATGAAAACAGCCTGGTTTAAAAATGGCTTCTGGGGGGACTTCCCTGGTGGTGCAGTGGTTAAGAATCCACCTGCCAATGCAGGGGACATAAGTCCGATCCCTGGTCTGGGAAGATCCCACATGCCATGGAGCAACAAAGCCTGCGAGCCACAACTACTGAGCCCATGTGCCACAACTACTGAAGCCCATGCACCCTAGAGCCCGCGCTCCTCAACTACTGAGCCCGCATGCTGCAACTACTGAAGTCCATGCGCCTAGAACCTGTGCTCTGCAACAAGAGAAGGCCCCACTCACTGCAACTAGAGAAAGCCCACATGCACAGCAAAGACCCAACACAGACAAAAAAAAAAAAATGGCTTCTGGGACTACATACATGTTTCATATTTACAAATGTTTAATTTACATAACAGCTGTCACTGAGCCTTGATAAATTTACACACAATAGAAATGTAAATATATAAAACGCAGTATAGTAGTGAATTTTGGGGGGGACTTTGCTAATTACCTAATTCTCCATGGCAGATTATCCCCAAACTTAGTGTTTAAAACAACACACATTTATTATCTCACGGGACCTGTAGGTCAGGAATCCAGATGCAGTTTACATGGGTCCTCTGGCTCAGGGACTACGAGGCTGTAATCAGAGTGTTGGACAGGGCTCTGATCTCATGAGAAAGCTCTACCAGGGAAGGATCTACTTTCAAGTTTACTTACATGATTGTTACCAGGATGCAGTTCCTCGAGGGTTGTTGGACAGAGGGCTTCAGTTTCTTGCTGGCTGTTGGTCAGAGGCTACCTTCAGTTCCTGCCACATAAGCCTCTTCGTATGGCATCGTGTTTCATCAGAGCAAGCAAGAGAGAAAAGCCGAGAGAGTGCCAGGTTGAGAGTAAGCAAGACAGAAGTCACAGTCTTTTATAGTTTCATCTTGAAATTGATGTCCCCTCACTTTTGCCATGTTCTGTTTGTTAGAAGCAAGCCACTAGGTTGAGCCCATACACAAGTGAAGGGGGGTTACACAAAGGCATAAATACCAGGAGGCAGGATCATTGGGAGTTATCATACTGATAAAAGGCTCTGTACCATGGGGATGAAGCCATAAAGGCAAAAGGAAATAAGTTTCTTGAAAAAATTTAAGTTATATTTGAGCTGCTAAACAGTCAATTCTTATATTCCTAGTTTGTTTTTTTTTAACAATTGAATTTCCTCTTCATCAAAAGACAAATACATAAATACTATCTAAGATTTCTCTCCATTCTCACTCTAGTAACTCTCACCTTCTCTGTATCTGAGCATTGTTTTAATGGCACATTTAAAAAGAAGAGATTATGTTTTAAATGTTAAGATAAAATAAAGTTGAAAAGTTATTACAGAATAGTTTGACTATCTTACTCCTGGGAGTGATAATATAATTTTACTTTTGAGAAGACCTTTACAACTCATTAGCTTATGAATTATGTATCTTTCATGCAAAGAAAGGAAATGTAATCCTAACTCTTTATAGGTGGGACATCCTATATTTATTTCTCTTAAAACAAAGTAGAGATGCCTTCAGATATTTCATTACTCTTAGAGAATTAAATGGCTTAGCAAAAGCCAACTTTCTCTTCTCAGTAGGCAAATTTAAAAAGCACTTATTAATCCAGGAATCCACTCTCCAACTTGTATATACTTTAATAACAAGAAGAGGAAATTTACATTTTCAAAATGATCTTTAATTTTGTATGTCCTCCATAATTAAAACTGCTACTGTGCAAAAAAGGAGTGAGTGCTAATACTTTATTTTAATTCAAAATGTCTGCCTTACCTGGAAGTATAGGGTTAACAATATTTAAAGCTCTGTATATAACTGAGAAAGAAATTCACTTGCTGGATATCAAGTCTAAAAATATCCATCCCCCAAATAAGAGAATGGCAAAGCAGAATTGGACACATGAGACTGAAGATTCATCGAAAATCATAGTTGGGAGTGAACTCAATTAAATCAATGGGGCCATTGCAACCAGGCCATATATCTCTACTTGGTGAGCTAAAAATCCACATTCTAGGCATTTTTCTAAAAGTAACTGAAAGATTTATAATAGAAGGCTTACTTGAAGTTTAAAATGTGGGGCATTTTTTAGGCTTGTAAGTTGTCTTTGAATGATTTTACATAGTCTAATTTGACATTGCTTATTACTAAAAGCCCATTGAGCCCCCTTCCCCATATACTGTATACGCTGAAATATAGTGTCTGTAGGTTTTGGTGGCAAAATGGGTTTGGGGAACTTCTCGAATTCTTCGGCAGAAGAATACTGAGCAAATGCCTGCACAGGAAAAGGTCAAAATAAAGTCCAAGAGAGACAGCTACACACACACAAAGAGAAAGAGAGAGAGAGAGAGAAATTGAGAGAGAAAGAAGCATTGAAAATAGGCTTATTTTTTTTTCCAGTTTTGCCTGGAATCATTTCTATTCACTCCTTGTCAGAACAAGGAAGTCCAAATTCCAGACTTCCCCAGACCAATTACCATGCTATTTTAAATCTACTCAAAGAAAGCAGGAGGTTATGTCCTACATATCATTCTTGCAACTTTTCAGGAAAGGAAATGTAGAAGAGCTGGGAAGACAAATCTAGTTCTTGTTCACTGTTACTTCTAGGAGTTTAAGGGTGAGAAAAGAACACAGGCTGTGTCATCCTTGTTTCAATGAGTTGCCTACTATTCCTTTGTCCTAGGTGGTAACTGCTGGCAGAGGAAGAAAGAGAAGGACTGCAATTCTCAACTTTGCCTTTCACAACCTATGAAGCACATAAGTTTACCTGTTGATATGGCGATAGATTTTGGCCAGAATTAAACAGGAACTAACCTAAAAAAGAAAGAAAAACAATGCTACAAGAAGAGAAGAGAGAGGCACAGGAGGTAAAATTAATCTCACCAGTTTTGCAGTAGTTCTTTTTTACTATGCATTGACACCTCTTTCTTTAGCCTTGAGAGTTACCTTGAGCTTTTCTGATGGAACAGTTCTATGCCATGAAAATATTCAGTTCATCATTTCTAAAGTCCCTCCAAACACTCTTTGCAGAGCATCACTGTGTCACATCCATGTAAATAGAAGAAAAAGATTAAATAATTATTTCATCATACCATAGCCCTATTGTTATATTCTGTCTTATAAGTACCTCAACCTCAATTTGTCCAAACTAAATTAACCTTTCCCTCCTAAACCTACCCTTGTTTCTAACTAAAACACATCACCATCCACCAAGTTGGCAATTATTTTTTATTGTGTCCTCACTTGCCCTGATTGCCTTCATTCTAATCGGAAGTTCTGTTAATTAAAACCTTTAAGTGTCTCTTGAATTTATCAATTTCTCCTTACCCTCACTGCTAAAATTGTAGTTCAGATCACAACCATGTCTCACTAGATTTCTGCAACATTCTTTATTAAGATGCCTTGCTTGCTTTCCTTCTCCATTCTCCATACAATTCTAATATAGATAAGATACTGCCACGTTCATCCTTTCAAGTTTACTTAGTTTACATGATTTTTATGACCTAGTACTTACTTTTCTTTACAGCTGTGGTCCCTTTTCCTCCTGCCCCCTTGCCACCCTCCCACTCACACATCCATAATTCCAATTATACTACAAGATACAACTTAATCATTATTTTCTCTGGGAAGACTTTCCTGATATGTCTATGTTGTCTTGTGTGCCCTTTAAGGTATTTACATTACAGGTGTTTAACTATCTCCCTTTCAAGGCTGAAGATTCAAGAGAGACTAAGGGTGAGCATTCTTCTTAGCATTTACCTTTGAGTCACCAGCAAATTTCCTGGCTCATATTAGGCACTCAATACTGGATACTTGAAATAACTTCCTTTACTGTTCACAAATATCAGTTCCAATTTATTTTATTTATTTATTTTATTTTTTAAAATAGATTCATTTATTTTATTTTATTTATTTTTGGCTGCGTTGGGTCTTCGTTGCTGCACGCAGGTTTTTCTCTAGTTGGAGAGAGCGGGGCTACTCTTCGTTGCAGTGTGTGGGCTTCTCATTGCAGTGGCTTCTCTTGTTGCGGAGCACAGGCTCTAGAGCGCAGGCTCAGTAGTTGTGGCGCATGGGCTTAGTTGCCTCACAGCATGTGGGATCTTCCCAGACCAGGGCTCCAACCCATGTCCCCTGCATTGGCAGGCGGATTCTTAACCACTGTGCCGCCAGGGAAGCCCTCAGTTCCAATTTTAAATGTCTAATCATTGACAGTGTGTTGGTTTGCATTTAAACACTACCACAGTGAATTTTGTTAGTTGAGCATGAAATTCATTCTCTGGTATTTTCAGCTCTTGTATGCCAAAACTTAGAGGCCCACATATTTAAAAATTTATTTCCCAGGTCCAGCCTCAAAAGAGAAGTCTCATTATTATTCTAATCACGTCACAAAGAAAACTGAGGCAAAAAGAGGAGTTATGTGACTTACCCAAGTGAAACCCTGACAATCCAAAATAAATCCAGGACTAATCCTCTGAATATTCTGAGTCCAATGTGATTGCTTAGCTCCTGAGTGTGCTCTTTAACATTCATGGGGGAAAATGTATTTTTCAAAACTGTTACACCCTTGAAGATGAATGTTATTTCTGTTTATAAGAGATAGGTAAATATCTTCAAATATAAAATGGCTTTAGATCAGAAACATCTAGCAAAGTTTAGAAATTTTTAAAAGTGAATTGGTAACTAAAGAAAATATACAGGAGTTAAGAAACGACTTTGGTGATCAAAATATCATTGTAGGAAATTTTACAACTCAGGGTAGGGTACTTACCCCTGAGGAAAGTGGGTGTCCTGATCCTAGCGTTCTCAGCAATTTAAAGTCCTTTTGTTCAAGTAATAACCCATGAAAAGGTTGCGACTGCACAGATTGACTCTGCTCTGGACTCAAGCTGTAAGTGAAACCAAGCAACTTGACCTGTTTTCCCAAGAAAGCTAGTTAACAGCAAGGGTATTGAGAAAGGGCAGGATTACCTGGAGCACCGTGGGCTTCTGGGGACGAACCCTCTTACACAGCACTCACCAACTCACTCCAAATGCCCTCAGACCAGCTCCTCCTCCAAAGCTTCCCAGGCAGGGAGCCAATCCTTGGGTCCCTTTCTCTGAGGTTTTCCTTTGCTGCCTTCATCTCAGGAATGTGGGGAGAGCGACTTCCTGTCTCTGATGCAGTTTTCTCAGGTCCCTAAACAGCTTACCCTTTTGTTATACAGGGACACATCCAAGCCTTGATAAATTTGCATTTAACACCTAGGCACTCAGCTAAGAACAACAAAAAGCCTTCAGTTTCTTGGACCCATTCCCTTTAAAAGGGAGTGAAGTGTGTTAAAGAACACTTTTTGTTGTTGTTGTTCAGGTATAAGATTTGTAAATGAACCAATATGTTTAAATAATAACTTCACCAGGCATCGGTTTAAGTATTTTATATCTGTTACTTCTTTTAATCCCATAACAACCAAATGAGGTAGGTAATGGTTCCACTTTAGAGATGCAGAAATTGAGGCCCAGACATAGTAAGTATCTCGTCTATGTCACATGACCTGGCAGAGCCTCAGTTTCAGCTTGAGGTATCTGTTTTTGCGCCTGAGCTCTTAACCACCAGGTCTGCTTCCTCTGACTTACAGACCGGATACATGTGCATATACGGGTGAAATATAAATATGGATGCAGATGTAGATATAGATGAATATAGCTATAGTCACTATATCTATATTTATCTTTTGAATATAAAATAAATAGTAAATTACATCATTGTACTTTTTTCAGTGTGCTCCTTTATTTTCTCTGTGCATTTTCTTCTTTCAGTACCTTGTTGCACTAACTAGGTTTCTTCCTTTCTTTCCCTGAACTGTTTTCTGCGTGGAGATAATTGCTTCTTGTACCGTAAGCAACTGACACTTCCCTGAAATAACTGAAAAGACCTGAGGGACAGATTTATAGTCAGAAGCCTTAGGTGTTAAAATACCCTTGGGACTCCAATTGAGCCTGAACATTAGAGCCCTAGGGAATGGATATGCCTTATCATTTTTCTTCGCTTTCCTTTGCTGATTATTCTTAGTAAATGGCAAAGACTCCTGTAAGTATGTGCCCAGAACAACTTCAAGAATATTGCAGAAAAAGAGGGCATATTCCTCCCCTCATTTTTCCATTGTTGAATTAAAGTGAAGCACAGGCTTATATTCCCAAAGGCCATATAAGTACACACAACATGGAGATTAGATAATTAGGCATGTATAGTTTTAGAATAATGGAGGATTTCTTTAAAGATATTTAGAATTGCTATACATTAGAATGATATTTCTCTTTGAAATATACAACTAGAGTTAGTTGTTGTGAAGAGAGAAAATGCAACCCCCCAAAAGTCAAATTAACAGTCTGTTACAAAAGAGATCATAAATGCCATGGTAAGGTCAGGTATGTGTGGCCTGAAGAAGACTGGCACTTACCTTCAGATGAAAGAAAGTAATTCAGCATATGTGAACCCTCGTTCTTGCCTCTGCCATTGAACAGAGAATAGTAGAATAGTAAGAAATTAAAATAGGAAGGCTTATTTGAGAGAAAAGGCAAGAAGGTGTCCCGCTGGTACAAGCTGAATGATACTAGAAGATATTATATATGAAAGTTATCTCTCTGCCTGGAGGTCTTTAAAATGAAAGCAAAAGGAATAGCTGCTCAGACTAATACAGCCATTTAAGCAATCCAATTCTAGCTGTCAAAGGCATGTGTTTGTGTGGGAGAGAGGAGAAAGGTATCAGTTAGATAATCTCAAATAGAAAATTTTAAAAGGGGCTCTCCATATACAACTGCATTAAAAGAGATGTAACTGGAGAAATTAATGGCAGGCTCCATAATATAATTAGTACAAAGAATGATCCTATTGAATAAGGAAAAAGACAAATGGCTATAAACCCTATGTTTACAAAGATCTTTTAAGAGTCCACAGTAGAAAGAAATACAGAGAGAAAAAAGAAAGACATATGGAAAGAAAAAAAATGCGAAAAGTAAAAGGGGCAAGATATTGCTGAAGGGGAAACTAGCGTTTCTATTGGAGCTTAACACAATTAGAGGCAAGAGAAAAAAGAAGAATTAAATTCAAAGTTAGTTTATCTCTCTTTAAAGCAAAAATAGTAAATAAGATAAGAATGTTTCTCTTTGGCGGTGGGGGGGCGGGGGGGGGTCAAATACTTTAAGTGAGAGGTACAACCAAGTAGAAGCACTAGATATCTAACTGTTCTCTGTGCTTTCCATTAAAGAGAAAAAGAGGGGGTTGAGGGATAGGAAGGGCAATATAGAGACACATATTTGCTTGTCCCAAAATGCTTAGGATTCTAACTTGGTGATTGTATACCATAGATATAAAACATAGCTTCAGTATCTATTTAAAGAAAAGGAAAAAAGAATGGTGACTTGCTGTGTAGCAAAGAGCTTAAGTGCACAGATTCTTGAGTCTGACTACTGGGGGGACTTAAATTCTTTTTATAGTGAAATATTTCCACCTAGAATTGAACACCGTTCAATATAATAGAGATAGAGATAGGTAGATGGATGGATAGATAGATAAATAGATGGAGATTTAGATGTGAATAATATATAAATAGATAATATAAATCTCTATCTTTCTATTCACCATCCATCTCTTGCTGCAGGTACAACTATCTATTTATAGTTGAGAGATAAAGCAAGTCTAGAGATTGAGTGCAAGGCATCCATGATCTTGAAGAAATTACTTATTTTTGATGTACCCTGATTTCTGTATCAGTAAAGTGAAACTAATAATTATATCTACCATATGAGGAGTAAGTGAGAGCACCTATGGAGTACTTAGAATGGTATCTGCCACACAGCAAACATTAGCAATTGTTAAGAAATGGTTAATGAAGGAATCTTAATTCTGTGTGTCTGCTATGTACCAGGCTCTTTTCTAGACCCTGGGAACACAGCAGCGAACATCACAGACATTTTTGCCGTCATTTTAGGGTAATCAGTGTTACTGTTAAAGTTATGAATGTGATTCTTGTTTTGAGAGTCTGTTTGTTTTAAGATGGAAAACACTTGAACCCATTTTATTGAAGGGGGAAAAGAAATTACTGCTAGCCATAGTTTAAATATTGAAATCACAGAATAATTTATGGCATAAGAGGTTTCAGGAAGCCAGAAAAGGGCATGATATGTAAAGTACAGGTTAAGAGGTTATTCTTTTTTTTTTCATAACGCTCCCAACTTTATTACAAGGATGTCATAAAATATTTAAGATATACAAAAAAGTGTAAAGTATAATACAATGAACACTCACATATCCAACTCCCAGTTTAAAGATTCAAGCATTAGCAAATGCAGCTGAAGCTCTGAATTCCCTCCCTAATTGTAACCCCTTCCCAATTCCCACTAATCTGAATCTGGTGTTTTATCATCACCAAACATTTAAAAAATACTTTTATTTTTTAAGTATGTATCCCTCAAAACAAGTAGCACTGTTCAGAGTGTTTTTACACTTTAAGTCAGTGGTATCATACTTGGTTTTTTTCTTGCCTTTTTTGCTCAAAATTGTTGATATTTATCCCCTTTGATGCTGGAGCTCACTGATTATCTGTGTGCCATTCCATCACTATTCTGCATTTGTTCTCCTGATGAAGTACATTTCACGTTGTTTCTACCCCTCCCCCACCTCACGATCACTTTTACTAACAAAGCTGCTGGGAACATTTTTTTTTTTAACATCTTTATTGGAGTATAATTGCTTTACAATGGTGTGTTAGTTTCTGCTTTATTAACAAAGTGAATCAACTATACACATACATATATCCCCATATCCCCTCCCTCTTGTGTCTCCCTCCCACTTTCCCTAACCCACCCTTCTAGGTGGTCACAAAGCACCGAACTGATCTCCGTGCTGTGCAGCTGCTTCCCACTAGCTATCTATTTTGCATTTGCTGGGAACATTCTTGCATACCCTCCTTGGATTCATTATACCTTAAACTACAAAATATGCACATGCATGGAAAACCAAGCCTTTCAGACACAGTTCCTACATAAAGTCATTATTTTCAGAGTGATTTACTATCACTCATGTTTGATCCTTTATAATGGCTCCACGGTGGATATTTTATAAGAGGATGCAATCCGCAGAGGGATAGAATGACTTAAAAATCAGAATTATGGAACTTTTGAAAAGCCCTGCAAAGTACCAAGGAGTCATCTAATCGAACACCTTCATTTTATAGACGAGGAAAGTGAATCCAGGACAGGGAAGGGGCCTCCCCAGTGGTGAGCACTGGGCTTCAGAGTGGATCCTATACTGGTCTCCACCATTATGGACATATGTGTGTAATAAATATAATATAAATAAATCCCTTGCTTTTTCTTCTGTTCACTAAGACCCACTAAACAATGCACCATGGGATGTGGACCACTCGTAAGTCCTTCCTGGCTGAATTATGACTGTGCTTCCCTTGGTCAATTCAAACCACATTCTTAATTTTTCAAAAGTCAATTTCACCGTAGCTTTGCTGGAGTCGAAGCAAACATCAGAAGATAAAATAGATTTTCTAATCAAACACAAGAATAATTGGATTTGCAAAGGGAAATAAAATCATAAAGGAAAAGGAGTTAGAACATAAATATGGAAGAATTTCTCAGAGCAAGAGAGTTATTACAGTTGGGAAACTATGGGTTTCCTTGGAGAAGAGTGAATTTTAAAAGCTGCCTGTCATTTGATGAGATTCCGTAAGAATTCCCTCTTTGACTAAACTTTAGTCAGGCTCCTTTGAGTCCGTCCTCTCCTTAACAAGGCCTCATCCTCGGCTGCAGTCTCTGTCCCACTGGGCCCAGCTCAGCAAGTATTCCCATGCCCTTCGTACCTAACCAATTCCCCTTAATAATCTTCCATCCACTGACCCATCCCTGCCCACTGGCTACACCTCCCCAGCTGTCCCTGTTGTATTCAGCGTGGAGGTCAATCTCTCTCCCCTATTGCAATAGTCTTGAGTAAACACTTCCTTGCCTGTTTGATTTCTGCCTGGTGCAATTTTTCTTGGACAGATTCACGTCTCAATGCCAGAATGTCACTGGGTCCCAGAGTACAAACTGCCCATAATTAGGAGAACCGTGTCTTGGTTAACCTGAAAACGTTTTAATTTCTCTGTCAAATCTGAATGAGATCCTTGCTGGGTAGAGTAATCTTGGTTGTAGGTTTTTCCCTTTCATCACTTTAAATATGTCCTGCCACTCCCTTCTGGCTTGCAGAGTTTCTGCTGAAAGATCAGCTGTTAACCTTATGGGGATTCCCTTGTATGTTATTTGTTGCTTTCCCTTGCTGCTTTTAATATTTTTTCTTGTATTTAATTTTTGACAGTTTGATTAATATGTGTCTTGGCGTGTTTCTCCTTGGATTTACCCTGTATGGGACTCTCTGTGCTTTCTGGACTTGATTGACTATTTCCTTTCCCAGAAGTTTTCAACTATAATCTCTTCAAATATTTTCCCTGACCCTTTCTTTTTCTCTTCTTCTTCTGGGACCCCTATAATTTGAATGTTGGTGTGTTTAATGTTGTCCCAGCGGTCTTCGAGACTGTCCTCAATTCTTTTCATTCATTTTTCTTTATTCGGCTTTGCAGTAGTTATTTCCACGCTTTTATCTTCCAGGTCACTTATCCATTCTTCTGCCTCAGTTATTCTGCTATTGATTCCTTCTAGAGAATTTTTAATTTCATTTATTGTGTTGCTCATCATTGTTTGTTTGCTGTTTAGTTCTTCTAGGTCCTTGTTAAACGTTTCTTGTATTTTCTCCATTCTATTGCCAAGATTTTGGATCATCTTTACTATCATTACTCTGAATTCTTTCTCAGGTAGACTGCCTATTTCTTCTTCAATTGTTTGGTCTGGTGGGTTTTTACCTTGCTCCTTCATCTGCTGTGTTTTTTTCTGTCTTCTCATTTTGCTTAACTTACTGTGTTTGGGGTCTCCTTTTCTCAGGCTGCAGGTTCGTAGTTCCCGTTGTTTTTGGTGTCTGCCCCCCGTGGGTAAGGTTGGTTCAGTGGCTTGTGTAGGCCTCCTGGTGGAGGGGACTGGTGCCTGTGTTCTGGTGGGTGGGGCTGGATCTTGTCTTTCTGGTGGGCAGGGCTGCATCCGGTGGTGTGTTTTGGGGTGTCTGTGAACTTACTATGATTTTAGGCAGCCTCTCTGCTAATGGGTGGGGTTGTGTTCCTGTCTTGCTAGTTGTTTGACATGGGTTGTCCAACACTGGAGCTTGCTGGCCATTGGGTGGAGCTCGGTGTTAGTGTTGAGATGGAGATCTCTGGGAGAGCTCCCGTCAATTAACATTACGTGGGACCGGGAGGTCTCTGGTGAACCAGTGTCCTGAACTCTGCTCTCCCACCTCAGAGGCTCAGGCCTGACACCTGGCCGGAGCACCAAGACCCTGTCAGCCACACGGCAGATGAGTGGTTTATTACCAAGGATATTAAAGAACAGGAACCAACAGCCAGATGAAGAGATGAGGTCGAGAACAAAGAAACTTCAGTCCTCTTGGAGTTTGGAGCCCAGCATGGTGGCACGTGGAGGCATTCTGCTTCACCAACCTGGAAGCTCTCTGAAACCCCTACTTTTGGATTTTAATGGTGGCTTCACTACACAGCATGGTTGATTAAATCCCTAGGCACTGGTGATTAATTCAACCTCCAGAACCTCTTGGTTAACCTGAGATGGTCCCCGTGCCTGCCTGACACAGAAGCACTATCACCAATGGTGCACATTCCATTGTCAAAAGGGTCCTGGTTTAGACAATAAATTATACGGCCACCCACATGTGGTGTGAAATTTACTGGCTAAACTATCACTGAGGACCTTAATGACAAGAGGACCTGTTGGACTTAAAAACGGTGTTACAGCAGCTACAAAGGACACAAGAGAGCAGACTCTTTAAATGAGAACATTTCTTTTTAGTCCTGACTCCCTAGGCATAGTTACGTTTGATTTTATGTCCCAAATTAAAATGTTTCTCCATAAATAAAAAATGATTTTCGTCACTTCGTATTTCAAACATGTTCACCCATTGCCTTTATTATACCTCTCCCTTGATGACTACAGATGGGTTTATCACAGTACATTTTACTAGACATGCATTTCAGAGTGAGAGGGAGGGAGGGAGGAGATAGAGCCTGGGAAAGCCAGTGAGGCACAGGCCTTAGTAAAAACAGCGGAGATAACGGGGAGCACTACCTCGCTCTCCTTCTTCTCCGCTGAGTATCATTAAAGGACTGAAATGAATTTGCAAAACAATAACTGAGGCTGACACCTGCTGTTGACAGGTGGGAACATATCAAAATTGAGCTGTGCTTTTTTACTGCTGTGGACAGAGGGCCAGGCAGGAGGGAATCCCCTACTGCCTCCCACCTGGAAACGCTGCGTTTCTTGTCTTCTTTCCTAACACCAAAGGAGGAGATCCCTCATTAAGGTGAGGTTTGTGAGAAATTTTGAGCAATGGTTTTTGTGTTGGTTTTTTTTTTTGCTTTTTAAAATTTTTATTGAAGTATAAATTCTTTTATTGATTTACAATATTGTGTTAGTTCCAAGTGTACAGCTAAGTTATTCAGATATATATATATAATATATATATACTTTTTTCAGATCTTTTCCATTATAGGTTGTTATAAGATATTGAATATAGTTCCCTATTTTATACAGTAAATCTTTGTTGTTTATTTTATATATAGTGGTGTATATCTGTTAATCCCATACCCCTAATTTATCCTTCCCTTCCCCCTTTCCCCTTTGGTAACCATATGTTTGTTTTCTATGTCTGTGAGTATGTTTTTGTTTTGAAAATAAGTTTATTAATTTCATTTTTTTAGATTCCACATATAAGTGATATCATATGATTTTATATTTGTCTGGCTTACTTCACTTAGTATGATAATCTCTAGGTCCATCCATGTTGCTGCAAATGGCAATATTTCATTCTTTTTTACGTCTGTGTAATATTCCGTTGTATGTCTATGTATGTGTGTGTGTGTGTCTATATATATAGACACACACATATATATACACCACATCTTCTTAATCCATTCATCTCTCAATGGACACTTAGGTTGCTCCCATGTCTTGGCTATTATGAATAGTGCTGCTATGAACATTGGGGTACATGTATCTTTTGAATTAGAGTTTTTGTCTTTCCAGATATATGCCCAGGAGTGGGATGGCTGTATCATATGGTAGCTCTATTTTTAGTTTTTAGTTTTTTTGGTTTTTTGTTACTCACATCACTCTGTTATTGGTCAAATCAGTCATACAATCAACTGGGTCATTCCATCATTGGATGACTTAAATAATATATATATATATATATTTTTATACAGCAGGTTCTTATTAGTCATACATTTTATACACATCAGTGTATACGTGTCAAACCCAATCACCCAATTCATCACACCCCCATCCCCACGCCCCCCGCCGCTTTCCCCGCTTGGTGTCCATACGTTTGTTCTCTACATCTGTGTCTCAATTTCTGCCCTGCAAACCAGTTCATCTGTAGCACTTTTCTAGGTTCCACATATATGCGTTAAAATACAATATTTGTTTTTCTCTTTCTGACTTACTTCACTCTGTGTGATAGTCTCTAGATCCATCCACGTCTCAACAAATGACCCAATTTTGTTCCTTTTTATGGCTAAGTAATAGTCCATTGTGTATATGTACCACATCTTCTTTATCCATTTGTCTGTCGATGGGCATTTAGGTTGCTTCCATGACCTGGCTATTGTAAATAGTGCTGCAGTGAACACTGGGGTGCATGTGTCTTATTGAATTATGGTTTTCTCAGGGTATATGCCCAGTAGTGGGATTGCTGGGTCATGTGGTAGTTCTATTTTTAGTTTTTTAAGGAACCTCCATACTGTTCTCCATAGTGGCTGTATCAATTTCCATTCCCACCAACAGTGCAAGAGGGTTCCCTTTTCTCCATACCCTCTCCAGCATTTGTTGTTTGCAGATTTTCTGGTGATGCCCATTCTAACTGGTGTGAGGTGATACCTCATTGTAGTTTTGATTTGCATTTCTCTAATAATTAGTGATGCTGAGCAGCTTTTCATGTGCTTCTTGGCCATCTGTATGTCTTCTTTGGAGAAATGTCTATTTAGGTCTTCTGCCCATTTTTGGATTGGGTTGTTTGTTTTCTTAATATTGAGCTACATGAGCTGTTTATATATTTTGGAGATTAATCCTTTGTCCGTTGATTCGTTTGCATATATTTTCTCCCATTCTGAGGGTTATCTTTTCGTCTTGTTTATGATTTCCTTTGCTGTGCAATAGCTTTGAAGTTTCATGAGGTCCCATTTGTTTATTTTTAATTTTATTTCCATTACTGTAGGAGGTGGATCAAAAAAGATCTTGCTGTGATTTATGTCAAAGAGTGCTCTTCCTATGTTTTCCTCTAAGAGTTTTATAGTATCCGGTCTTATATTTAGATCTCTAATCCATTTTGAGTTTATTTTTGTGTATGATGTTTGGGAGTGTTCTAATTTCATTCTTTTACATGTAGCTGTCCAGTTTTCCCAGCACCACTTATTGAAGAGACTGTCTTTTCTCCATTGCATATCCTTGCCTACTTTGTCATACATTAGTTGACCATAGGTGTGTGGGTTTATCTCTGGGCTTTCTATCTTGTTCCATTGACCTATGTTTCTGTTTTTGTGCCAGTACCATATTGCCTTGATTACTATAGCTTTGTGGTATACTCTGAAGTCAGGGAGTCTGATTCCTCCAGCTCCGTGTTTTTCCCTCAAGGCTGCTTTGGCTATTTGGGGTCTTTTGTGTCTCCATACAAATTTTAAGATTTTTTGTTCTAGTTCCATAAAAAATGCCATTGGTAATTTGATAGGGATTTCATTGACTCTGTAGATTGCTTTGAGTAGTATAGTCATTTTCACAATATTGATTCTTCCAATCCAAGAACATGGTATATCTCTCCATCTCCATTGGTATCATCTTTAATTTCTTTCATCAGTGTCTTTAATTTAATTTCTTTCATCAGTGTCTTATAGTTTTCTGCATACAGGTCTTCTGTCTCCCTAGTTAGGTTTATTCCTAGGTATTTTATTCTTTTTGTTGCAATGGTAAATGGGAGTGTTTCCTTAATTTCTCTTTCAGATTTTTCATCATTAGTGTATAGGAATGCAAGAGATTTCTGTGCACTAATTTTGGATCCTGCGACCTTAACAGATTCATTGATTAGCTCTAGTAGTTTCCTGGTGGCATCTTTAGGATTCTCTATGTATAGTATCATGTCACCTGCAAACAGTGACAGTTTTACTTCTTCTTTTCCAATATGTATTCCTTTTATTTCTTTTTCTTCTCTGTTTGCCGTGGCTAGGACTACTAAAACTATGTTGAATAATAGTGGCGAGAGTGGACATCCTTGTCTTCTTCCTGATCTTAGAGGAAATGCTTTCAGTTTTTCACCATTGAGAATGATGTTTGCTGTGGGTTTGTCATATACGGCCTTTATTATGTTGAGGTAGGTTCCCTCTATGCCCACTTTCTGGAGAGTTTTTATCATAAATCGGTGTTGAATTTTGTCAAAAGCTTTTTCTGCATCTATTGAGATGATCATATGGTTTTTATTCTTCAATCTGTTAATATG
Source organism: Monodon monoceros (assembly GCF_005190385.1). Taxonomy (NCBI): domain Eukaryota; kingdom Metazoa; phylum Chordata; class Mammalia; order Artiodactyla; family Monodontidae; genus Monodon; species Monodon monoceros. Next base: position 24,029,150 of record NW_021703779.1, on the reverse strand, counting down.
GTGTATCACATTGATTGATTTGCATATATTGAAGAATCCTTGCATCCCTGGGATAAATCCCACTTGATCATGGTGTATGAATCCTTTTAATGTGCTGTTGGATTCTGTTTGCTAGTATTTTGTTGAGGATTTTTGCATCTATATTCATCAGTGATATTGGTCTGTAATTTTCTTTTTTTTGTATCTTTGTCAGGTTTTGGTATCAGGGTGATGGTGGCCTCATAGAATGAGTTTGGTAGTGTTCCTTCCTCTGCAAGGTTTTGGAAGAGTTTGAGAAGGATGGCTATTAGCTCTTCTCTAAATGTTTGATAGAATTCACCTGTGAATCCATCTGGTCCTGGACTTTTGTTTGTTGGAAGGTTTTTAATCACAGTTTCAATTTCATTACTTGTGATTGGTCAGTTCATATGTTCTACTTTTTTCTGGTTCAGTCTTGGGAGGTTATACCTTTCTAAAAATTTGTCCATTTCTTCCAGGTTGTCCATTTTTTTGGCATAGAGCTGCTTGTAGTAGTCTCTTCGGATGCTCTGTATTTCTGCGGAGTCTATTGTAAATTCTCCTTTTTCATTTCTAATTTTATTGATCTGAGTCCTCTCCCTCTTTTTCTTGATGAGTCTGGCTAATCAATTTTGTTTATCTTCTCAAAGAAACAGCTTTTAGTTTTATTGATCTTTGCTATTGTTTTCTTTGTTTCTATTTCATTTATTTCTGCTCTGATCTTTATGATTTCTTTCCTTCTGCTAACTTTGGGTTTTGTTTGTTCTTCTTTCTCTAGTTCCTTTAGGTGTAAGGTTAGATTGTTTATTTGAGATTTTTCTTGTTTCTTGAGGTAGGCTTGTATAGCTATAAACTTCCCTCTTAGAACTGCTTTTGCTGCATCCCATAGGTTTTGGATCATCATGTTTTCATTGTCATTTGTCTCTAGGTATTTTTTGATTTCCTCTTTGATTTCTTCAGTGATCTCTTTGTTATTTAGTAACGTATTGTTTAGCCTCCATGTGTTTGTGTTTTTAACATTTTTTTCCCTGTAATTCATTTCTAATTTCATAGCATTGTGGTCAGAAAAGGTACTTGATATGATATAAATTTTCTTAAATTTACTGAGGCTTGATTTATGACCCAAGATGTGATCTATCCTGGAGAATGTTCTGTGTGCACTTGAGAAGTGTAATCCCCTATTTTTGGATGGAATGTCCTATAAATATCAATTAAATCTATCTGGTCTCTTGTTTCATTTAAAGCTTCTGTTTCCTTATTTATTTTCATTTTGGATGATCTGTCCATTGGTGTAAGTGAGGTGTTAATGTCCCCCACTATTATTGTGTTACTGTCGATTTCCTGTTTTATAGCTGTTAGCAGTTGCCTTATGTATTGAGGCGCTCCTATGTTGGGTGCATATATATTTATAATTGTTATATCTTTTTCTTGGATTGATCCCCTGATCATTATGTAGTGTCCTTCCTTGTCTCTTGTAACATTCTTTATTTTAAAGTCTATTTTATCTGATATGAGTGTTGGTACTCCAGCTTTCTTTTGATTTCCATTGGCATAGAATATCTTTTTCCATCCCCTCACTCTCAGTCTGAATGTGTCCCTAGGTCTGAAGTGGGTCTCTTGTAGACAGCATATATATGGGTCTTGTTTTTGTTTTTTGTTTTTTGTTTTTTTGAGTTCGCGGGCTTCTCATTGTTGTGGCCTCTCCTGTTGTGGAGCACAGGCTCCGGACGCGCAGGCTCAGCGGCCATGGCTCACGGGCCCAGCCGCTCCGCAGCATGCGGGATCCTCCCGGACCAGAGCATGAACCCATGTCCCCTGCATCGGCAGGCGGACTCTCAACCACTGCACCACCAGGGAAGCCCTGGGTCTTGTTTTTGTATCCATTCAGCAAGCCTGTGTCTTTTGGTTGGAGCATTTAATCCATTCACGTTTAGGGTAACTATTGATATGTATGTTCCTATTACCATTTTCTTAATTGTTTTGGGTTTGCTTTTGTATGTCCTTTTCTTCTCTTGTGCTTCCCACTTGGAGAAGTTCCTTTAGCATTTGTTGTAGAGCTGGTTTGGTGGTGCTGAATTCCCTTAGTTTTGCTTGTCCGTAAAGCTTTTGATTTCTCCGTCAAATCTGAATGAGATCCTTGCCGGGTAGAGTAATCTTGGTTGTAGGTTCTTCCCTTTCATCACTTTAAATATATTGTGTCACTCCCTTCTGGCTTGTAGAGTTTCTGCTGAGAAATCAGGTCGTATCCTTATGGGAGTTCCCTTGTATGTTATTTGCCGTTTTTCCCTTGTTGCTTTCAGTAATTTGTCTTTAATTTTTTAAATTTGATTACCGTGTAGCTCTCGGCATGTTTCTCCTTGGGTTTATCCTGCCTGGGACTCTCTGCCCTTCCTGGACTTGGGTGGCTATTTCCTTTCCCATGTTAGGGAAGTTTTCGACTATAATCTCTTCAAATATTTTCTCTGGTCCTTTCTCTCTCTCTTCTCCTTCTGGGACCGTATAATGTTAATGTTGTTGCATTTAATGTTTTCCCAGAGGTCTCTTAGGCTGTCTTCATTTCTTTTCATTCTTTTCTCTTTATTCTGTGCCTTGGCAGTGAATTCCACCATTCTGTCTTCCAGGTCACTTATCCTTTCTTCTGCGTCAGTTATTCTGCTATTGATTCCTTCTAGTGTATTTTTCTTTTCAGGTATTGTATTGTTCACCTCTGTTTGTTCTTTAATTGTTCTAGGTGTTTGTTCTTTAATTCTTCTAGGTCTTTGTTAAACATTTCTTGCATCTTCTCGATCTTTGCCTCCATTCTTTTTCAGAGGTCCTGGATCATCTTCACTATTCACTTCTGAATTCTTTTTCTGGAAGGTTACTTATTTCCACTTCGTTTAGTTTTTTTTCTGGGGTTTTATGTTGTTCCTTCATCTGGTACAAAGTCCTCCGCATTTTCATTTTGTCTATCTTTCTGTGAATGTGGTTTTCCTTCCACAGGCTGCAGGATTGTAGTTCTTCTTCCTTCTTCTGTCTGCCCTCTCCAAGGCATGCCTTTAAATGTTAATGGAATTAAGTCAACAATGTTAAGTTGAAATTAACTGCTGCCTAAAAAATGAAAATTTATATTTTATAATATAAATATATATAGCACTATACTGAAGAAATGAAGATGGTTACTATCTCTAAGTAAAAATTGAGCAGATTTTAACTCCAAATTATGCTCATTGCTATTACTTATATAACATGGTTGTAGGGTAATTAGTAAGTAGACAGCTAATGTTATTGCTGGAGGTCTAGTTAGAAAAAGGAAATAATATGGTCTATCAGGATAGAGATGAAGAGAAGATCCATGAATTATGGGATTTGAAACAAAACTCAAAAGGAGTCTAAGAAGTAACTATTGAAACAGAAGAAAAAGAGGAGAGCATGGCATTGACAGTAAAAGTTTTAAATTTACATGAGGCTAAGAGAACATTTCCCTCTTTTCCCCCTCCTTTAAATCCATGCTGTATGAGCAAAAGATTTTAGAGCTTCCAAGGAAGCCAAGCATATAATGGAGAATGTGCTACTGCTAATAGAAACTGCCTATGGATCCAAGAAAGTATTTAAAGTTGTTCTTACCTCTCAGCATTGGGAAGATAATAGCTGGTACTCCTGCAATGCACACACAACAGGGTGATGTTTTAAGCTAAGAATAAAAAGTTGTAAATATCCACACATTCTAACATTCTCTAAATAGGACGATCATACACATCCCTTATTGCCCGTTAAAGTTCTGAGTTATATCTGTTTTATCCAAGCTTGTGGAAGATTGCCTTAATGTCCCAATTCTTCACCCTTCTTTTTACCCACATCCTTTGCTTTGCAATTTTGCTATGATCCCCACTCTAGGCGGGACATACTTTCCCATCCCCAAACTCTAGTCTTGGCTATGGACTTGCTTTGGACAGTACATGACCGAAACAGAAGCTTGAAATGGGCTGGAAATTTTAATATTAGAAAATTTGGGTTCTTTCAATACCTAATTACTGATGGAAAAGCTGTACTTTCTACCTGACATTTAACCCAGAGATGGGGAAGGAATGTTTGACAGAACATGGAGGAAAACATGTGGCTTATTCAATAAAATAAGTTTTTCATGCAGTTAAAAGCCTAAATAGGAGAATATTGCTTCCTTGGTCACCATCAATAAGAACAAAACTATCTAAAAGAATGGGATTAGGGCAGCAGGGGAAATGCCATATGTATCTTGTAAATTAGAAATATCTCCTGTTAAAACTACCTATCTATTCCATAAGAGGACTGAAAATAAATTTCAAATTCAGTGTTTTATCCCCAGTGCTTGATATACGGCCTGTACATAGGGGTTGTTATATAACAAAGTGAGGAATAAATAAATGGATTATTGGAAGTCATCCTAGAAACAATGTGTATTCATTTATGTATTTATTCAATAAATAATTTTTGAGAAACTACTGTGTATCATGCCTTATGGCAGGTGCCAGGCAGTGAGAAAAATAAACAGTAAGAAAAATAAACATAAATCACAGCCCTCATACAGCTGATAGTCTGGTTGCAAAAAAATTTTTAAAATTAAAAAAAAATAAAAACACAAAAGAATAAATGAAGTACAAAATAGTCAGATGATGCTAAGTGCTATGGAGAAAAGATACATCAAAAAAAACGGATGGATAACTTGAGATGGAGGTCTCTGCAGTTTTAAAGAGGTGGTTAGGGAGGGTCTCACTAGGAAAAAAAAAAGAGCATTTGGGGGAATTCCCTGGCAGTCCTGTGGTTAGGACTTGGCACTTTCACTGCAGGGGCCCAGAGTTCAATCCCTGGTTGGGGAGTTAAGATCTCACAAGCTGCGAGGCATGGCCGAAAAAAAAAAGTTTGCGGGGAGTCCAGTGGGCCGATTACCTGGAAGTCCAACTGATACATAAAAGATAAGTAAACTTCCACTTTATAAAAAAAAAAAAGAGCATTTGAATACATTTTTGAATGAGGTGAAGGTATAAGTCATGTAGATATTGAGAAATAGTGTTCCAGGTAGAAGAAAGGGCAGGTACAAAGGCCCTGAGGCAGGAGTGTGCCTGATGTGCTTCAGATATCGCAAGGTGGCTAGTGTGGCTGGGGCAGAATAAAGGAGAGAGACTACCAAGTGAAGAGCTCACATACGTCAAGGGGGCCAGGTCTTACTGGGCCTTATAAACCGTAGATAGAACTTGGGCTTTTATTCTGAGTGAGGTGGAAACAGGTTGATTTGGTGCAGAAGAGTGGGAGGAAACAGCATATTTTAAATGAATCCTCTCTGGCTATTGTGTTGAGAATATACTAGTTGGGGGAAAAGACAGAAGCTGGGGGAGAAGACTGTTACAGATTTCCAAATCAGAGATGATGGTGGCCCAAAAGGACAACACTCCACTAAATAAGTTACAAGGAGAACTTGTAGGGAACAAGCATGTGTGTTTTTCACTAGTGATTTTGATGTTGAAAATTTTAGAGCAGGTACATTTGAATAATTGTATTTTAATGTTATTTCATAAAATTAAAAACAACCTTGCTTTTCTCACTATGAAATGTTCTCTCCTCTTATAGATAGAATATTTAGCTATCTAAATGTTCTATATGTATACATGTGGTTTGAGTTACCTATAACTAAAATTAAGAAATGTGTGGCTCATTTCTTTATTCTCTTCTAAAATAACTCTGAGAAATATAAAATTTAAGCCCTTAGTTGCCATAAAATGTGGATGAGTTACAAGATCCTTACCTAAAATTATTTTCAGGGTGGAGTCATCAAGACCTACTTCTTAGTACCCTAAAGTCATGGGGAGGAAGCATGACAGAGACAGGCATCCAAAACAGAAGAGGAATCCAGAGTTTTAAGATTGTCTGTCCATTTTGATTTTTGATGCCAAAAGCACAGCTTCTCTGTGCCGAATCGAATCTCGGAGACAGAGTTTGGGGCAAAGTAGAAAAGTACAGCTTTATTACTTTGCCAGGCAAAGGGGGACCCAGCAGACTCCTGCCTCAAAAAACTATATGTCCCAACCCAGTAGGATTTGATAAGGAGTTTTATAGCAGTGCTTCCAAGGGTGGGGTTGCTGACAAGATTAGTGTGTGTGCAAGGTCTCAGGTAGTCCTGCCTCCTAATCTTGATGAGCTTCTCTGGTCCCTTTAATCTTGCCTCAGGTGGTTTCTTGGCTGCTCCTCCCTTGATTAGCAACTGTTCGAATCTGCCCTTTGGAACTCAGGGAAGGTCATGGAGGCTGGAGTCTTGTCTACAAGAAATGGGGGACAAAAAAAGAGGCCTCCGTGCCTGGGAGCCTCACAGGGCCCCACTCGGTTTCACTTGGTTTCATTTTGAACTGGCCTCAGTGATTTTCCTTCCTCCACCCCCCACCCCCACCCCAAGAAAGGAGAAACATCAAATAGCAGTGATAGTTGGGATAAAAATCACATTGTCATTGTAGACCGAAAAAAAAAAACGAACAACCTAAAAGCTGAGAATTTTGTTTTATTCGGTGGACTTTCTGAGGACTTAAACCTGGGAAGCAGCATCTCAGATAGCTCTGAGGGACTGCTCCAAAGAGGTAAGGGAGAAGCCAGGAGATACAGGAGTTTTGTGACAAAAACCAGGTAGTAGTCAGAACATCAAAAGATTACCTTTGATTAAAGAAAACCAGACGTCTCAAGTTAAGGAATTTGGTGCTTTTCTATTTATGGGAAGATGCGAAAGTCTGGGCTCATTGAAATCATTCCTTTGATATGCACCTTAACTGTCTAGGGTCAGTATCCTGCTTTTCTCCATCCTAAATCCCTCAGGGTGCACAGTTGGGGGTGGCTGCAGTGGCTGCTGGCTTGATGGCACAACGTCCTTTGTTTACTGATATGGCAGGTGACATTCTTCATCCACATTATAAACATCTGCTGTAACAATTTAGGCATAGCCTAAGAGAAAGCATTGCATATTGGGAACAGTAAAGTGGAGAGTCAGAACTATACAGGCCTACTTTCAAATCCTAGCATCATCACTTACTGCAGAGGTCTGAACCAAATGTTTGATTCAGTTTTGGAGTTTCAAGGTTTTTTCCTCTTTAATATGGTAGAAATAATACCTTCCTCAGGCCATTATTGTACGAGGATTAAATAAAAAATAAATAATGCCTTTAAAAGGGACTTACACAGCTCCTAGAATATGGCATTTGTTTATTCACATTACCCTGCTCTCTGTAAAACAACAAAACACCAAAAAAATAATAATCTTAAATAGGTAGAACTACTGAAACAAAAAAAGGGCATTGTTCTACTTCCCAAGCCAAATAAGACAGGAACTGAAAAATCTACTGCAGAAATAGCAATAAGAAATTCGGACTTGAGGCTCTTTTAGACTGTAAAGAGATTCTAGTTAACCTAATTAAGATAAAGGGACCTTAATTGGCCTAAGGGAAACTCCCTGTGATAAAATTGCAAGAACACATAGATTTGTGCTGAATGCCTCTCAGAATGGAACCGAGGGCATATTCAGACACTTGACAGTATTATAATTGATGCTAGTAGAAACTTTAATATAACCACAGCAGAGAAAAAAATTGGACCATTAGCATGCATGTCATTATTGTTATTATATATTTGCATATTCTCTTTTATTGAAATAAGACGGGAGCTTTTAACTAGCACACATGCCAAATTTTGTATCAGTCATTTATGAGTTCTTATGTTTAAGTATTATTTATAATTTGTAAATGTTTCTAAACCAGCAGTATCCTGGCACTGATTTAAATTTTCTCATGAAATGATTGTCATTTGCATTCAATTCCCAAAGAGCCCTGACTGTACTGTCCCAGGGAATATTCCTGTACAGTAACCTCCTGGAGGCTACATTGCAAGAGAGGTGTGCGGAAGAGTTTTTCTGTGCTCTACTTGAGAATGGTCGCACATCTCCAATGCTATGTAAAGTGAAGTGATTGTTACAAATAGGACTCTTCAAGTCCAAATGTGCTTGATGCGGCCCAATTCTCAGTTTCTCCTTTGCAATAACAGGGTTAATGTTTTGGGAAAAAAAATTGTTTTTTAAGAAAACTGCAGAAGTTGCTGCTACATCAAAAATCAACTTGGTTACTATTAAAATTATATTTAACAGAATTGCCATATACAAGCTTCTATTTTTCCACTGGCTGTACACAGATGTGGATCTAAAGGAGGAAGTGTGTGACTTTCATCTTCTCTTGATAATTTTATGTTGATTACAAATTATACGGATGGAAGGAATGTAAAATAAAGTGTAATGAAGGCCAAGAAAAGCAGGGGATAGCATACTTCAATGGCTGAGAAAACCAATTTTGTAATCAGAAAGACATGTGTTCAGAGTTCCTCAAATTATTAGCCATATGATCTTTGGCAGTTTATTTAACTTCTCTCAGTTTGTTTTCTGAAGGACACTTAGTACTCCTATTTCACTAGGTTATTATTAAAATTAAGTAAGAAAATATATAAAAGTTCTTGTCACAGTGTCTTGAACATAAGCGCTAAATTATTATATTTGGTCAATGATATTATTACCTTTCTTTATAATAATAAGCAGTCAACTTATCATTCCTTAGTTATTGTCGTTGCTATTACTACCATAATTATTAAGAAAAGAAATAAAACAATTGATCTGTGGTGTTCAATACTCACTTTTGGCTAATTTCAACTGAGTTTCCCTCTGGCCCACTCCTTCCCTAGCAATAAAGAGTGTGGTTATAGAATTGGGAAAATTTGAGGAAATGTTTTCCCTGTTGTGCTGAAAGATAGAGCTTTAGCCTGAGCTGAGCAGAGTAAAGGAGTTGCCAACTCCTTCTTAGAACAATATCCTCTCCCAAGGATGGGTAAGTTAGTGATACCGACATTGGCTAAGCCTTTTAGAGAAGGCCTACCTACAGATCTCTAATCATTGGTAATGGTCTACAGTACACTTGTTCCTGCTTCTTTGGGGAGAGGGTCAGAGTTGGGGGGAGCAGAGCTTGTGGGGGGAAGTGTTTTTCTTTGACACACGGTGTTCGGTGTTGACTTGCTCAGGACATAAGTGATTAAGCTTTCTTTTGTCTAGGGTCCTAAGTCTCCATCCGCACACACTTGATGAGTGAAAATGTTTCTCGGGGACAAAACCTTTTATGGAAAGAGCAGTGCCCTTTGCTCGCATTCCTAAGCCTCCATTGGTAGGCTTGGTGGCATCTCGCCTTAAGTGTAGAACGTTCCTTTTGGGTAGAATCCTGGGGGAATCATAAGAGTCATGACATAATAGAGGCTTTCCTAGACAGCAGCGAGAAGGCTCAGTGACTCACTGCTTCAATCACAGCATGGAAGGAGGGGCTCCAGGGATGTGAGTGAGTAGTGGGACTCCGGGGAAACCCTATTGAACTGAGGAGCTGCCGGGGTCCCTGTGGCCATTATTTATCCACCATGTTCTAATTATGATTTTCCCCACTAGCCACCTCAACTACTGTCGCTGCCACCACAGAGCCAGCCGTCGTTGAGTCAGGGCATAACAGAAGCAGGGACCAGCGCCGAGACCAGGGCTGGTGTGAAGAGACCGGAGGTCACCATGGTGGGCAGCCAGTGCTACGTAAAAGTCTACACCCTGAAAGATGAACAACAATGGGTCATTCTAGGCACAGGGTACATCTCATCCACTTATGAGGAGGGGGCCCAGGCCATGTTTCTGCTAGTTAGATCCAAGTCCGATGACTCACTGATCTTGGAGTCAAAGATAAATCCAGACATGTACTATGAGAAAGACGGAACGTTAATTTTTTGGTTTGAGGCTGAGAACCGTGGTACAGCGATACATTTCCAGGACACGGCAATTTGTCATAAGGTCTGGAAAGCCATTTGCCAGGTTCACAGTAAAGCCCCATGTGTCGAAATGATACATGACCTCATGGATGAATCAGAAGCCAAAGAGGGTGATGACTCGCCAAAAACCAGTGAACTGCCTGACCTGCCAAACTGCGAACTCGGTAAACTTGGAGAGATTGTTGACTTAGTTACCTTGGGTCTCACCTCACCTGTGGATAAAGAAATCCTGGCTCTGCTCTTGGAAAGGGAGGACTATATTCAAAAACTACTTCAGTTGTTCCACACTTGTGAGAACCTAGAGTATACTGAAGGCTTATACCATTTGCATGAAATTATTAAAGGAATCTTATTCCTCGACAATACATCTCTGTTTGAGATCCTGTTTTCTGGTGAGTGTATCATGGATGTGGTGGGATGCCTTGAATATGACCCTGCTTTGGCTCAGCCAAAAAGGCATAGGGAATTCTTAACCCAAAATGCAAACTTCAGGGAAGTTATACCAATAACAGACAGTGAAATTCGACAAAAAATACATCAGACATACAGGGTACAGTACATTCACGACATCCTTTTGCCTACACCATCCAAGTTTCAAGACAATATTCTTTCTAATCTTACAAGTTTTATTTTTTTTAACAAGGTTGAGCTAGTCAACATGTTGCAGGAAGATGACGAGTATTTGGCTGAAGTTTTTGCACAGATGAGGGATAAGACCACAGATGATGATAAACGGCGTGACCTGGTATTTTTTTTAAAGGAATTCTGTGTATTTTCTCATCTATTACATTCTGAAAGCAAGTGTGCACTATTCACAACACTGACAGAATTGGGAATTCTTCCTGCTCTTAAAATTGTAATGGGCATGGATGATTTGCAAATAAGGTCAGCTGCTACTGATATACTTGCTGATCTAGTGAAGTATACTCCATTCATTGTCCAAAGATTTATGATGGACGAAGCCCAGCAAAGTGAAGATGGCAAACTTTTCACTAATTTAATAATTGAAAAAATGATCTGTGATACTGACCCTGAGCTAGGAGGTGCTGTTCATTTAATGAGACTTCTTCGTGCTCTACTTGATCCAGACAGCATGCTGCCAACGCATAGAAAATGTAAAAGAAGTGAATTTCTAAATTTCTTCTATAGACATTGTATACATAACTTCACAGCACCACTTTTGTCAGCTACTTCAGAAGATATATGTGAAGAGGATAATACAGTTGGATCTGACAAAAACAACAAAAATTGCTTCAATAATTACCAAACAGCAGAGCTGCTTGCCTTAATTTTAGAGCTGCTCACATTTTGTGTGCAACGTCACACGTATTACATAAAAACCTATATTTTGAGAAAAGACTTGCTAAGAAGAGTCTTGATCTTGTTGAATTCAAAGCACACTTTCCTGGTCTTGTGTGCTCTTCGCTTTATGAGAAGGATGATTGGCCTTAAAGATGAACTTTGTAATTTTTACATGATCGAGGGAAACCTTTTTAAGCCAGTTGTAAATGCCCTTCTGGATAATGGAACTCAGTACAATATGTTGAATTCAGCTATTATTGAGCTGTTTGAATACATAAGAGAGGAAAATATCACGTCTCTTGTAGCACATATAGTTGAAGAGTTTTATGAAACACTTGAGTCAATTGAATACGTTCAGACATTCAAAGGATTGAAGATTAAATATGAAGAACAGAAATACCGGAACAATCAACTATGGAAGAATTTGTATCCTGTACAGTATAGTAAGATATTTTGCAGAGGTGCCAGTGTCTTGAAGCACAAGGAAGAGAAGAGTTTTAAAGAAAATATAGAGGAAGGAAAAGCAGGTATGTCATCATCAGAAAGTGATTTTCAAGATCATTATGATAAATCTGTGGAGACTGAAAAAGCAAAAGAAAATGAAGACAAGGTAGATCTTCCCCCAAAAACATCTTTGGGTGGCTCCGAGGTTACTTCATTCCATTCTGCTAGTGAAGCTAGTGGAGCAGGTAACCCAAACGATAGCAGCATGGTGGACTTAGTGGATTTTTCAGATGACAACAAAGAAGATAAAGAAGGTGACCCCCCCCCCAGGAAAAAACTACATGTAGCTCATAAAGTCTTAAGGGAAAACCCTTAACATTACTAAACTCTACATTACTAAAACTCTGTACACATCAAAGCATTAATAAAATTCTGTAACATTAGCTGAAACATCTGAATCCAAATCTTTCTCATGTGAACTTATAACTATTCAATTAGTAGCAAAGATGCTCAGTGTTATCATCTAGGAGAATTTATTTCTGTAAAAACCAAACTTCCTAGAATTCAAAAAAAGAAAGAAAAGAAAAAAGCTAACCAGAACCTGAGCGATAACTTCTTAGCAAGAAAAAAAGTCTTGTTTGAGGGGAGAAAACAGGTTGATTATCTAATATTAATGTAGTTCTGTTTCAGGGGTATATATTAGAAACAACTGTTAACAGTATAACATTATTTGCCCAGTGGTTCTGGCTATTGTTTTCTTTTTTCAGTTGCCTTCTTTGAAATAAAAGTTTACATTCATGTTTATGTGGAAAGCTAAGTCAACTGTAATAAAAAATAAATGTTAAGCTATTCACATTTCTGTGAAGATTTGACAAAAATTCACCCTTATGAGTAATTAGAGGGAAGTAACTTGGTATGTATTTTCATGAACAAAAAAGGAAGCTGGATTCAAAATGTGCTGTTCTTAGCATAATTTTTTGTTTGTTTAGATGAGATGTGAAGAATCGGTCCAGTAGTATTCTAAAATAGTGTTCTCTAAGACCTTGGGAGTGGGTAGAAAATACTTTCAACTGCCTAAATTGTGAAAGATACTTGGAAGTCATTTCCTGATTCATTAATAAAGTTGTGTCTGTCTTCAGAGCAGTGGGTAACTTTTAAAGTGTAATTTACAGAGACTAACAATTTACAAAAAATAGTGCTGAATGAAGTGGCACTTAATATGTAGAAACCATTTTGGACAGTTTTTTAAGAAAAAGTTACTTGTGTCAAAGTACACACACAGTACATGAAGTTTTTTTTCTATAAACAAACAGGAGTAATATGAAAGGTGCTTTATTAAAGAGTGAATGCAAGTGAATTTCTAATAATAAGTTGTAACAAAGAATTAAGTGGTTTTATTTTTAGAGGAGGAAGTTAACTGGGTCCATTTTTCCTGGAATTGCTTAAATTAAAGCAGTTTCTCCTACTTGAAGATTTTAGAGTTAATTTTAATTATGACCATGGTTTGAACAAGATAGACTGTGTAGATAGGAAGTATAGTTTTCCAGAAGACAGATATTTCTCTTGTATTAAAAATACCACTTGTTTTGTACCATTTGCTGATATTTATGCTGAGCTATACAATTCAGGAATTAAAAAGTGACCCTGTAATTCCAAAAATAAAAGAGACCATTTTAAATGTACTATTATGCCATAGGAGACACATCTTATGCAAAACTGAGAGATTGTTGTGTTAGAGCTACAAAAAGAGTGTATTCCTAAAACAACAAATAATCATTTCATCGTCAAATATAAAGTCTGATAAAGTGTGGACATGACCTCAGGAGATATAATCAGACATTACTGAGGACATGACAGGGGAATGTTATCTGTAGTACACATATTTACATGCATACACAGAGTTTTATCTGAAAAAAATATACTTAACTCTTTGTTTTGGTGGTAGTAGCTCCAGTTCCTTAGCAGAACAGATATTTACAACCAGACAGAGAAAAACAATTCTTTGGTGCTCTCTCTGCTTATTCTCTTCTCTTCAGCTAGTTTTAATCAGCCATAAAAAATGGACACTAGGAGGGAAAAAAAATGAATATTAGCATTTCTTGTTGTATTGTCCCCAGTGAGTGTGTAAGGAAAGACGAGGGAGGGCATAGCTGTAATGGGAAGTTAATAAAAGGTAAAAATAAAAACAAGGAAAAAAGAACAAGAAAAGAAAAACAAAAGAAAAAAGGACAGGCATTCTCTTGAGCTGAGCTGTGTAACCTCCGTGAGCCCTTTTCTAGTCTCAGCAACTTAACATTAGGGAAACAACATGACAAGCAAAATGGTGCAAAGGCAGATTGCCCATCAGATGGCATAACCTACTATTAAGGGAACATTTAAGAGGGCAGCAAAACACAGACGAGCAATCCTTACTGTCTGCACACTGAGTGAAAAATTGACCAAAATGTTCAGTCTCTGTAGAAAGTGTGTGTGAGACGATACATGTCAAAAATGTTTACTTTCACCTTTAAGTTGTTAAGAAGTAATTTTAAGTCCCCTTAAGTGGATTATTTATGAAAAGAAGAAACAGTCTGGAATGGCCTTGTACTTACAACAAAATTCAGATGAGCGTTTTTGAAGAGGTGCCCTGGATTTGTCAAGGTTTCGGCTTTAAACACGTGACTTCCAGTCACCTTTATGGCTTAGTGATTTTCTAAACACACCAACAAAGGGAGGGTGATATAACAGATAAAGCAAAAGCTTCATATTTAGACAGCCCTTGATGACAATGCAGGCTCCGATGCTTACCAGTTCCATGACCTTAGGCAATTTACTTATTTTCTCCTTTAGCCACAATCTCTCCATCTTGTCTTAAAAAATTAGAAACTATATATAAATTACCCAGAACATATTTAGTACTCAGTAAATAACTTTCAAAACTCATTATCATCATCAGGAGCAGTATAATAATTTCCAAGAAGATGGAGGATAAAGTCAGGTATAAGCCCTTATATCACAAGTTATGCTCATAAATCAATAATCCTATATTCTTGATCAAATTGATAGCAACATGATACATTAAAAACTAATGAGTTCAGTTCTGGTTGGCAGACAAGTCTATGTATATGTATCATGCCTTGCTGAGAAACAACTGAAATAAAGAGCATAAAAGTAGACAGAAAAATAAACCTTCATAGCAATGAAGACAGTTGGGTGGAGTGGTGTCTGAGGTGTTAACCAAAGAGTGAGAGATGTCAGGAGTGAAGGATGGGATTGAAATTAGAAAAGTAGGAGGGAAGATGGGGAGGGCATCGAAGATTTGTAAAAGGGGCAAGAGTCACTGAGCCCGGTTCCCCTTGTCCCATCCCAGTAAGCAGGGTAGTCAACTAGAATGTGTCCCTAGATAACAGCCCGAATGTCCTTGCCCTACAGCCCCTGAGATTACAGGCAAAGCTGAAGGCCCTGTTATGGATGTTGTTGCCTCAGAGTTAAGCCCTTCTCTTTGGGGTGTTGGAGGATCCAGGATGCTGAAAGCTTACCACCCGGAGGTGCAAGTCCGTGTTTTCAGGAGAGAGACATGTTAATGCGTGGCTCCCACCCAAGAAGTACAATCTCAAGACCATAAATGGAGCCCATGGAAAGAAAATCTTTACAACTGGCAGGCCTGTCAGGTGGTCCCAACACCAGTCAGGGAACACAGTTTGAGGATGCTAGCAGGTCAGCCTTCAGGTTCCCAGTTCAGTCACAAAAACAGCCTAGTCCTTGTTTTGGAGGGTTTGCTAAGTGCAGTCAATCCAATTTTCTTGTTTGTCCATGCCACCAGCATGGTGGCATGACCGTAGTCCATCCCATGGAATGACTGAGATTAGGAGTCAGATGACATCCAGAGGGGTGTGTGTGATCATCCCCTGCTTCTCCTGATAGATCTCTCAGTAAGGTTAAGGGGAAGGGTGGTCAGAGCTGCTTAGCTGGGGCTGGCAGACCCAGCAGTCAGTTAAACTGAAGACTCCTGCAGGAGTTTGAGGGAGCTGCACCAGAATGTTTCCCTTGGGGAGGAAGTCTCCAGAGGCAGCTCTGAAATACATGGGTCCTTAATGCCCCTTCCTCCCCTGTGCAACCCTGGGTGCTGGGTTGTTGCTCTTCCTCCGCCTCCACAATACCTGAGTGCCCCTTTGTGGTAACTATAATGTTGCCCCTTTTTCCGTTCATTCCCTACTCTCACCCAAACTTTTTATCTAGAAGGATCAGGTGTGAGAGGCACAGGACATTTATATAAAACCAGAATTAAGTTTGAATCATGTAGTTCCCATTTTTGCCCTGCTGCCACCATGGCTATACCAGCCAGGCTGGCCTGGGGAAAGAAATATGCATCATGCCCCGAAATGGTCATGACAGAACCCTACCTTTTCAAAAGAGGCCTATATAATTTCCCGTCCCTTTAGTCCTGATTTAATGACCAAATTGCCTTACTCTGATGTAGGGCTTCTCAACGTCACAGCTGTTGACGTTTGGGGCCAGATCATTCATGGTTGTAGGAGGCTTTCCTGTGCACTGCAGGATATTTAGCAGCATTCCTGACATCTACCCACGAGATGCCAGCAGCACACCCTCAGCTGTGACAACCAAAAATGTATCCAGAGATGCTATATATCCCTCAAGGGGGCAAAATCACCCTTGACTGTGAACCTCTAGTCCAGAGATGTGTGGAGCTTAATTCAAGGGCTTGCTTCTCTTTGTGGATGTTGGGTCCACATCCAGTAGGCTGAGTCATCTTCTCTTTTTACCCTCTACCTGAAAGACCCCAGTACGTACAAGGGTCAGGTACATAACATACTTTCATAGAAAGAGAACGGACTTTGCTTGGAATCACAGAGATCCCAGTTCTGCTTTTCATTACAAGTGTAATCAGGGCATCTTATTTGACACCTCTAATCTCAGTTTTCTTATCTGTAATATATGGCTAACCACACTGTTATGGCTGAATTGTGTCCACCAAAATTCATATGTTGAAGTCCTAACTCCCATTACCCAGTCCCATACAAATATATGGGACTATATTTGGAGACTTGGTCTTAAAAGAGAGAAGTTAAAATGTGGTTATTAGGCTGGACCCAACTCCAATATAACTGGTTTCTTTAAAAGAAAGAAATTTGGACACAGACATACATACAGAGGGAAGACCATGTGGAGACACAAGGAAAAGATGGCCACCTACAAACCAAGGGAATGGGCCTCAGAAGAAACCAACTCTGCTGACACTTTGATCTTAGACTTCTAGCCTCCAGAACTGTGAGGAAACAAATTTCCGTTGTTTAAGCCCCCCAGTCTGTGGTACTTTGTAATGGCAGCCTTAGCAAACTAATACAAATATCTAATAAGAAGAAGTTCTGCAAAAATGAAAGAATACATATCTTATGAATATCACAGAGTTATTATGATAATGAGTTCGAAAATGAGATATGACAATAGCAACTCTTTATTAAGTATGTGTTATATGTCAAGCACACCTTCTTAGGCAATTTACCTACATTATTTCTAATTTCACAATAAACCTGCAAGGTTGATGTGATGACCAGGAGAGTGCACTTTGCAGAGAAGGAGAATGATTGAGTAAACTAAAGGGCCTTAGCCACTGTGCTCTGCAACCATTGCCCCTCTTTCTCCCAGGCCGCACTTGCTAGCCAGTGGTTAGCACAGCGTGGGTACTAAAACAGGCTTGTTCCTGGAAGAAGAGAAACTCCTCTGACTGGAGACTTTGACTTGAGGACTTTTTGAAGGCCTTCCTGAGCATTCTTAAACTGCATGGTGATCTAGGATGCTGCCATCATTCTCTCTCTCCGTCACTTGACATCAGAGTGTATCATGATCCGACGGCTCTTCCAACATTCTCCAGCTTGCTCTCCATTGCCTCTCATTAGCTTTTCCCCTAATAAAATCCTTGCATGCTAAATCCTCTTATGCTGACTGTTTCTTGGAGAACCTGGACTAACACAGTATGTATTTTGACTCTATTTTACAGGAGAAATAGAGGCACACAGAAGTGTGTTCCCAGAGTTGCATAACTAGTACTAGTGAGACTATTCAGATATGTTTGTCTAACTCCATAGACTGATTCTGCTGCATATAACGTGTCTTGAAATATATGGTGAAAGTACTTTAAACATTAAAACCATTATATGCACCCAGCATATAATATATATTTATTAATAATAAAGTAGAAATCTGAAATCAATATCTCATGTCTTTGAACAATCTATGCACATAAATAGTAACAATGTCCCTCTTTCTGCTTTACCCACACTTCCAAATGTTAAGCTAACACTGCTTGAATTCTCCTCCATGAAACTCTGTACTGTGCAAACCACTGTCATCACACTTATCACAAGAGTTGCTAAAGAGGTGACTGGTGAAATTTTCCCTCTTGCCTCAGAAGTCAAGACAGATAAAATAGCTAACTTTCGCTGGGTGCTAAGCACCATGCTACTAAATACTTTATATGGGTGGTGGGACACATTGACATTAACCTTGGCGGTCCATATCACCACTTCTCACGCATTCGCTCATGCTAGAATTTAGCTGGTAATCTGAGAAAACTGGCTGGCATAGGGATTTACTTGATGTACTGAGATTAACTTTCAGCCCCATTGAAGAACGGAGGCTGGAAATAGAAATTATGTCCAATTATGTACAACTTGAAATTAAACCCCTTGCATTTCAGAGTGTGTAGACTGAGTTTCCGAACCACTAGACTTGCACCAACTCATGTTCCTTTCTACTCTTCTATTGGATTGTTTTCATGTTTGTTTGTTTCTCTTTTCCCCTTTACTGCTTTCCAAGGCATTTTTTCAATTCTAATCTGGTAATTAGTTACCTTTAAATTGTAACATGCACACTTTATTTTATAAAGACTAAATTTAATCAGTCTCTCCTTCCCTGGAGTAATTAAAGGAAATTGTTTTATATGCATAATCTCTCTATAGTATTTCATGTGATTGCTGTTCTGCTATATTTGCCACTTTTAGCTGTTTTCACTAGAAGATTTTTCGTCTCCAAACTGTTGGAATCAGAAGAAAACCAAATTTGAGGTACATTATTTCCTGCTCTCACTGCAATGACTAAAGTAAACAGTTATGCAGGTAGTATTTGGAGAACACTGCAGAAGACTACTTTGGTTGGAGAGTTACTACGGCAACCCTTCAGAAAAGGAGGACCTTATGGGCTGAGGAGCCTGATAAGCTACCCCATAATATTGGGTTGCTGTACACATTAGGTACCTGAAATCTAAGATCTATCATTCCTACAGTTTGCTCAGGAGCTCATCCTTATCAGTCTGATGAACATGAATTTGGTGTTCAACGGATTTTATATGAATATACTCATAACAAATTCATATTATAGTTATGTGTGTATGTACATAAAATATATACTTTACTATGTAACATTGAAAGACATTTACTCTTTGTCTTTTCCATTCTCCCTCCATTTCCCTGAGAATTATTCTAAATTTCCAATAGGAAATTCAACTTCCAATTCTTAGCCAAGCACTTGGAGTGGGATTGACCCTACCCCATCACCAGCCCCAGGGACGTATTAGTGTATGTATTTCTTGACATCTGCCACTGTTACATGGATAGATACACAACAAAGACAGAGCAGATGAAATGCATAAGTTCTAGGAATTCTATTCTTCTATGAGATCTACTTGAGAAGATTCTCTTTGCTGCTGGATGTAAATGAGAAATGTGTCGCTTTGGGAGCCGGTGGCAGCCATAATTTGAGAACAAGGGAAAAAACATACTGCAGAAGAAACCAGTAGCAAAGAAGCAAGGCAGATAATTGTATAGAGAGAAATCCGTCTACAATATTAATCCCTAAATCAAGCTGCACCTAAAGCTTTACTTTTGGATTATTGAATAACCAGAGAAAATGTTTCCTTTGTAATTTAAGCTGATTTACATTGGGTTTTCTGTTATTTGACATATTCTGAGAATATTACAGGTGAACTCTGTTTAAGTGTCAAAGATAAAAATTAACTACAATGTTATTTTAACCGCTTCAGGGCACAGAGAAAAAGAATGTCCAAGCACTTCAAAAATTGGGTTGGAATTTTACTAGAAAAAAAACAAACAAGAAGATTCCCCAAAGAAAATTTTAATTCATATTGAAGCAAGTTCCTAAATAAAATACCACCAGTTGTAGCCTATCAGTACATCATGACTATTTTTCTAGTGAGTAAGGTGTTTTTTATATTACTATTACAAATAAAAATATTCATCTCGTAGAACACTAAAATAATTATAAAATTTAATACCCATTTCTGATAAAAAGTTAACACTTTCTTAACTGTGTGTAGCATGTATCCATAGAGCTGATATGTAGCCAGTGCGTACATACTGGTAAGGCATACTAGGTAGTGTACAATTTGACTGGTTGCTCAGTGCTCATTGATAGAGGTCAAAGTCTGTTGGGTAGATGCTGTAGTATGTTTTGAATTTCATCCCATTATACAAACGTGTGTGTTAATGTGTGTGTATTAATGTAAAATATGTTCTATATGTGTATATGAAAATCAGAATCATATTTAATGGTGAATCCTTAGGGAAATATCTATTATAGTCAAGAGCAAGATAAAAATACCACTAACCAGTCATTATTTTACATTGAACTGTTGCTCCTAGCCTATCCAATTAGATAAGAAAGGTAGAAAAGAGAGCTATAAATTTTGGGAAGAAGAAAGACATTATCTTTTTCAGATTTTATTATTGTATACTTTGAAGATCCAAAAGATCTGAAAAACAAAAAGAGAATTCAGTAAGGGTGTTGATTATACAATTAGTAAATGACAGCCAGTAACTTTCCCTTATCTTTTCCTTTAAGCACAGTAGCTACTTAAAATTAAATGTCTATAATAAATACAAGAAATGTGTAAAACCTATATGAATAAAGCCTTAAAGTTTCTTAAGACACATTAAATCCTTTACTAAGATTTTTAATAAAAATCCTTTAATAATAACATGCCTTGATTTTGGACAGGAAATTAGCATTGTGAGGAATTCCATTTTCCAAACATAAGTTCATTAATGTAACGCAATCCAAGGAAAAGTACTATGAGGATTTCATTTTTTTAATATAAGATTATTCTGAAGATTAGAGATATTACTAGTTGAGAGTAACACGGACTTTTATGAAAAAAATAATTTTAGAGGATAACTTCTACTAGATATCAAAATGTGTAAGTCCAATTTAATAAAAACCTTACTGTACTGGTGCAGCAAGAAAGAAACATTTCAGTGAGAAGAATAAAACTTAGAGATATATTTATGGGGTTTCTCATATGCTAAATATGGGGTAAGCTAAGTTATGCAAACATGGTGTTGGTTCAGCAGTCTAGACACTAACAGAAAAATGAGACTTTATATTATTAAAATAAATTTTACAGAAATACAATATTTCAAGAAAATAAATCACAAAACTACTACTTTATTTTGTGATTTTACTAATCATAGGTGGTAAAGACTTCTTTTTTCATAATGACAGGAAATCCAAGTGGTGACAAAGGTAAAGACTGATATATTTGATGACACAAAAATGTTCTGTGGTAGGGGGAAATAAGCCAAATATATATCTGTTTTTCTATGGGTTATACTTTCTTTTTTACAATCAAAGAAGAAAAACATAAATGACTAAATTTACTGGTAGAAAAAACGTAAATTAGCAGTTCACAGAAAATGAAATACCAAAAACCAGTAAACATGTAATCCTATAGTCTGTGGCAAGCTGAAAAAGATACGCTCCCCCAAAGATATTTACATCTTAATCTCTGGAACCTGTGAATATTACTGTATATAAATAACAGTCTTTGCAGATGTGATTAAATTCAGAATTTGGGGATGGAAAGATTTTCCTGGGTAATACAGGTTGGCCCTAAATGCAATCCCATGTATCCTTACAAGAGGAAGGCAGAGGGAGGTTTGACACACGTACAGAGGAAAAGATAATGTAAAGGCTGAGCAGAGAAAGATTCGAAGTCTTAGCCTTGAAAATTGGGATAACATGGCCACAAGCCAAGGAATGCCAGCAGTCACCAGAAGCTGGAAGAGGCGAGAAACAGATTCTCTCCTAGAGCCTCTGGAGAGAATGCAGCCCTGCTGACACATTGATTTCCCCCCATGATGCTAATTTTTGAACTTTTGTCCTCCAGAACTGTGAGAGAACTTTTTTGTTTTTTTGTTATTTATTTATTTATTTATTTTGACCGTGCCGCACGGCATGCGGGATCTTAGTTCCCTGACCAGGGATCGAACTCGTACCCCCTGCAGTGGAAAGGCAGAGTCCTAACTACTGGACCGCCAGAGAGTTCCCTTTTTGTTTTTGTTTTAAGTCCCCCAGTTTGTGGTGATTTGTTACAGCAGCCACTGTAAACTAATCCATGCCCTAACAATTAAAAATATAAATTAAAATAATAATGAGATGTTATTTTACATTTCTGGGCAAAGATTTAAAACCTTGGTGAAGTATGGTGATAGAAGAAAAGTGGGGTACTTTTATTCTATTCCCCTGCAATTTTGAAATATGCATAGAAAGAAACACAACCCTTGATTCATATATTATCTTCTTGGAATTTTTCCTAGTAACATATTCAGAAACCGTGAAGAGACAAATGTACCTTGATACTTACTGCAGCATTGTTTAGAGTAATACATTCTGTAAGTAGCTTAAATGTCCATCACCGAGTGACTAGAATTACACATTATAGCATAGTATGCACATATGTTATATTATTTGAAATGAGATTTTTTTTTCTGAAAGGTTTTTCTTTAATTGAAGTATAGTTGGCTTACAATGTTGTTAGTTTGTGGTGTACAGCAAAGTGATTCAGTTATATATATGTTCTTTTTCATATTCTTTCCCATTATGGTTTATTACAAGATATTGAATATAGTTTCCTGTGCTATACAGTAGAAATGACATGAGATTCTTTTGTCTCAGTTTCAGCTGAGGTCCTAACACTGGACAACAAAGCAATAGTTGCCAAAGTGAGGCACTAGTCCATTTATGCAGTTCACATAAAGAAGTTGTATGAGAAAAGGTTTTGTGACTCACACTTGAGACTTTAAATTGAAGTAAGGTAGGGAGAGAATTTCTTTGGAGATGTTTGCTATAGGACTCTCATACTTCTTCTTATTTCTTCATTACACTACTCTTTGGAAAGAGAGGACAAAGGTGCTTTTCATTGCTATTCTAGTGAGAGGGGCTTTATTTAAGGAAACCAGCTGAAGATTTTGAAAAGTGTCCACTGAAGTTTGGGGAACACAGTGCCCTGGCGTTTGACTCATACCTGAGAGTTTTAAAGAGGCTGTGGAATTATCCAGAGAGAAAAAGGGTGATATTAGGAGCAAACAGAACTTCCACCTACAGAATGCACAAGCCTGTGAGTGTGTTTTCCACAAATTGGTATGTTGATATGCCATCAGAGAGCTAAAGAGAAAATAGCTTGAAGCCATCTTAGCAGGAACTTGGCCCAAAATAGCTACCTGAAAGAGGGCAGGAGCTCCAGTCTGGAAAGTCTATGGAGTAGCTTACCAGACACCAAGGAACTTAAGAGCCGTCACACATCATGCGGATGAATTTCTTAGAAATCCTTAAAATCACCCCAGGAGTAAATAAGCTGTCTTTGAACAGCTGCCAAACCCAGAGACTGCTGGCTGAATATATCTGTACTCTAACCCCACTCCCTTCCTGGAATGGCCAGAAACTATATAGCTAGTTAGGAAAAGAAGAGATGTGGGAGAGAGAGAGAGAAAACTGATTGTCTTTGCAGATATTCCCCCCGAAACCAAGTTAAATCAAACTTGGAGGTTCATCTTGGGAGGTTCATCACACTGAACAATTTATTATTTAAATGAGACAGGCATAGTGTCTACAACGTACCAGAGGACTATTGCTATTAATATCTGAAAGTGACTGGAAAAGTTATCACTATTATCCAAGAGGCAGGCAAGAGAGTCCACAAAGCAGGTAGGACGGTGTCGACTGAAAAAAATTGAACAACCTGAAAGTTGAGAATTACATTTTATTTGGTGGACAAGACTGAGGACTTAAGCCCAGGACGCAGCCTCTCAGCTCTGAGAGACTGCTCTGAAGAGGTAAGGGAAGAGCCAGGATATATAGGAGTTTTTGCGACAAAGACCAGGTAGTAGTCAGAACATCCAAAGATTACCGTTAATTAAAGAAAACCCGGCATCTCAAGTTAAGGAATTCAGCGCTTTACTATGTATGGGAAAATGCAAGAGTCTGGACTCATTGAAATCATTCCTTTGATATGCACCTCAGCTGTCTGGAGCCAGTATCCTGTGCTTTGTCATCCTGAGTCTCTTCAGGGTGCACCCTCAGGGGGTGACTGAAGCAGCTGATTGCTGGGTGGCTGTAACGTGATAGCTTGATGGCTGCAACATCCTTTGTTTACTGATATGGCAGGCAACATTTTTTCATTGATAATGGCACCATGGTAATGCTTGCACCCTATCAACCTGAACATATTCAATAAGACTGTTAAAAAAATTACAGAGTAAAGTTGATTTCAATATGTAGACCCAGGAAAATACCTCAAAGGTACATTTTAAGTACTGTAACAAAATATAAAATGGATGTAGAAGAATATGAATAGTAAGATCCCATATATGTACTTTTACAAACATGCACGTCTCTAATTAGAGATTTCCATAAGGAAGACAACAATGACGATGAAGACTGGCTGCTATGAGGCTGATGACAAAGAAGATGAAAAAGAGGCAACATATTCTACCTTTGCTCCTACAAGATTGCCCCTTGCTCTGTTTCCACAGCACCAGCTTATTGTCTCTACTTTAAGAGGCTAGCCAATAAAAATAAAGTTTGTCCAAACCTTACATGGATTGAATACCAAGCGCTGTTCCCGCTAATCCTTCTTAGTAGTTCCTTCCCCAGCCTTGGGTATGGTGTGCTCACGTGAATCTGCTGCTCAGTAATCAGCCGAACACTTAAGAGGTACCCCCTACAGATCTCCGGGGTTCTCTCTCTGTAGAGCTCCCTCATCTCCAATACTCTTTGCTGAGAATAAGAGCCACTCTGGTCTCCCTGAACTGTCAGCTCCATCCCAGGGGTCCTCCAGTACCCTGCCTGGAAACTCTAAGGCCAAGAAACTCTCTCTCAGGACTAAGCTCAGGCAGTTCTAGGGTCTCACTTTGTTTATGTCCCATCTCTCAAAACTATTAGGTATAAAATAGTCAACAAGGATATATTATACAACACAGGGAATATTGCCAATATTTTATAATAACTATAACTGAAATATAACCTTTAAAAATTGTGAATCATTATATTATACACCGGTAACTTTTTTTTGGGGGGGGGGCGCTGCACAACGTGGCTTGTGGGATCTTAATTCCCCAACCAGGGATTGAAACCCAGCCACGGCAGTGAAAGCACCAAGTCCTAACCACTGGACAGCCAGGGAACTCCCTATACACCTGTACCTTATATAATATTGTACTGCAACTATACTTCCATTAAAAAAAAAAAAAAAAGAATCAGTGTCCTTTTTTGCCTGATGTTCGGTGTCCTTCAACTGTTCGCTGTTTTGGGTTGTTGCAGGTGAGAAGATGAATCCAAGTCCCACATTGGTCAGAAGTGCGGCTCTAAAGTTTTTAAAGAAGAAGCATCAGGCAAACATACACAATAAAATTCTAAACAAAATGTAAAAGGGAGTCAAATCAAACACATATATCTTCCCTCTCATCCAAGAGGCTTTTGAAATGACAAAAAAGAAATCTCTAAAAGACTGAATCTCCAGTCTTCACCTAGTTAACTCTTCCTTCTGATCTCAGCGCACTCTTTCAGATTCGTTTCCCTCATCTCTCATTTCAAGGCTCTGTATCTTCACAGTTCACAGCATATGCTTCAGGTACACATTTATCTTTATGTAAGCAATCATTTGGTTAATCTCAGTTTCCCTTCCTAGAATGAAAGCTCTATGAGGATAGGTGCCTAGGCTCTTTTTGCTCACTCTTCTCTCCCCAGTGGCTATTTGTTATAGTGGGAAAGAACAAGGAACTGGGTCTGTTAGATAACTTGAAGTACTGCAGGAAGATCAAATGTAGATAGAGTTGCAATGATGGAGAAATTTGAACAGAGAAAAATATTTCCTAAAGATAGGCCATCAAACGTATCTGCTAACATCCTCCCTAGAAGAACTTTGAAAAACTATGCACCCCCCATGTATTTTAAGTGGCACCTACATTTTTCAGCATAATTTGAAATCATTGTGAGGCATGGAATTTCTGATATACTGTAAAAATTGTAACTTAAAAAAACTCATGACATTATTTTAAAAATTGTAATCAATGGAACTTAAATGTCATTATGAGTTTTTACTCATCATCACCGTTAAAAAAAAATACATGAACAAGATCTTTACATTTAGAGATTCTAGATTTTCCTCTTTCCCCAAATCGTCCTAATCTACTTCACGTCTGAACATAGTTTGTTGATCGCTGTTAATGGACAATTAACAAAAACTTAGAAATAAGACACTTGAGACTACAAAGGAGTTCAAATTGAAGTTAGGTAACGAGAGCATGTTTTCCTTTTTCTTACTGGAACATTGTCTAAAAGGTTCACTTTGGATTATTTGATTCTTTGGGGAATTTTACCTTTGTTTAGTGTACTATTTGTTATTTATTAGGGTCTAGGCTTGGTGAAGTTACATGTTAACTTTTACAGATGGTATTCAGTAGAGATGCATTATTTCTCTCAGAGAAAATAACCCTAATAATTTATTTTTCCAGTAAGATATTAAACAACTTTGACTCAAACTTAGCAAATGTATTTCAGCTTGCCTCTCTTAAACTGACAACATAACCACTGTTTGAAATTGCCTTTGAACCAGCTTTCCCACATGCTGTTTTTCTCATTATTTCCCTCATTACTGAGTCAAATAAATATTTGACATGTGTTCACTTTATAACTTTAACTTTGGAAAGTTATTTTTGTGTAACAGCCTACCCTAAGTAAGAAAACGAAAATACTGAATGTATAAGGATTGAAATTTTAACATGTGTTTTATGCCTGCAGGCACAAGGATTTAAGAGCTAAAATAGGTCTTGTGGATTTATTTTTGTTACAGTGATGGTCAGTATACAATTGGTCAAAACAATCTAAGTGCATTGTACATTTTTACAATTATTACCAAATAAAGTTTTCTGGAAACTATACTTCATAAAATATGATAGAAATTACCCTCGTTAATATCTGACAGCTAACATTTAATCTTTTATTAATGGATGGTAAAAAATATTAAGAATTTCACAAGATGAAATGAGTATTGAATGTAAAGGGAATAAATATTTCATAATACGATGATAAAGTAAGTTTTAACTTCATTATCAAAATCCTGAAAGAAATCACATAAAACTTTTATCTTTGAATTTTATCCAGTGTGTCTTGAAAACGTTCTGGGCTTCCAGTTCCATATGACAGTATTAAAATCACTAACCAGTACTGCTTTGGCTGCTGGAAGGTAATTTTCTTTCTGGCTAATGACTCGCCCTTAGGGATAAGTATTGAGAAAAGCTGAAAAGTGTTGCTTGTATTCATATGTAGGAAAATATCATTTTGAGCATTCAATATGTCTTACTAAGTCTTTCTTTTCTTTTGTGTGTCTCCTTCATAGGAGATGCGTTCCTTAACAATAGTCTAACGGAGCCGAGAAAGTCATTAAATAAAAATCATCATTACTCCTACCACTACCCTGTATCACATATCTGAATTCAGAACATTTCATCATGGGGCAAAATACCAAATTTCTAACAGATGGCTCATAACTGAAATATGTAGAAAACGGGAAAATACAGGAAACTTTATATGTTTATGCTTCCTTGATTCAAGTTTAAAGCCGGCTTTCCCTTTGTTGGTGCCCTGGAGATTTTCACACCCTGAGACAACGATCCATAGCAGGACTAAGAGTGGGTGAGAATTGTGAAGAAGACACAGTATGTAATTCTGACATAGAGAGAGAGGAATTCTACTGTGAACTCAGAGCTCTCTCAGTCTAATCAGTTTCAAAGAAATGTACATATGGAAGGTGACTATTTGGGAATTTATGCCTTTAAAATCATTTATTCGTAATTCCCTACCTCCAGAAAAGGTTTGGCTAACCTCCAAGGATGGATCATCTACAGATAGAAGGCTATTTGTCCAAGTCATTCACTGGGAGCTTCAAAGTAGAGAAACACAGAAAGCAGAAGTTGGCCTCTGGGCAGTGTTTTCTAAATTTTTCTCACGATAAGAATCACCTGGGGTTCCTGCTAGGCTTTGCAAATCCCCTGCCCTTCCCTGGAGATTCTGATTCAGTGGGTCTGGAGTGGGACTCTGCAATCTGTAGCTTTAACAAGTGCTCTGGTGATATTTGCACCATCCAAAAACAACACAGGTACACTTTGAGAAAATGTCTCAAGGATGTGGTTTTCAAATTTGGCTTCTCAATTACTGATTTAGGGGAGCTAAAAAAAAAACCCACCCAGGTGCCTGGCTTACTTCAATTAAGTCAGTTTTCCAGGGGATAGAGCACAGCCATAACTTATAACTAAGACTTTTTAAAGCAGTATTAGGTTCACAGAAAAATTGAGGGAAACATACAGAGATTTCCCATATTCCACCTGCCCCCACACATGCATAGTATCCCCCATTATTAAAGTCCCCTACCAGAGTGGTACATTTTAAAACAAAATTTTTATTGAAGTACAGTTGGTTTACAATGTCGTGTTAGTTTCTGGTGTACAGCAAAGTGATTCAGTTGTACATGTATATGTATTCTTTTTCATATTCTTTTCCATTATGGTTTATTACAGGATATTGAATATAGTTCCCTGCGCTCTACAGTAGGACTTTGTTGTTCATCTGTTTTTTTAAACTTTTTATTTTATATTGAAGTATAGTTGATTAACAATGTTGTGTTAGTTTCAGGTGTGCAGCAAAGTGATTCAGTTATACATATACATGTAGCTATTCTTTTTCAAATTTTTTTCCCATTTAGGCTGTTACATAATATTGAGCAGAGTTCCCTGTGCTATACAGTAGGTCCTTGTTTGTTAATCCGTTTTAAATATAGTAGTGTGTACATGTCAATCCCAAACTTTTTACAATTGATGAACCTGCATTGACACCTCATAGTCAACCAAAGTCCACAGTTTACCTTAGAATTCACTCTTGGTATTGTTCATTTCATAGGTTTGGACAAATGTATAATGACATGTACCCATCATTATGGTATCATACAGAGCATTTTCACTGCCTTAAAAGTCCTCTGTGCTCTACCTATTCACTCTTCTCCTCCCCCCAAACTCTGGCAACCAATGATCTTTTTACTATCTCCATAGTTTTGCCTTATTCAGAATGTCATATAGTTTATATCATATAGTATGTAGCATTTTCAGATTGGCTTCTTTCACTTAGCAATATGCATTTAAGGTTCTTCCATGTCTTTTCATAGCTTGATAGGTCATTTGTTTTTAGAGCTGAATAGTATTCCATTTTCTGGATGTACCATAGTTTATTTATCCATTCACCTACTAAAGGACATCTTGGTTGCTTCCAAGTTTTGGCATTTTTGATTAAAGCTGCTATAAACCCCAGTGTGCAGGTTTTTGTGTAGACAAAAGTTTTCAGTTTCTTTGGGTAAATATCAAGGAGCATAATTGCTAGATCATATGGTAAGAGAATGTTTAGTTTTGTAGGAAACTGCCAAAGTTTCTTCCAAAGTCGCTGTACCATTTTGCATTTCCACCAGCAATGGATAAGAGTTCTGTCACCCCACATTTGGTGTTGTCAGTGTTCTGGATTTTGGCCATTCTAATAGCTGTGTAGTGGTATCTCGTTGTTGTTTTAATTTGCATTTCCCTGATGACATATGATGTGGAGCATCTTTTCATATGCTTATTTGCCATCTGTAGAGACATCACTTTTTAAAGTTCCTCAGATGTAGTGCAAAATCTGGAATGGAGGATGGTAGCAAACTACTTCACACGGGCCAAATCTGTCCCATTGCCTTGTTTTATAAATGTAGTTTTATTGGAACATAGCCACACCAATTTGTTTATGCATTGTCTATGACTGTTTTCATGCTACAATAGCATGGTTGAGTAGTTGTGACAGAGACCATATGGCCTGTAAAGCCTGAAATATTTACTAGCTGGCCCTTTATAGAAAATGTTTGCTTACCACTGCCTCATATTTAAAGCAATCATCGTGGTCCTTTAAGAATTAATTTAGAAAGAGCAAGGGTAGCTGAGGCCTTGTACCCCGACTCAGAGAAACATGGCTGATAGCTTCAGGTTCTCTGTCAATATTGTTCTTCTTTAATAAGTGGTTGATTTACCAGGAAAGGGCTCCTAGTGGGGTCTGAGGGAAACAGAGCAAGGTTTGAGGTAACTCCAGACCTCTACGACACAGAAAAATACTTATTTATGAGATACATGTTTGGGACTGAATTTTACTCATGGCAAACTAGTATATGAATAGAATTCCATTGTCCAAAGTAGAGGAAGTCGGTTAAATACTTAGGTTTGGAATTAATCCATAGCCAAGTTTCCAACTGTAATGTAAATTCTACAGAAAATGTTCAAGTCTATATGAATAAACTGTAGTCTCTGCTGAAGCACACTATAGGGGTCTTGCATAAATGGAAACCATTTTTTTATATGGGAAGACAATATTGGTTATCAATTTCTCCTGTACTAATCTGTAACTTCAACACAATTCAAAATGGGTTTACTTTTATCAATTAAAAATAATTGAAGCAAATATAAAATAATTAAGACAGAAGAAATTCTAGAGGAAAAATTACAAAAATAGAAATGAAGGGGGAGTTTCACTCCAGATATTCATTTTTTTAATAATGTCTACAATGGAATGTGTTGTTCACTCAGAATAGACAAATCACTGGAATATATTAATATATGAAAAATTAGATTTTTATATCAGTTGGGGAAAACAATAGATTTCTTTCGTTATCTCTCAAATATCATGAAAAGTGTTCACTAATCACAAGAGTTTGAGAGGAACCATATAAAAGCTAAATTCTATAACTTTAGGTTTCCTGGATGATGTGTGACTACATAGAGGAAGATAAACAAGGGCCTGGAAATCAATAGATAGCATTTGCCTATGACATGGTCAGTCTCAGACTGTCTAATAAATGATGTTAGAAAAATCTGTTTGGTATATATAGAAAAATAAAACCTGATCCCTGCTTTAGCAAATATAAAAAGGTGAATTCCAGATGGTTTAAAAAGCTACATATGAAAGACAAAATTATAAAGTTAGTATAGAATAATTTAGAAGAATATATTTGTCAACTAAGTTTGAATAAGGCTCAAAAAGCATCAGTCATGAGGCCCAGAAAATGACTGATTTGATTACATCAAAATAAAGGTTTTTTTTTTTCCCCAATGAGGGACACCCATAAAAAGTCTAACAGATAAAAGATATTTCAACATCTAAAACTGATAAAACATAAACAGAGGATATAAACAAACAATTCAGCAAAGAGGATACCCAACAGGTGAATGAATATATGAAAAGATAATCAAACTCATTTGTAATAAAAAAAAGAAATTACAATAACAAGAACATATCACTTTACATTGGCAAAGAAGAAAAAAATTGCACATTGCGAGTATTGGTGCAGATGTGGATAATAGGAACCCCTGGGTCCTGACGTTGGGTTGTATCGACTGTTGCAAAGCAATTTGTCAGTATTTAGTCAAATTAAAGTTGAATGTACTCTATGATTTAGTTATACCACTAAACCTATAACTGGAAAAAATCCAAATGT
The DNA here is from genome assembly GCF_005190385.1 of Monodon monoceros. Classification (NCBI taxonomy): domain Eukaryota; kingdom Metazoa; phylum Chordata; class Mammalia; order Artiodactyla; family Monodontidae; genus Monodon; species Monodon monoceros. Next base: position 23,997,733 of record NW_021703779.1, on the reverse strand, counting down.
CCTCAACAGGTGAAGGGATAAACAAATTGTGAAGAGTCACAAAATAGAATGATATTCTGATACATACTGTATTCGTTTCTTAGGGTTTCTGTAACAATGTACCACAACTTAAAAAAACAGAAATTTATTGTCTCACGGTTCTGGATACTGAAAGTCTGAAATCAAAGTGTCGGCAGTGCCATGTACCCTCCGAAACCTGTAGGAGAGAATCTTTCCTTGCCTCTTCTCAGCTCCTGGTGGTTTCCAGGCAACCTTTGATGTTCCTTGACTTGGAGATGCATCACTCATCATCTGTCATTACGTGGCTTTCTTCCTGTGTGTATCTGCACATAGACTTCTCTCTGTGAATGTCTGTGGCTATGTCCACATTTTCCCTTTTTCAAAGGACACCAGTTGGATGTGGATTTGGCACCACCTTGCAGCTGTAGCACTTCAATCTCTGCCTCTGTCATCACAGGACATGTTCCTCACGCATGTGAGTGTCTGTGTGTCTCTTCTCTTCTTATGAGGACACTAGTCATAGTGGAATAAGGGTCCACCCTACTCAAGTACGACCTCATTTCAACTTAAATAATTACATCTGCAATGACTCTATTCCCAGATAGAGTCACATTCTGTGGTACTGGGTGTTAGAACTGCAAGATATCTTTTGGGGGGACAAATTTCAACCCATAATACACACTAAAACATGGGTGAATCTTAAAAAACAATTATTCTGAATGAAAGAATCCTGACAAGAAAAATATATATATACTGCATGATCCTATTTAAATAAAATTTCAAGAAATTCAAACAAATGTTTAATAGCATAAAAAGGTTGCCTACAAAATGCGTCGGGGGCTGGTGTTGAGGGTTAAAGGATAGCTCATAAAGGGCCATGAGGAAACTTTTGGGGAACTATTCACTTTGAATATGTGCAGTACGTTCAGTGAGAATTATACCTTAATATTTGTTTAAAAATAGGCATAAGTTTTCATATTCCTAAAAAAGCATGAAGTATTATGCATTTCAGGATTCTAAATTTTATGCAGGCTTTGAAACTGTGATATAAAGAAAAAAGGTATAAAGATGTCTTAACTCACAATTTTTCTTTATTTTTTGACCCATGTAGATATGCTTGTATTGGAGGGAAGTATATATTATTTTATTAATAACTCTAAGTAATATGTAATGCTTTTTAAAGTCATATTGTAATGGTCTAAATGTATATGCCTGTACCTAAGATGCTCCTAGCATGTGTCCCTAGGAAAGGTTTGAACTAACTCTAGTCTCATTAAATTCAAATGAATGCCAGGCATTATAATTGTTTTTGCCTCTCAAAGAATGAGCAGATTTTATTGTGTGGGTATTAATAGTGGTCCTGCTCTAGAAATTCATTCTTTTTGCATTCTTCATTGCACGGATGCATATTCCATCCCAGCAGTAATGCAACAATCAGGTTAACAGACCATCTATTGTGCTGTTGTGCTTAACCATAGTGGCAGGAATGGAATCCATTTACACCACAAACCTAGAGAACTTTAAATCCTGTTGTTTTAACAGAGGGTGCTATTTAGCAATGAGTTTGCCCTTCCTGCTTCCCTTCAACTACCCTTAAGGATTTAGGAAAAAAGGGAAAAAGGGAATTTCTCCAAATCTTTCTGAATGCTCTTTCTGTCCTTTCTCTTTCCCTATTCCCCCCTGATTATTTTGCTCACACACGCACACACACACACACCCCGCCACTTTCTTCTCTCCTACTTTATTGAAATTCCTTCCTCATTAAAAAATGACCTAGTGGGCTTCCCTGGTGGTGCAGTGGTTGAGAGTCCGCCTGCCGATGCAGGGGACACGGGTTCGTGCCCTGGTCCGGGAAGACCCCACATGCCGCGGAGCGGCTGGGCCCGTGAGCCATGGCTGCTGAGCCTGCGCGTCCGGAGCCTGTGCTCCGCAACGGGAGAGGCCACAACAGTGAGAGGCCCGCGTACCGAAAAAAAAAAAAAAAAAAAAAGTAATAAAATGACAAGAAAATGAAGTATCAAAAAAGCACTTTAGGGTTTTGTATTATTTTTTTAAAATTATATCTAAGGTGGTCTAAATGATTAAATCAACACCTTTTAAGCTTTATTGTCATTGTTCCTCTTTCCATACAACTGTTTATTTTTATTTCAGCTTTGAAAGTTTCTGGCCACACAAGGCATTTGTTATAGATAAACTCTCTAAATGGTAAGTTTAAAGAGAGGAATTGAGAATAAAAATTTTAGGTCACATCTAATGAATAGTGTTTACTTAGTAACATGTTTTACAAGTACAAAAAACCTTGATGATAAATTAGGTTAGGACTTAATAATTTATGTGAAAAATTACCATTTTCTGATGTCTAAAATATCTAGCAATTTATAAAATATTCTAGATACATAGCAGAATGGAAAATGACTATTAATTCAGCCTCATGATTTTCTTAACTCTATTTGGTAAGACAGTATAACCTTTTATTTCTTTTGAACCAAAACTAAAATAAAATATCAAAATAACTCAAAAGTTCAAAAATATAATTTCTCTTGGGTTTGTAGTTATCTTTGCCAAGTATACTATATCTTATAATAGTTCTCATATTTAATATATCTTAGATAAATAATCCAATTTTCCCTCTTTAAGAACTCCTTGAACAGGTGTTAGAATTTTTTTAAGAGTAATTGATCTTTTTATTCAGCATTAAGTTAGTTGTCTGATGAAACTTTATATATAGTACGTTATATTTTATTTCAGAAGTCTTCCGGATTTCTTTTCTTTTCCTGAGGCATCAAAGAGCAGTTATTAAGGTAATTATTTTTCCCATTTTCTCCTGGTTATATTTCAATCCAACTTGCATGACGTTTCATTCTTTACTAATCTTACCTGGCGGTTCCATTGATTGCTGCCAATTTTTTTTTGGTGGGCATTTTACCCTCATAAAAATGTACGTAGTATACAGCTATTGTAGAGACATACTGTGGTTAAAATGGTGAAAGATCAATGTATGGATGAGCAAAAATGTCACTGAGTCTGAGAGGTCTTGTTCTAGCATCCTGCTTCATATGCCAGGCAGATTTATTCACACCCTCTCCTGAACTCAGTTTGTTCTTATTATAGTATAAAGTCTTTAATTTTTTTAAAGTTAGTTTATATATGTGTATTTCTCCTGTAGATAACAAGCTTCTTATGGACTAGGTCTAGATTTTACCAGTATTTAGGAGAGCCTTAATAAATGTGTATTGAATTAATGCCGAAATACCTCCTGGTCTTCCTTAATACATATCCATTAATGACACATTTTAATTTTTTATGTTATATATTATTTATAAATATATTATTTATGTTACAAATATATTATTTTCAAATGCATATATTTCCTCTCCTTTCATGGAGTTTTAGTCAGGAGTTGGGGAGATGCATGCGCTGTGACGGCGGACATATTTTAGACAATATATTACCAAAATGTGAATCTTGAAAATAAGATTTTTTTTTTCTAGATTTTTACTTTAAATGTATGGAAAGGGAAAAGGAATATGTTTATAGAGAAGATAAAAGTAAATATGACAAATGGCTTCTTAGGTAGTCTACTTTTCATTATTACTAATCTGGATATGTCCTCTCAGAGAAGGAAATATGTAGTATATGTTTGCAGATGCAGAATTCATTTATGATACACATAGTGTGATGAAAGTAATGTATGTTTGTGTGTCCGTACGTATATATATGTATATGTGCATATAGCTGTACCTAGGCATATAAGTCATGCAACTTTCCAGTGAGCCAGTGAGTTACAGAAGTTAATCATAGTGGGGTATGGCAAGTATAGTGTGGTTTTGAATTACACACTCCCCATTTCCTCACTGTGTGCTTGAATAAAGAATATGACTACAGCCATATAGACGTACTTTATTTTTCATATCCACCCAGAGAAGATGAGTATGATAAGTTATCATTTTACACATGCACACATCGTATACTCCCTTTCTACAATCTCTTTTTCTACAGTAATTTCCTCCTCACCACCGGTGACTTAGATAGTGAGAAGAGTCACTTTGGGCCTTTGAATGTTTTGGAAAATACAATGGTCATTTGCATCCTTTTGTCTCAGCCCCCACTGCAGGTTAGAGGGAGGCAGAGTGGTTCTTAGTCCACAATCCCTTTCCCAGTCTCACTTTAACTTCCTCCTCACCTTGGACAAAAGTAAAGACCTTATGAATTTGAAGTCCATTGAGATCAGAGAGGTTTAGATCCCCCTTAGACTAGTTGACTTACTTTCATTCTTTAATTTTTTCTTTCTTTTTAATACTTTTTAAGTCTTAGAAAGCAGATCATGCTGGTATGTGGGGAAATTGATTTGAAATGACTGTAGAGGCTGGATATCAAACACATTCGTTTTGTAGTAAATGGGAGGGAAAATCTGTGAATGATTTCTGAGTCAGCCTGGAGCACAGTGCCACCTAACAGCTGCGCCAAAGAAATAATCAGTATCACAACCAATTATTCTCCTGTTAAATGATGTTAAATTGGCATGTTAATTCAGGGCCACCTCTAATATCACCTTTTGTTTGTTGTTTGTGTAAAGAAAGGGAGCTGACATTTAATGGTCGTCTAATATGAAATGTGATCTGTGCATTAGAAGTGTTGCGTGGGAGAATCTGTAGACTAATTTATGAAACATTGCCATAGAAATAAATAGCTTTCGCACATGGGTGTTTGCTTCCCCTTTATGATGCTCCAGCCTTTGCTTTACCCCTGCCCGGTTCCTCCTTGTCTGCACTTGGCCGGGATTCCCTGTCGGCTGGTGTATGTATTCTCCCTTTGTCCTTCCGGCAGAGAAACAAGGGAGGACTGGCGATACGGGCCACCTAAGGCAAATTTTGGACCCTGGTGGCAGTAGATCCGCTTTTCCCGGAGCTGTGCACAGAGCATTGTCATTCCTGCCTGGGGACCGGCTGTCTGACTAGGCCACATTCGTCAATGAGTGAACATATCTCTCGGTTCTCCAGTGTTCTTGGTCACACATATATGGACTGTCCAAGAGGCAGTAGGAATTACTGACAGGCCCAGTCCAACCTCTGTGCAGACCAGTGAATTCTAGAAGGTTGTTACTACCTGAGAGCTTCCCATAGAAATGAATAACTTGGACATTGAAGAGCAGAACTGAATAGGAGACCATTTTGCAAGAGTTCTGACCTGAATGGGGCAAAGCTGAGTGCCCTGATTTTCAGTATTACTGTACTGAAACATTGATACTTTTTGTTTTGTTTGAAGGTTGATTTCATTTCCTATTACTCCTAACTTCATATTCAACTCACTGAAAATTTAGACTGAAGTATTTGGAAGTAGCCTCCAGTTCTTTTACATCTTTTCTGTATTTTTTTAATTTTAATTACTTCCACATGACTGGGGTGAACTGCCCTGGTCCTGTAGAGATTGCAAACAGGAATATGAGATTTCTTTTTGTTTTTTTAAGTTTTTTTTGATGTGGACCATTTTTAAAGTCTTTATTGAGTTTGTTACAATATTGCTTCTGTTTTATGTTTTGGTTTTTTGGCCGAGAGTCATGTGGGATCTTAGCTCCCTGACCAGGGGTCAAACCCGCATCCCCTGCCCTGGAAGGTGAAGTCTTAACCACGGACCACCAGGGACGTCCCAATATGAGATTTCTGATGGCGCACAGCCCAAGCAATGCCTCCTTAAGCAAATTCTTACAGGAACTTAAGAAGAACAGAGTTACCACCACAGTAAGAGTGTGTGAAGCTGCATGTAACACTGCCATTTTGGAGAATGAAGGTATCCAGGTTCTGGACTGGCCTTTTGATGATGGTGCGCTACCATCCAGTCAGATCGTTGATAAGTGGTTAAAACTTGTAAAAAAGAAATTTCTGATCCTAGTTGTTGTATTGTGGTCCACTGTGCTGCAGGTCTTGGGAGAGCTTCAGTGCTGGTTGCCCTAGCTTTAATTGAAGGGGGAATGAAGTATGAAGATGCAGTGCAATGCATAAGACAAAAGCAATGTGGAGCTTTTAACAGCAAGCAACTTTTGTATTTGGAAAAGTATCTTCCTACGATGTGCTTGCGCTTCAGAAACACCAGATACAGTTGTTTCAACCAGTGAAAGAGCGCCGCCTGATGCTATGACCTTGGAAAAGAAACTTGAGATGGAACCTCATATATGTCAGCCGTTATGGAGACTTGGTAAATACTAAGTCCAATGAAGCTTGCATAGGAACATTGAAAGGCAGTTGTAGCAGGCCACAGGCTTACCAGAATTAGAGCCTTCTCTCTCTTTCCTGTTATTTTGAGACTTAGTAAAAGACTCTAGCTCTCCAATATCTAAAATGTGTGTTTCTATTTGTATCAATTGTATCTTATCAATATACAAGAAATTTAGAGTAGTGAGGTGCCAAAATACCCAGCACGATACTTGTATACTTTTGGTGTCATGTAGTCCTTAGGAGGTTTATTCCTTAAGTCATTTCAAACATTGAAGGTAGGGCCTATGTGAACACCAGCTCACGTGATATCTTCCATATGCAAACTGATATATAGTAGGGTTTGTACAACCATTAATTTTGCTGGATTTGTCCAAAGTCTTAGGTAATTTTGAATTTGTTTCTATAAACTCAATGTTTGTGCTGTTATAAAAGCTTCCATTTTGAAAAATCAAACACACACAAAACTCTTGTTGATAGTTCAGTCTATGTTGCACAGAAGCACATAGTTTCCAGACAAATAAGAATTATAGCCAATTTGAAGTTTGCGGTTTGGGGTGCAACGTAACAGAGAGGGCCTGAGAAAAGAGTGGGCAGGTTAGGGCAGGGGGGCTATATTTCCAGTAAAATTTTTCCAAATGTTTTTAAATTCAGTAAATATTTTTAAAAGGTTAAAATACTTTCTAATTGTAGCTGTAAGTCTGATAATATTCTGGAAACCCTGTAAAGTTTTGTTCCATACCTATTAGAAGTTATTTACCAACTATTATTCAAATTGGAAGTTGGTTAAAATTAATTAATTAATTAATTAATTGTAGTCAGAAGAAGAGTAATAATTAAATTAGTATTACACATATTTTGTTTCAGATAAAGGTCAAAATTCAACATATTTTTATTTAAAGCAGTTCTAAATGATGTGGCTACAAACATTCATAGGGAAATTAATGACATACCTTTCAAGGAATAAATACATGAGTTGTTTTTGTAAAATAAAAAAAAAAAATCTCATTTTACTAATTGAAATATTGGGCATTGAATACTTTCTAAACTCTAGGCCGAGAAAAATGCACTGGAACTCCAAGGGAGGGTAGGATACTCTAATGGCCTTCACAAGGTAACAATCTTGTAAAGCATTAATACAACTTCTTGAAAACTGCAAGTGCGGTGATAGTTGGTAAGGATAAACAACTTCAGGAGCACAAAGGTGAAACTTAGCCATCGCTGCTCCTGGGAAAGAGCGGTCAGATAACTTTTACAGAAAAGGACAATACCAAGGAGGGATGGTGCGGTAGATTGAATTACTGGTCTTATTCCCCACTCTCAATATAAGTATTCTTCCACCCTGTTGCCAGGGCCTTACGCTTGCTGAACTGCATTTCCCTGCTTTTTGAACTTGTATGTGGCCATGTATGTATCTTGCTTTGGCCAATGGAATGTTAGCGAGTGCGATGTAAGCAAGGGCTTGAAATATTTCATCACAGGTTGGCTTGGCCCTCGACACCTCTGCCACCTCCATGAGAAAAAAATGCCCTAGCTATCCATTGCTCCTTTAGTTGGGGTTGCAGAATGATACACACAGGGCAGACTTAAGCTTGATATATTACCTGTAGCTAAGTCCAGTTGAACTGCTAGGTACCAGCTAAGCCAAGCCTACATCAGCCAAACCCTAAGCCACTGAAAAACTGAAATGTTTTATTATGCAGCATTATTGTGGCAATAGCTATCTAGTACAGTTAGCCTTTCAGCAGCTATTTTTTAAAAGTGTGACATGCAGAAGTAATAATTTATGGACCAGCTGAAAACTCTAAAATATTTGATTAATTGAACGTCATTATTACTGTAATGTAATGTACATAGGACCTAGTATGCTTTAATACAAAGTTTGAATTTATTTGAATATCTTTGAAATTGTTTCCTGAAGGGTAAGGATCATTCTCAGTTTTCATTGTATGTAAACACTTCACACAGTGCCTGATACAGAGTAATCAACTTCATTGAAATAAATGAATTTAGACACTCTAAAGCAATCGCCTATAATTGTTATAAACATAGTTGAACATAATCCAGTGTAAAATCCTAGACTGGAGAATTTCATATTTTGTGATCCATACTATGGTCAGCAAGTCTTTGTTTAGTTTTAATATTAGGACCAAAACCAAAGATGGGAGCTTTACAAACTGTGGTGTCTAAAAACTGATGTATTGTTACTGAACCAGGTCCGTTTGCCCAAGGCACAGTAAGTCAAACGCTTAGATGCCGAGGTTTGTGGCCAAGAGTTTATTCACAAGGCAGCCAAGCAAGGAGATGGAAACCAAGTCTCAGATCTGCCTCCCGGAAGGGGAGGGTGTTGGAATATTTATGGGATAAGCAGGGTGATCTTCAGCGTGGGGAAAGGTGATTGGAGATAGGCGAAAAGGTGAGGAAATTGGTTTTCTGCGCAGGTGCATCTGGGTTACATGCTTCTGCAGATTCAAAGTGGGGTCTCTTAGCATGATCTGGGGGAGGAGTTTCTGGCCCTCTGACGTCAACAGGCCATCATCCCACACCTGCGCAAGCACAGTTTCAGGGTCGGTTTCCTACCTGCTTTAGCTGGCTTGCACTGGACAGGAGCTGACTTCAAGTTCCTGTAAAACAGCTGGGCTGCCATGAAGCTGGGAAGGTATGTAATTAAAGAGAGGGGAAAAAGAAAGGAAAATAAAATAACTAAAGCAAGCTTCTTCAGTGAAGGCAGGCTACAAGCAGGGTTTTTTTTTTTGCGGTACGCGGGCCTCTCACTGCCGCGGCCTCCCCCGTCGCGGAGCACAGGCCCCGGACGCGCAGGCCCAGCGGCCATGGCCCACGGGCCCAGCCGCCCCGCGGCACGTGGGATCCTCCCGGACCGGGTCACGAGCCCGCGTCCCCTGCATCGGCAGGCGGGCCCCCAACCACAAGCAGGGGGGTTTTTAACAAGCTGTTCCCTTAGCTGCTGTTCTATAAGACAAGCTCAAGAATTCCTGTTAGTCATCAGCTTCTGTTAACTCTACGGGGCATGTTTTCGGTATTTCTTTCCTTAAATTTAGGATACACTGTGATATTTAACCTACCTACGTATAATTTAATAGAACTAAACACACTAGTTCCTTGTGAGAAATTTTGTTTTCCACAGCTTTTCCCTCCTTTTGTTACCGATTGAATTGGGTCCTGCTGCTCACTGCTTACAAAATCAAACGCATAAGCGTTGGTAGAGGGGAAAGTTGTCTTTAATAAGAATGCTGGCAACCTGGGGAGATGGTGGGCTCAGTGTCCCCAAAGAACCACTTCTGAAGAGTCTGCTCGGCCATGAAAGTTTTCAAGGAACAGGGGGAAGTGATCTCGGTTAATCATTGAGATAGGAGGGTCAGAGTCATGTCATCCCCTACTGCATGCAGGCTCCTCGGGATCTTCCTCTAGATGTTATCTTGTTCACACAGTTGGTCACACAGTTTGTTTGTGAGATTATGGAAGGGGAAGCTAGGGAAGAGATCTGGTCATTGGTTAATTACTTATTCTTCATTCCTACTTCTTTTGGTCTACGGAAAGAACCGACACGTTAGACAAGGTATTGTGTGATTAAAAGATTTGAAAAGTGTGCTCAGGTGGAGATGAGTAGAGCACGGGGGTGCCTGGTTAAAAGTTAGTTACCAATATAGCTTTGTTAAAATGACAAGGAAAGGGGCTTCCTGCTGAGGGCAGTTTCTTGCAAAGAGCTGCTTACCCTTTCTTTACCTGAATCCAAAATCCAAAGTGACACCTTTTCCAGCTAATATATTATGAGTGACAAAACTCTGAAAAATGCTAACATATCTTTCTTTTTGATGGCAAATAAGCAAAGTAAAGCAGTAATACTTCCCAGTTGATTCTGATGGGGGTAAATTATAGACATATACATAACTGCTATTTTTGTCATCTGAGTTGACATCGACTACAAATTGACACCAACACAGTGAAAAACTGGTCCAAAATGTGGGTCATAAGAGTTTATTGTATATAAATTCTTGCAATGATAGACCTAGCTGTCTTACTGAAAAATAAATCGTAATCTCATTTAACAACACAAACTGTGAATAATTCATTTAAAAATAACGCATAGAATTTCAAATTTAATTTTGCTTTAAATATTATCCATACACTATAATTGGGCATTTTACACATTTTAAGATTTCTTTAATTCAGTTATTTTCTCTTTTCCTTAAATATCTTTGGTTCATGTAAGCACTAAAATTGTTTGGTCTTTCTCTGATATGCTAAATTCATGTTTCCTTCTGAATATAAAATACAGTATGCCACTTTCCAGAATTGTGTCAACCTGTATCATCTATATTATTCTTCCAAAATATTTCATTGAAAGGTTATATTTAAATCAAATTTCAAGGACACGTAATATGTCATTCGGAATTACAAAAAACCCAAAAAATATACAAATAGCTAAAACTAGACACATCTCCACGTCCAGAAATATATATACATATGA
>NW_021703779.1:23771027-23986635 GCF_005190385.1 Monodon monoceros | reverse complement strand
ATTTGGCTCAGTGTTTGTGTGTATTAGTTTGAGTTTGAGCTTGTGTTACTTAGGAAGTTGAAAGCGAGTACTTTTTTAAAAAAAATTATTCATGTATTTATTTATTTTTGGCTTTGTCGGGTCTTGGTTGCTGTGCGCGGGCTCCCTCCAGCTGCGGTGAGAGGGGGCCACTCCTCATTGCAGTGAGTGTGCTTTTCATTGCGGTGGCTTCTCTTGTTGTGGAGCACAGGCTCTAGACGCATGGGCTTCAGTAGTTGTGGCACGTGGCCTCCGTAGTTGTGGCTCATGGGCTCTAGAGTGCAGGCTCACCAGTTGTGGCGCATGGGCTTAGTTGCTCCGCAGCATGTGGGATCTTCCTGGACCAGAGCTCGAACCCGTGTCCCCTGCATCGGCAGGCGGATTCTTAACCACTTCGCCACCAGGGAAGTCCCGAAAGCAAGTACTTTCAAACTACTTTTCATTAAAGTGTTTCCTCTTTTGGTAGATCTATCAAAATTGTAACTTTGCTCCAATCAGAGGCTACTTTGTAAGACACAAAGATGTGACAATGGTTTAAATGTTGAATCTATGATGATAAATCTGTTATTTGAAGAATTACAAATGTATTTTAAGTTTTGAAAAATTTTATGAACCTCCCTCTTCTCCATGCTATCTAACCCTCCAAATAGAATCACAGTTATAGAGCATATACTTATTTAGATCTATAATAAAAATACTCTCTAATTTAAAATATTTCCTTTTACTTCTTTACAACAGTAGTACCCATGTAACTATAGAAGTATATCACATGAGCTTTGCTATTAAGAATACAAAAAGAAAGATGATGGATCTTGGAGTTAGGTATTCTTTTTCTAAAATGTTAGTATTTTAGAAAATAATTATATTGAATTAAAATAAAAATCAAATTTAATCTCTTCAATTTTATCTTCAGAAATTTGTGTACTCTTCTGATTGAGTCATTAGCTATTATTTTATATTGATACAACTCTATTATGTTTAAGATTATTTGCAAATATCAGAAAGTTTGGAGCAGATAATTCTCTCTGTCTCCCTCTCTCTCTCTCTCTTTCTCTCTCTCTCTTTCTCTCTCTGTCTCTTCTCTCTCTCTCTCTCTCTCTCTCTCACACACACACACACACACACACACATTCTTCATTCCCTTAAAACATTTTTGCCAAGTCATAACATTGCAGTGGTCTATATTTAGACAGATAGACAGTTTTATTCCAGTGCTTTATATGTATATAATGTGCTGTAACACAAAGACAAATTCAATTTTTGTTTTGTTTTTTTAGCTACACAAGCTATACAAGGAATGCCTGTTTATAATACATGAGCTGAAGAGCTTGAACATGCCTCACCTTGAGGAACATAAGCTGTCCTACTACTTCTTTGGCAAATTTAAATGCTGTGATCAAAACCAGCAATTATCTTTCTTTATTAACAGCTATAAAGAGGCTATTTGCTTCCATGTTAGTGCTTACTAAATTGATCCTGGTTTTATTGAGTGCCAAATATGAATATGTTGATGCCTCTCCATATTAGTATAGTATACAATTGCAGTTCTTCTTGAGGAAAAATTAAATGAAATTTTGGTAGAACTATCAGTTTATAGACACTAAGTCATATGGAAAATTAACAAATTTACTGGTATCTTTTACAGCTTGCTTTATTGAAAACATGGTCACAATGATTAAATGAGCAAAGATAATGGTTGTACGGTGCAATATCAATTGCCTGTTATTGCACCTACCAAATACCTAAACAGAAGGAAAACATGTAAGCACCATCACTGTGAAACTAATACTTTATAGTCTGAGTTTTGCATAAATTGAGATGGACCTGTCTATAAAAGACAAGTCAGTCTCTCTATATCTGTAGTGAATGCTTACTTGCCTTTTGGGTTAAGCATCACAAAGTACTTACTAATCAAAGCGCAAATTAACGTAGAGCCCTGAGAAGCCATCATATTAAATTCAATTTAATGAAGTTGATGCATATCTCTCGTTTTGGGCTCTCAGGGTTTTTTTCCAGGATTATTTTTTTCTGATAGCTTTATAGAAATATAATTCACACATCAAACAACTCACCCATTTAATATGTACAATTCAGTGGTTTTTAAGTATAATCACAGAATTGTACAACCATCACAATACATTTTAGAACATTTTCATCACCTCAGAAGGAAAGCCCGTACTATTTAGCTATCACCTGTTAGTCCCCTAACCCTAAGCAATCACCATTCTACTTCTACCTCTATTTGCCTATTTTGGATTTTTCATGTAAATGGAAATGTATAGTATAGTATATTTTGCAACTGGATTTTTTCACTTAGCCAAAATGTTTTCAGAGTTTATCCATGTTGTGGGATGTATCAGTACTTCATTCCTTTTTATAGCCAAATACTATTCCATTGTTTGAATATACCACTTTTTCTTTGCTTATTCATCAGTTGACAAATATTGGGTTTCTAGCTTTCGGCTATTATGAAGAATGATGCTATGAACAATAATGTGCAAGTTTTTGTGTGGACATATATTTTCATTTGTTTTCATTCGAAAGTTAGGAGTGAAATTGCTGGGTCAAATGGTAACTATTTAACTTTTGGAGGAACTGCCAGACTGTTTTCCAAAGTGACCGCACCATTTTGCGTTACCATGAGCAGTGAATGAGGATTTCAGTTTCTCCTGTATCCTCACCAATCCTTGTTATTATCTGACTTTTTGATTATCATCCTACTGGGTGTGAAGTATCTCATTGGTGTTTTGATTTGCATTTTCTGAGGACTAATGATATTGAGCATCTTTCCATATGTTTATTGGCCATTTGTATATTTTCTTTGGAGAAGTGTCTATTCACATTCTTGCCCATTTTTGATTTGGGTTGTTTGTCTCTTTATTATTGAGTCTTAAGAAATTTTAAAAATTTTACTTATACTTTATTTTTTGAGTGAGAAATCACATCTTTATTTTCATTATTTCCAGCCTTATTGAGGTATGATTGACAAATAAAAATTGTGCATATTTAGATTGTTTATTATTTTTTAAAGTGTACAAAGTGTTGACTTAGTATACATATATATTGTGAAGTGATTACCAAAATCAAGTTAATTAACACATTCATCACCTCGCAGTTATCTTTTTCTGTTTTGTTTTGCCGTGAGAACACATGATTTACTCTTTTAGCAAGTTTTAACTATACAATACGGTATTATTAACTATAATCACCATGCTGTACATTAGATCCCGAGCACATATTCACCTTATTACCTGGAAGTTTGTGCCAACTTTGCCAACATACACCTCCACATTCCCCCACCCCCAGCCCTTAACAACCACCATTCTACTCTCTGCTCCTATTAGTTTGAGTTTTTTAGATTCCACATATAAGTGAGATCATACAGTATTTGTCTTTCTGTGTCTGGCTTATTTCACTTAGCATAAGGTCCTCTAGTGTGATATTGTGATTTCTAATAAGAAATATATATTTGACCTTCATCCTCTTTTCTGGTACAGAGCTTCTAAAACGCTTGGAGTTTCCCTAAGTGAAGAGAACAGTAGAGGTGTCTTTTGTTGTGTTGATATCAGAGGTGACTATTGGAAAGCGCCTAAGGATAGGGGCTGGTTGCCAGGGAAGCCAACCTTGTGATTAGAGGGTTGGAACTTCCAGTCCCACCTCCAGGCCTCGGGGGAGGGGAGAGGAGAAAGGATGGAGATTGAATTCAATTGCCAATGGTCAGTAATTGAATCAATCATGCCTATGTAATGAAGCCTTCATAAAAACCCCCAAAGGGACAGGGTTTGGAGAGCTGCGTGGAAATTAGGGGAGAATGGCAGGCTTGGAGAGAGCATGGAAGATCAGAGCCATTCCCACATACCTTGTCTTATGCATCTCTTCTGTATGGCTGTTCCTGAGTTATATCCTTTTATAATATACTGGTGATCTAGCAAGTAAAATGTTTCCCGAGTTCTGTGGGTAGCTCTAGCAAATTAATCAAACCTAAGGAAGAAGGGGGTCCTGGGACCCTCTGATTTATAGCCAGTCTGTCAGAAGTACAGGTAACAACCTGGGCTTGCCACTGAAATGTATGCCCAGAAATGTATGTGGGTGGGTGGGGCAGTCTTGTAGGATTAAGCCCTTTATATGTGGAATCTGATGCTATCTCCATGTAGATAGCATGAATTGCATTGGTGTGGGGAAGCCTACCAGAACATATGTTGAAATTGGTTCCAGAAATCCAAAAGATGTAGGTTTATCCATGTTGTCACAAATGGCAGCTTATATTTTAGGTACAAATCCCTTATCCAATATGATATCCAAATATCTTCTTCCATTCTGTAGTTTGTCTTTTCATGCTCCTTATAATGTCCTTTGATGTTTAAAATTTTTATGACGTCTAATTTATCTATTTTTTTTGTTTGGATCATTCTCCTTTTGTTATCATATTTAAAAATCCATTGCCAAACCCAAGGTTACAAAGATTTACCCAAATGTTTTCTTCTTTGAGTGTTATAGTTTTGACTTTTACATATAGGTCACTGATTTATTTTGAATTAAGTTTTGTACGTTCTTTGAGGTAAGGGTGTAACTTGCTAGCCAGTTTTCCCAGCAACGTTTGTTGAAAAGGCTATGCTTTCCCCATTGAGTGATCTTGACATCTTTATTGGAAAATATAGTTATTTTTAGTAAACAGATTTTACTTATGTTAACATATGTTTATTGTTTATATTTTTATTAAGTAAATAAATATATAATTTCTCAGTTTTAATTTTTATATCAATAATAATAGAGAAAACCCATATAAACAAAATACCTCATAGATATTTTGTAATTTTGAGTGTAAAGAGATGTTGAGAACACAGTGGTTAAGAACTGCTGGTTTGGATTATAGCAGAGACAGCAGAGTTCTAGAACCAGCAGCTGTAGCAGTGGTTTTCAGATTATGGCAGAAGCAATGTGGTTTGAGAACTGACAGACATCTGGAGTTACAGATTTCTTAGTTGACAGGCAGCTTCCTAATTCTGGTTGTCTGATTTTGACAGGTTCAGAAGCCTCCTTGATGGTCCATTTCTGTTCATGGATTTGAGGTTCAACTATTTTACATTTTTCAGCCTGGCCAATTATTCAGTAATATATTTAATACTGTGTAAGTAATCTGTTTAAAAATAGAGTGGATTCTATTCTCTGGCAAAGAACTAGAAACCACATAAAAGTAACAGAGCAGATTTTAAAATGAACCAAATAAAAATCCTAAAATCAAACAAAACTGGAAGAACCTTGGAGAGACAAAACCAAAAACAAACAGAGAGGGGGTAAGGTAAGGGTAAGATAAATAGAATACACTAAGAACTTCTAACATTAGTTTAATTGGAGTTCCAGAAGTATAAAAATAATATTAGACTGAAAGAAATATTTGAAGAGAGAATGGCAGACAATATTAAAAATTGATAAGAAATTCCTACAAAGTCCAAGTAGGATAGATACATAGAAAGGAGCTTTGATTAGCAGAAAATGTGTATTTTAACAGAATCATGGAGACTTGAAGGCAATGGAATGATACAGTCAAAATCCCCCACATTCTTGACAATACAATGGCCATATGTGTGTGTGTGTGTGTGTGTGTGTGTGTGTGTGTGTGTGTATGAAAAATGTAAGCATTCAGATAGGTGTTTGGGTGTTTAGAAATATCCCACTATGATTTCGATTTGTATTTTCCCAAAGAATAATGATGTTTAGAAACTTTATACACTTACTGACTTTTGGGGCCTCTTTGTGAAGTGACTTTTCCAGTCTTTTGTCCATTTTTAAAATTAGGTTTTCTTTCATTTACTTGTTGATTTGAGAAAGAATCGCAGAACACACAATCTTTTCATGCATGCATTGAAAACTTATAAAAGGTGGCCATATATTGGATTATGAAGCCAATCTCAAGGAAATGAAAACATAGGTTTTGTGGAGTTTTTTTCTTTTGTTTTGTTTTGTTTAAAGAAAATGTTGGGGTAGGAGTTTAGTAATTTATTTATTTATTTTTGCTGTGTTGGGTCTTCGTTTCTGTGCGAGGGCTTTCTGTAGTTGTGGCAAGCGGGGCCTCTCTTGTTGCAGAGCACAGGCTTGTGTGCGGGCCTCTCACTATCGCGGCCTCTCTTGTTGCAGAGCACAGGCTCCAGACACGCAGGCTCAGTAGTTGTGGCTCACGGGCCTAGTTGCTCCCTGGCATGTGGGATCCTGCCAGACCAGGGCTTGAACCCGTGTCCTCTGCATTAGCAGGCAGATTCTCAACCACTGCGTCACCAGGGAAGCCCTTGTGTTTTTTTTTAACAGTATATAACTGTCTTAGAAATCAATATAGACAAGTAAGTAATCCCCACTATGTTTGAAATAAATTCAATTTAAAATTACCCGTAGGTCAAAACCAAAATTACAATGGATATTAGATAGCATTTCAATGATAATGAATTATACTGATAATGAAATTATAATGAAAATACAACATTGCCAAGAACACTAAACCCAAAAATAGAAGAAAGGAAGTAATATACAACCGTAGATAATCAATTAAATGAAAATTGGTTGACTATCTCAGAGAGCTCATCAGAAAAGTGAAGAAATAAAACAGCATAGCTATAAAACATAAAGATGGGAGCATCTTTATAAATTCAGTAGACATCAAAAGAAATAATGGAATGATACTATGAACAGCTCTGTCTTAGTCCATTTGGGCTGCTGTAACAATACCATAGACTGAGTAGCTTATAAAGGTCAGAAATTTATTTCTTCCAGTCTGGAGACTGGGAAGTCTGAGGTCATGGTGCTGGGAGATTCAGTCTGGTGAGGTCTTGCTTCCTGATTAATAAATGACTATCTTTTTGCTCTGTCCTCACATGGTGGAAGGGGGACAGGGATGAGGGAGCTCTCTGGCTTCTTCTTATGTGGGCACTAATCCCATTTATGAGGACTTCTTCCTCATGACCTAATCTTTCAAGGGCTCCACCTCCTAATATTATCACATTGGAGGCCAGGTTTCAAAATATGAATTTGGGGGAGACAAACTCTATACCAATAAACTGGAAAATTTAGAAGAAATTGGCAAATTATTTTTAAAAATCTAAACTGGCTGAATAGTTATATAACTATTAAATAAATCAAATCAATTTTTATTTTTTATTCTGTTCTTTTTCTTTTTCTTTTTTTTTTTTTTGGTTTTGGTTTTGATTGCACGGCTTGTGGGCTCTCAGTTCCCAACCAGAGACTGAACCTGGGCTATGGCATTGAAAGCCTGGAATCCTAATCACTAGGCCACCAGGGAACTCCCGAATCAATTTTTAAAATGTTTTCACGAGAGAACTTTGATCCCAATTTGCTTCATTGGAGGATTATAACAAGCATTTGAGGAAAATATAAAACCAACTTACACAAACCCTTCCAGGAAACAGAAATAGTTGGAACGGTCTCCACTATTGTGAGAAATAATACTTTTCTGTAAGCAGAGGACATTCTCTCTTCTCATTCTCCCAGCTCATCTTAAAGGGGCTGGGTTTAACCTCATTTTTCTTGAGGTATTGCTTCACTGTCAACCTTTTCTATAGCATGGCTTTGACAATATTCTCCATTACCTTGTAACAGCCCTCAGAGAGATATATTTTGGCTACTAAAGAAATGAGAAAATGTGAGACTCTGTTTATGCTCTTTCTTATCCCTTATTCATTCCAGCCTTATTATTTTTTTAAATTTGGATTTGCCATTGAAGACTTTTGTGCTACAGCCCTAAAAATTGTACACCCATTTTGTAATGCCAGGGAAATACAAATATATTGAAATATTAACTTTGATTTACTTTCCATTCCCTAGTCAAATTCAGTCAATAAAATACTGAGCCCATTAATAATTGGAACAATTCCCTAAGTCATTTTGCTTTGGATATTCTTACAGAAGAGCTAGGAAAAATAAAATAACCTAATAATTAAGAAATATATCACCAGGATTCCTGTTCTAAGAGTTGGTGGAATTGTTTTGTCCTGTTCTTACTCCATTGCAGTTTAAGGAGTAAAATTTAATAATCAATGTAAAAATGGTTTTCACAGTTATCTAAGGAAATAGTTATAGCTAATAAGGGACTAACATGAAAAGAATTGGCTGCTATTTGCCAGTATAACCAATGATAAAAATAATGAGCTCTTCAAGTACCTGCTAGTATTAACCCCACAGGTTCTGGCAATGAAATCTTTATAATGATGAGCAGTCATTGTTAATGAAAACAAAGATTATACAGTGGCTTCAGCAAGGGAACTATTTATGTAATAGAAAGCTTAACTTTAATCTAATCAATGAACACCAGGGGTGGGGTTGGGGTAAGGGGATAGAGGCTGGTTTATAAAAGTAATTTATTTGATTTCTCAGGTTCCAGGTAGTGTTCTGGAGTTTTGGGCTGTGTAGCCCTCTATGGATGAAAACAAAAAAACTAATAAGGAATAGGAAACTATCTCTATTTCTGTTAAAATTAGCCCATGCCAATAGTATACAAATATATACTTTTAAAATTACACATGATTAATTAGTTTGGTTTAATTTTGGAATCATGTCATAATTAGAAGACTGGAATCCCTTTCAGAAGCCTCCATACAGAGTTATTCTAGTATGTGAAAGAGTGTAAAATTAGGAAACCATGATATTTCAGTGGATGTCCACAATAGACAGTGTGAAGCAGTTCTTTCTCTAAGGACTTGGCTAAATGATATTGAATCCCTCACAAATTCAATCATTTGTGATTTAATTAACCAGCTTTATTTTTGTTAGTGTGTTATATGGGCACCTGTTCTTCAGGATTAAGTTTCAAATGTAACTTATTTCGAAATAATAGTTTTGACATATTGTGTCAGGACACCAGAGAGTTTTCCTTTATTCTCAGTTTTAGATTCTGGTATAGATTAGTGTAAGCCAATTTTATAGAGGGGAAATCATATATAGAATCAAACTGCAGTACAATTATTATTTATGTGTTTCCAGTCATTCTATATGTTACATGTCTTTACTGAGCTGTATCATTACATAGCTGATGACTTTACAAGATTTTTAAGGTTCTTTTGAACTGTATTGAGTATACCCAGAGTGACAAAGACTCAAATTAAGAATCATAATATGCTTAATTTAAAATTAAGAATCCATTTTATTGCTAGAGTCCTTGATCAGACAGAACTAATTGAAATTTCAGAACGAGAAGGTAAATTTAAGGTTGAAATCCATAAAAAGTTACTGTAACATAGTAGATACTTAATAAATTTGTATTGTGTGAGCCAGTTGCACAAAGTAAAACACATTGGTTATGCCTGAAAAAAGGATTTTTCATGTGCTAAATAATTACAGTAATTTATAGCTGCTAAATATCCATAAATATGTATAACTTAATTAATATTTAAAATTGAAATTTTATAAACAGTTAAGAATTCATGTCCTATTTTCACATTAAAATATCCTTCTTTGAAATATTACCAATCCTTTTATACTTTCCCTAAGTAACTGGTTATAAAAGAGATTTAAAATGTAAATCTCAACAACTTGACATTCAAGACCATATAAGAACACACACCATGACCTCAGACTGAAAAGTTCATAAGGATTTTGAAGAATGAAATATATCACCTAAAGTATAATTTGCAGAAGGTATAATGTATTAAAGCTGGAAGGTTGCTCGTCTAAGCATTCATTCCAGGCTGAATAGTGGGCTGGCAATGTGTCAGCTTCTGGCAATTCAAGTGAGCCTTCAATCCTCTTACAAGCTCACTTATGGATCTCAGCTCTGGGATATATCCAATTCATAAAGTAGAATAGGTAAAAATAACCTATAACGTCACTGAGCCTGATCCTGCAACCTGCTCAGGAAAACAATCCCAAAAATCTTTGTATGACCCTCAATAAGCATATCTTATACCATCCTACTGGGTGAGAATTTCACTCCTATTCCTCCAGGATGCTTCTTTACATTTCCTATTTGCAAGAAATGGGCTTTGGTTAGTATCAAGCTTAGATTTATGAAGCGTCTTCTATTATAAAATCCAATCCCATATAGCTTCTTCCATTTTTGATCCATATTGATGACTTATGAATGAGAATTTCTGGTAAAGCCTTTGATTTACCACTTCATAAGTGAAATTGTGGTTATAGCGGGAGGTGGGAGTTCTTCTAATGATAATAATGCATATTAAACAAATATTTCTTTTGTTCTAGATATTCTTCTAGAGAATGATTTTAGTACTCTTTCAACCAAAAACATTTTATTTGAAATACATTATGTGCCAGGCATTCTTACATTCTTGTAGGGTTAGAAATTATAATGATGAGTAAGATAAGTTCAACTACTACCCTAACAGAGAAAAGGTTTTGTGGCAGAAGAGAAAAAATTAAAAAAAAATCAACATTTGAGAAATGCTATGGCAGAGAAGTATGGATATTCCAGGAATACCTAACAAGGACACTCAACTTGATCTGGATGGGACAGGAAAGTCTTTTCAGAGGAAAATGACATAGACACTGAACCTGAAATTTCAGGAGGATAGTGTTCAAGGCAGAGAAAAATCACCTATTTGAAGAATAAGAAGAAAGAGAGAGCATGGTGCAATCAAATGTTTATACAATTTTTAATCACGTATAATGATAGGAGGTTGAATTTATGAAAATGACAGGAAATTACATTCTATTTATTTTTCATATTTATATCCTGTCTGTATGATATACACTGTTTATCACCTAGTGGGGGATTGCTGTAGCTTACTGTATGCTATTTGCTAATAGACTAGAAAATATACTCTCATATCTGTATCGATAGAGAAAATAATGGTCAATTTAATGATACAAAAGATATGTAGCTATAGATATACACATACACACGTGTAGATATATTAATCAAGCTAAAAATCTCAAAGTTAACTAGAATTTTTTGCCCCTTTGGCCAAATTCTTCTTTAGTGAAATGCATGATTTTTCTTTTATGATCAAAATATATGACTAAAGTCTTTCAATAAAAGTTATAATTAATATAAACTGATATTTTTGGTTGTATTTGCTCTCCAGAGATCATTAAGAAAACTTGGGAGACAGCTTAAAAGAAATCTTGGAGAACATATGTTCCAGAAGTTTATAAAATATGTGGGCATCATTTACCTGTAATAAATATCCTAGCTAAGTCCTAAGCAGTGTGCAAGCAAATGGCTTTAACTGTCCCCTTCCCGCCGCCCCTTTTTTCTTTTTTCAAGGGTATACTCATCCCTTCATTATATATGGTAACATTAAATGAAAAATATTAAAATGTGACTGAGGGTTTTTCAGATGATAAAAGTTAGGTAGGTGTATCAAGGCAATGGAGTGTAAAATAGTATAGCTGAACAACATTCCATAATGCCTTTATCTAGTCAATAGTGTATGCAGTGTTTCTATAGAAACTATTATATCATGTGGCATTAGCAAGTTATATGATTTTAAAATATTTTTTAAAACAAACAGTGTATCTATCAGTCAAAACCTTTTCAGAAGACTACAGTGATTTTAATAATAGGATGTTTTTCCATGCCTTTGCTTACTTGCTTATTTGTTGTGGCTAGAGATGGTTCCACCAGCAGTCAGAGTTCTCATACCTCTTCTCTCAACATGAGGCAAGAATAATTTTTTTTCTTGTAAGGTAGAGCCAATTATGGTTCCATTGCCTCAGTGTGTGAAAATTGACGTGTTGTGATTTTTCTTCTTTGGTTGTGGTGGTATATATACATGGAATATTTTTTCATTGTGTTCTATAACTTCCAGTTGTCATTCTTCTGACAGATAGGATTAAACAAACATTAAATTATTGTCTCAGGTATTTGATCTGAGCATAATACATCTTCACAGCTGTGGAAGTGACTTTAAAAAGCTATTTTAATCCAAAATAGTTAGGGGAATTTTGGACCAATAATCAAGGAGCATCTCCCTTTCCATTCAGATCTCTAAAGTATGTACTGTGTAAGTCAGTAATGAAAGGTTCAGATTTCTAAGAGACAGGCTCTCAGCCAAAAGGGTTGTTTTATTTTTTAATTAAGTTAATTTTACATGGCAGTCGGTTATTACCAGCCCTGGTTTCCAGCCTTTCTTAACTATTGCACTATTTCAATGATCCTAGCAAAGCTTCAAGACATATATCACCTTATGACTCCCCTCTACTACCTCTTAGGGCACTTCATAGTAGGAGGCTTGGCCATGGTCAAGCACTATGAAAATGAACAAATGATCTCTTCTCTCACTTGAGGTGGCCTGTCTTATTTTTATCCCCAAATGTTTGACAATGATGACATCCAATTTTATCTTTTATCCTTTCTCTTTTTGGATACTGATCAGGAAGTTTCCACTAGTCAACAAAAAGATATTTCAAAGTAACAAGCGAGAAGAGTTTCTGATGACACACCATTGAACACAGAGAAACATCACGTGCTGTATTGCACTTCCTTGTTATAACTTCCATAAAATATCCTGTACACTGGTATGGCTTAAGCCTGCTCTCTAAGTAATAGGCTGGCGATTGTTCATATTCACGGGAAATTCCTATTCACAGAGCCAGTGGAAAAGAAAGGCCCTATTCCATTTCTAAAATCTCAGGTCCATGTCAAAGAATATGTTTTTAGGGCTTCCCTGGTGGCACAGTGGTTGGGAGTCCGCCTGCCGATGCAGGGGACACGGGTTCGTGCCCCGGTCCGGGAAGATCCCACATGCCGCGGAGCGGCTGGGCCCGTGAGCCATGGCCGCTGAGCCTGCGCGTCCGGAGCCTGTGCTCCGCAACGGGAGAGGCCACTGCTGTGGCCTCCCCGCGTACCGCAACAAGAAAAAAAAAAAAAAAAAAAAGAATATGTTTTTAAAGATTTTCCTTAATAGCTTGGTCAATAACATTAGTCAACATGATGACAGATAACAAGAGTTCATTCATTCATTCATCTTTTTATTCAGAAGATACTTATCATTTGCATAACATTAAGAAACTCAGTTTTTTAAAGACTGAAGTTAAAGGCTCTGCCCTCTATGAGCTCTGGATATAGTATCATTGTGACCTAATTCTTTTTAAAAAATCATTATTTTACTCAAAATGAGGCTTGTGTTTACAAAGAGATCTACAAACTTTAGTCTTGGCAATTTTTTGTGATCAATATTTGGATTACAATTTGGACTTTATTATTCATTCATCGGAAAACTCTTGCTGTATGCTCTTATGTGGATATAGAGAAGAAAAACTTGTCACTAGATTTCACAAATGTTCATAAAATACAGAAATATTCAAAAATTACATATATAAATATACATATGTACATATACACATGTACATATGCATAGATGTGTGTATATAGTAAATCATCCTATGATAAAGTTAGAAATCCACTGATTTAGCCATTAAATTAGGAGTTTAAGGAAAGGTGTCAGGAACAGATAAAATTTTAGTTAGAATGTGTAGCAATTATCCAGCAGGAAAACATGATCGAGGGAATCCTGATTAAGGATCATTTTTTTGTAGAGGCGTATAAAGGCAGAAACTTTAATATATTACAAAACGGCTAGATAGAAAAGTCTTCTGGTCACGTGGTGGAAGAAAAGGATGCAGATGTAAGGGGCAGATGAGGAGAGACCTTCTGTGACAAACCAAGAGATTCTTCTGAAGGATTTTGAGGAGAGGGAAAACTACTTTTTATTATAATGTGGATGATGACTGGTAAGTGGCAAAACTGGTGACAGGGGACAGTTAGGAAAAGCATTACTCTAACTCCAGGAAGTTATAAGGGCTTAAATAAGGCAATGGTAAAGGGGATACCAAGGTGTAGATAGCTCTGACTTAGTTGTATAAGATTCAAGGCACAGCGACATATATTCATCTCTTTTTTCCCACTTTCTTGCTTGTATTTCTTGGGATCAACTCCCAAATAAACTACTTGCAACTACGAGAATCTGCTCTTGAGGAAACCCACAGGAGCTGTCTCGTCATTCTTCATATCTCAAAACATCCTCTCTGGCCAAGAACCAACTGATGATCTTCTTTCAATTTCACAGCGAAAAATAAGGTTATTGGGATAATACCACCGGTACTATACACATACACCACCCTATCTGCTTTTTTAAACCTTGCTCTCTCTTGTTTCCATTACAAGTGATGGAGTCTCCCTTCTCCCATCTGGCATCAGCTCATCCATTTAACCTCTGGAGCTCATTTTCTATTGTCTACTTAAGGACTTTGCTCTTGCAATTATCTCCTGCTCTTCATGCACCATTATTTGGAAGTCTGTATATTGTCATTACTATTAAAACATCTATAATTTTTTCATCTAGTGGAAAAAAGGAAAACCTTCCTTGACTTTGCATGCTCTTCAGCTATGTGTCTTTTTCAGAGAAAACTTTGCCAGAGTGGTATCTGTGCTTTCCTCACTTCCATTCACTCTAGAACAGACTCCTATCGGACTTTGATTCCCACTATGCTACTGAAATCACTTTGATTAAATTTACCCAATGACTTCTATGTTAACAAAGTCAAAGGACAATTTTAAGTTCTTATCCCATTCAAACCTTCAGTAGCCTCTGACATTTAATCACTGTTTTTCTTCACAGCACTTAATAATACTTGACATTTTTGTGGTATATGTTTGGTTTATGTTCTCCCACTAGGAGGTAAGCCTCATAAGGGGAAGAACTATGTATATTTTAGTTTACTATTTAATCCCTAGTGCTTAGGACAGAGCCTGGTACCATTACTGAATAAATTGCTGAATGTCTGCAATGTAAATGGTAGAACAAAAGCTGCAGGAATGTGAAGTTTGGTTACTTCATGATGTTGAAGAAAAAGCCACCTTGTCTTTTCAGATATTATTAAAATCAGATGTAAGATGATGATGCTTCCCTAAACTTTAAGCAAACTGAATTTCCTTAAATATTCAACAAAACATCAGATGCTTTTCAGAATTGGAAATTCTAAAAGGAAAAGCCCTTTTAAAGGGCTTTAAAATGAAGATTTGGTGGTCTTGATGTGGATGACATTAATGTGATGACTAATGTATCTTAATAGAAAATTTAAACTTGACAAAGAGGGGCATATTACTGAGGTCACTTTATCGTCACTGTCTTCATCATCGTCGTCATCATCATCATCATTTTAAGTTGATAAGGCTGGTAAGAATAACCTGTATAACAGGCCAACAAATGTAAAAGCCCAATCACAATAGACCAATTAATAGCATTTCTATAAAAGGAAGAAAACAAATCATATGTTTATTTTAAAAATGTATTTAGATTAACTGTTTGAGTTGCTTTAGTGGCTGACTGATTTCTATAAAAATAGTGGCATAGATTCATTTGCATGTCTTCCAAAATATCTATTCAACAAGTATGCATTTTTAAAAAGTTAACAAAAAGTATAAACTGTTAACTTGTATGGAATGCTCAAAATTTGAAATCAACAGGCATTTGGAAGTCTGCCAAAGTTCCTAGCTATGATTTGAAGAAAACCAAGAAGCAAGAAAGCAAATTCATTTCTTATCAAGTTTTGACAAAATTTCTCTCCTAATTTCATTTTTCTCAATCAGCTGCTAAAGGCACTCATTTTCATCTCCTTGATTAGATGCTGCAGTGACTGACTACTGGATTTAATAGTTCTTTTTAATGAAACATTGTCATTTGCTTTTCTATGATTACCTTGAAATACCGCATATCACCCATTAGTTTTTTTTTTCTATTTCTTTCCCAAATTGTTAGTTCCCTTATTTCCAGTTTCTCCTCCATACATTCCAGCTCCAACCTCCAAGCCCCTCATTTCCACCAAACCACTCAGGTTGCCCAAGGTAATCTCTCAACATTCCCTTGACATTTACTTAAGCTTACGTTAAATCCAGCTTGGACTATAAAACCTTCCACTAACTTATAGGAAGCAATAATAAGATACCTACCTTCCTTACAGCAACTCATAAGCTCTACTACTATTTAATGTCTTTTTAATTTAAAAATGATGAAAAGAAATTATGTTATTTCTCCTGATACCAAGATTTTTTTTCTATTCACAGTAATAATAGCTCACATTTTTTTAATATAAATTTATTTATTTATGGCTGTGCTGGGTCTTTGTTGCTGCGCGCTGACTTTCTAGTTGTGGCGAGCAGGGGGTACTCTTTGTTGTATAGCTCACATTTTTTATGCTCTTAGTGGGTTCTGTAAAGTTCTGTAAAGTAGATACGATAGGTACCATTTCCTTTTTCAGGAGAAGAAAATGCAGGCCTTAAGGAGTTTAGAACAAAGTCCTTTTACTTACTAATGATACAGTCTTTCCACTAGATCATATTAATAATCAGAATAACTATAAATGATAATTTTATTTGAATCACTGAATCTGTTATTATTTGATATTTCCTGAGACTATGTAGTATAAATGACAGTAGAGGGCTTTTTATGATATACTGTTATAGTTTTTATTGTTAAACATCATTTCTTTAAAAAAATTCTCACTTAAATAATGCTAACATTCACACGTCGATGACATTTTCTTTCTAATTATAAAAATTATACCTTGAATAAATGTTAGCCTTATTGAGAATTTAATATTCCATGGCTTTGCAGTCTCCAGTTAAAATTCAAATATCTAAGAACTGTGCCTCATTTCTGAATTGGACTCTTTCACTGATATTTGTAAAGTAAATATCATTTATAGAAGATGCAAACTGAAAGCACATTTAGCTGTTATAATGAAAATCTCTACATGGTCTGTATAAATACATTTTTTATAATGACTTATAAGGCTAACCCTCATTTATAGATTGTCCTACTTTCCATTGTCAGATTTGATTCTCATGGCAATGCTGATTGGTGGGTAAGTAAATATTACCAAAGTTTTAAACACGAAGTGACTGAGGTTCTGAAAGGCTAGGTAACTTGCCTAATATTACAGAGCAGGCATGAAAATACAAAAAATAAAAACCAAATTTCTGGCCCATAGGCTCAATGCTTTTTCTATCACATAATAACTTTGAAATGCTGTAAGGGATTTCTATGTCAATTCCATATCTCTAGCTTTACAGTAATGTAGATCCAGATGAAGTAGGATGTCTTGCCCTTTCCCTCTCTCAGCCTCTCTATATATTAAAATAAATCATTTGGAAGCTTTTTTTTTCCCCCCCTCTGTATATTATTTCTTAATGTTCATCAGGGTGTTGTTGGGTTTTTTTAAACTTTTTTTTCTTTTTTTACTTTTTGACTCAGTAATGTTAAATTTTCTTATTTTCTCTATGCTTGCCCTTCCGATGTCCTTTCTTCCTTGTCATCATTTTCTTCTTCTACTATACATCATAATATTCTTTTTTAAAATTAGGATTTAGTTATCTTTGGCTCTTACCTGAAACATACATTGTGTATCTGTTTGTTTCTCTTATTAAATGTTAGGCCTGAATTGTTTTTTAAATTTCTTAAACTAGTTTGAATTTTGTTGAGAGAAAAACATTAGTATTAAAAAAAAAGACAACTGCAACATTTTGCTTTAAAAAACACTAGTTTTCATCAAAGTATAGCAAGCATACAAGGAAGTACACGTCATAAATTACAGA
The DNA here is from genome assembly GCF_005190385.1 of Monodon monoceros. Taxonomy (NCBI): domain Eukaryota; kingdom Metazoa; phylum Chordata; class Mammalia; order Artiodactyla; family Monodontidae; genus Monodon; species Monodon monoceros. Next base: position 23,969,060 of record NW_021703779.1, on the reverse strand, counting down.
TAGATTAATTTTCACAAAATAAAAACATGCATTTGACTAACATGCAAAAGAAGAAATTTAACATCATTAAAAATGATGGGATTTTTAATTGAGGTTATGCTGAATCTGTGACTCAGTGTGGGGAGAGTAAAAATATTGAATCTCTTAATCCATATAAGTATTATACCATTCCAATTGTTCATGTCTTCATTAATATTTTTTAAACAATTTTCCACATTTCACTGGGTACAGATCTTGCACATCTTTCATTAAACTTACATTTCAGAGTTTGACGTTCTTTGATGCTGTCGTAAATAGTATTTTTATAGTAATGTAATTCTTTAATTAACTGTTTGTGGCATCTAGAATTACACTTGATTTTTTTGTCGAGCTTGTACCCAGTAATCTTGCTAAATTGACTAATTTATTCAAACACACTAAGGATAGATTACTTTTAGATATTATAAATATGTAATGATGCAACCTGTGAATAATGGCGGTTGCATTCCTTCTCTTTCAATCGTTATGCCTTTGTTTTTATCTTTTTCTTGTTTTATTGCCCTGGCTAGGGCCTCCCTAAAATGTTGAGCAAAACTAGTGATAATAAGCATACTTGTGTTGTTCTTGATCTCAAGGGGCTAAGTTTTCAATATTTCAACACTAGTTATTATATTTGCTTCAGTTTTCTGAGTTTTTTTGCTTTTAATCGAGCTTAATTTTTTCCAATGGCATTTTTGCATATTTTGGGATAAACCTATCATTTTATTCTTTTGTTCTGTTAACTTTGTTTGATTTCCAGATGATACAAAACATGAATTTATCTTGGATTAAACATTATTTGTTTATGTATATTACAGTTGCTGTATCTTGGATTAAGTTTGTTAAGCGTTCTACACACACACACACACACACACACCCCTTTTTTTTGGTCATGAAAGAGACCTTTGATCTTCCTTTCCTATAAAACTCTTTTTGGTTTGATATAAATTTCAAATGGGTCAAATTAAACCTTTTTTGAAGTTTTTCACTGTTTCCTAAATTTTCTTTTTTTACCTGTGTTTTTCTTGGAATTTTGTCATTTCATCTCATGTTAAATGTATTGGATACAACTTCTTATAATTTTATGTCTATGTCTCAAGAATCTGTAGGGATGACCCCCTTTATATTCCTAATATGGATTATGCATGCCTTCTCTTTTTTCTATATCAGCCTTGCTAGATGTTTATCAATTTTATTAACCCTTTGAAAAAAGAACTCTTTTGGTTTTGTTGATATTCTCTTGTATTTTTAAAACTTCATTAAATTTTAATTTTATTGTTAGTTTTATTTTCTCCACTTTACCATTTTTTTCTAAAGTTTTTTGAGGAATAATCAGGTCCTGAATTTTCCAGCATTTTCTCTTTTGCATTTAACATGGGAAATTTTCTTTAGATGCATGTTTTGGTGCATCCTACGCATTTGAAAAGATTGTTGAGGTATAACTATAAATTGTATAATTTTAAAATATGCAGTATGTTATGATTTGCATATATGTATATATTCACAAAACAAGATAATGAACATATCTGTTACTTGCCAAAATTCCCATGTGGAGTTGTGTAATCACCTCTCCTGACTTTCTCCATGGTCCCTTGTCCAGGCATTAAACATTCTTATACAAACATGTGTGTGGACATAAGCTTTAATTTCTCTAGAATAAACACCCAGAAGTGGAAGGGATGGATCACATCATAAATAAGTCAATGAGGTTTTCCAAATGATTGAATCATTTTATATTCTATTAGTAGTGTATGAAAGTCACAGTAGCTCTGCATCTTTGTCAGCACTGGGAATCATCAGTATTTTAAATTCTAGCCCTAATAGGTATACAGTGATATATCACGGTCACTCTAAATTGTGTGGGTATAACCAAGTCATTGATCTTTCTGTCCTGGCATCCACAGTAAGTGGGGAAAATGTAATATAGGCCTGATGCTAATCCTTTCCTTTCTGTTCATTTTTGTATGTATGTTTATTTTTGACTGCAAACTAGGTTTTCTGTATGAAACACTATGGAGATAATTGGAGGCCATGGAGCATTTTATTTTGCTTATGAGGGGCAATCAGCGTGGGAGTAATTCATCTCATAACAGTGAGGGATTGTGTTCTTTTAAGGCTGGGTCTCAGGTTTTGTGAAGAGTTTTGTATTTCTGGTTCATATTTACATTTAGGGCATATCCTCTCAGAGATGTCAAATGATATGTTGGATTGTTTTCCAGAACCTCTCCTCGGTGGTGTGTAGTCAGGTCCAATTTGTGTCCCCTGGGCTGGAAGCCCTGATCAACTGCATAGCTTCTCAGCTACAACTTTCTGCTTAACATTTTGGGTCCTCAGTATCCCTTTTGAATTAGTAAAGGACCTAAGGGGGAAAAGTGGCACCAAATTTGAGTCTCACCACTTGGGCTTCTCCTCTCTCTGAGATCCTGTCTCTTCCTTGGGTCTTTGGTGCCTTTAAATAATATCTTTAATATCTTCCAGATTTCCTAGGTTTTCTCAGTAGGATGGTTGGGCTGAAATGGTCTACCATTACTGGAAGCAGACATCTCTCCAAATACAATTTTTTTGAAATATGTATTAGTTTGTAATAGTTTTGTTTCTTGTAGCTAATTAATCCAAGTAATATTAAGAAGGTAAGCAAATTATTTCAAGGCAAACGTTCTTCTTGAGGATTCAGTCCTTTTCGTCATCATTTGCTTAAATTCCCTTGATTTAAAATTGATTGAATCAATAAATATTTCCACAGTTCCCAACATGTGCCAAGTGTGGTCCATCTGTTGGAGGCACATTATTGGGTTACTGCTTAATGTGGAAATAGTCAAGAAAATAAGGAGATATATTAGAGAAGATAAGGGCTAAGATATAGGTATGTATTCAATACATGTTGTTATATTAGCATAAGTTAATGACACCTGATCACATATTAAGTCTTAAAATAGGTCTTAAGGATTTCAAAAAACTTTCATCAAAGAAATTACAATCTCTGTCCAAGTAAGTCTGCCTATCACTTATCTATCTATATGATAAAAACAAACTTAGTGCCCATGATTTGAAAATAAATGAACTATAAATTACGTACATCAACATGGATGAATCTCACAAATATAATATTGAGCCAAAAACAAAGTCAGTGGCATACTAAGACCTGTAATATGTACTCATTTATATATTGGAGATGCTCGTCTGATCAAGGCAGACTAGGTAAATCAGACTACCCATGCAACTTGAAATGCTGGAAGATAGATAGATGGAGAGAAAAAGAGGGAGGGAGAGAGGGAGAGAGGGATTGAAGAACAAACAAAGGCAGTGGTCTGCCAGAAAAATTACAAAGTGAAGATCCATAGAATTCAGTTGAATATTTGCAGTTGTCTTTCCCCTTGAGGAATATACAGATTCAGATAGCTTACTTAGAGGTAGAACAATGAACAGAACTTTCAATAAACTCACCAGGTCACAGGGAAAACCAGATTTGGGGATTTGCTAATCATTGTCTATGTGTGGTGGACAGCAGGATAAGAGGCTGTAATTTCTGCTGGGTTTGGATGGGACACTGAGGGCTATAGTTTGGGAGCAACAGTAAAGCTGAAAATGACCAACTTTTTACCAGGCTAAACTTTGAATCATTTGAATCTCTGTTTGGAATAAATAGGTCTGGAAGTGATAGCGCTGGTAGTAGCGAAGCCAGAGTGAAATTAAATTTGAATTATCTCTACAATTTTTATATATAGTTTTTGGCATACAATTAAAAATGGCCAGGATAAGTAGGAGAAAAGAACACGTGACCAAAACCCAGTAGAAACAGCAGATAACAGAAGTAGAATCACAAGTTAACCAGATAAAAGACCTATCAGATGTGCATTAAAAATGCCTATGTTCAAATAAATAGGAGACAAAATTAAGAATTTTAGTGGCAAACTGAAAATTACAAAAAACTCAGATTTTGTTTCATGTACTTTGAAGTTTTGTAATTAGGCTCCTAAACATTAGGATTATTGTCTTCCTGATAAGTGGATTCATTAATCATAATGAAATGTCCCTATATATCTCCAGTTATACTCTGTTTCTTGGGGTCTACTTTGGCATTAATATACCCAGTCAAGCTTTCTTATGCTTAATTTTACATGGTATATTATTTTGTATACTATTACTTTCAACCTGTCTCTTGAAATTCAAATTACTTCACATGTTAACAGCATATAGTAAATAGGACTTGGCTTTTTTCTAGTCTGAAAAACTCTCCACTCTAATTGGGATGATTAGGCCTGCTTAAATTTAATATTATTACTAATATAGTTTGTTTTAAAGTTGATGATCTTGCCATTTGTTTTCTATTTTTCCCATCTCTTTATTTTTCTGTTCCTCCTTTTGTTTTATTGAATACTTTTTATTATTCAATTTAAAGTCCTCTCTTGAAATTTTATCTTTGGCAGTTTAAAAACATGTCCACACATTCTTTAACATCCTTTCCTTCAATAGACGGGTTTTATGGCTGCTCCCAGGATTCTGGGCCAAGCTTAGTGAATCTTTGTAACCAATACAATGCAGCAGTTATGATGCTACATAAATTCCTAAGCTGAAATTCCAGCCAACTGACATTACCAGCTGCCACCAGCAGGCGGCGCAGTATTGGTTCTCCATCCAGTGCTTTTCAAGCATTTCTGTGGTTTTCGGTTTCCATCAACCATTTCCTTTCGTTTCCTGTAGAACTTACGGTAATAACGTAAATTGCAGGTTGTCCACTGGCAAATTGACTCAGATTTGTTTATGTGGATATGTCTTAATTCACTGTCAGTTTGGAAAGATAATTTTTCTGGATATAGAATTCTACTGACAGGGGCTTCCCTGATGGTGCAGTGGTTGAGAATCTGTCTGCTAATGCAGGGGACACGGGTTCGAGCCCTGGTCTGGGAGGATCCCACATGCTAGGGAGCAACTAGGCCCGTGAGCCACAACTACTGAGCCTGCGTGTCTGGAGCCTGTGTTCCGCAACAAGAGAGGCCGCGACAGTGAGAGGCCCGCGCACCGCGATGAAGAGTGGCCCCTGCTTGCCACAACTAGAGAAAGCCCTCGCACAGAAATGAAGACCTAACACAGCAAAAATAAATTAATTAATTAATAAACTCCTACCCCCAACATCTAAAAAAAAACAAGAATTCTACTGACAGTTTTATATTTTCTTTGGGTATCAGAAAGATTCTGCTCCATTATCTCGGTTCTCTATGGATTCTGTTGAGAAGGCAGCCAAAAATAAATAAATTAATTAATTAATTAGAAAAAAAAGTAACAAATGTTCAAGTACAATTGGTGTCTTTAAAAATATATATATGTATATATATATACAAAAAACTCTACTTTGGAAAATATTCTATTAGTGAAATGATTTATATAAATAGAGTATATATCAGAACCTATTCAGTAACAGGGAGTATATAGAATGTGAGTGAAAGAAATAAGAGTCTATGCATGTATACACAAATATATAGACATACTTCATATGTAATGATTTTGATATTCAAATAATTATGAAATGATATACTCTTTAAAAAATTGTATTAGTAGAATTCATATGTGATATATACAAGAATAAATACTAATGGTAATTAGTATATAATATGCTTAATAGCTAGTGGAAATTAAGTAAGATGTAAACTTTTTAATATATTGATACCTGAATTTGGAGGGAGTATAGAATGGTTCTGAGTTTTTGGAAGTTAATTTGCTATTTTTTACCAATATTTTAAATTTGCCTACCCTTTTCCACCATAATTGGCTTTCTATGAGTGTATCTGACAGAATTTGTCAAAGATGTGAGTAAAAATATGGCTACAAAAAGGCAAAACAGGTATTTTTAATAGACTATAATGTATTCATACTGTAAATGCATTGCAGGTTTTACAGCCAATCAGATAGATCTTATATAATTGCACAAGATATCTCCAGAACATAATTTTAATAAAAAAGCAAGAACATTTATTTCACGTGTTTATAAGTATATAAATGTATTATTTATATAGATGCATATTTATATGTACGTTTGTTCAGTTACACTCTTCATTGCTAATCATGGTTACTTCTGTGAAAGGATATGTATCTGTGTTTTTTGGAAATTTTACACTGAGTGCATATTTTACTCGTAATCAATAAAATAAAATAAATTGTCACATGGAGCATATTACTGATGATTCTTTTTAACTATCTACTTTATTTTTATAAGTAGTATAGTACAGTGAGAAGTTATGCTTAAAGCCAGAATTATAACAGAGGTAGATGGGAAAGAAATAATATGAAAAAATATAGAAAATTTACATGGAGAAAAATTTAATTTAGATGTGAACGATTTATAAGAAACTGATCTCTAATTAATCAGTGAAATCATTATACTGGGGGCTATGAGTAAAAGTGTCAGAAAGAATGCTTTTTTTTTACTGTACTACTAGGATTAAATGTCAGGTGTAATGTAGAGTTTACTTAATATTCAGGGGCTTCTCTTTCCATGATATCAGAAAAAGTGACAACAGTAATCAGGGTCAAAATCCTCTCAATTTTTATGTGATCAGTATACAGAAAAAGACTTAAAACTGTAATCTTGTTGTATAGGGTTTTCATGCCACTTCTTTTTTTATTATTAATTAATTAATTTCTTTATTTATTCATGGCTGCGTTGGGTCTTCGCTGCTGCGCGTGGGCTTTCTCTAGTTGCAGCAAGTCGGGGCTACTCTTCGCTGCGGTGTGCGGGCTTCTCATTGCAGTGGCTTCTCGTTGCGGAGCACAGGCTCTAGGCGCGCGGACTTCAGTAGTTGTGGCACATGGGCTCAGTAGTTGTGGCTCATGGGCTCCAGAGTGCAGGCTCAGCAGCTGTGGCGCATGGGCCTAGTCGCTCCACGGCATGTGGGATCTTCCCGGACCACTGTACGAACCCATGTCCCCTGCATTGGCAAGCAGATTCCTAACCACTGAGCCACCAGGGAAGTCCCATGCCATTTCTTATGATGTGTATGAAATGTTTAGTGAGAATTGCTCTTCTTAGAAAAATTTGTTTAGATTTAACTGTATGGAATCCAGCAATATTGCTAGATGCAGTTATTAATTCTGGTTTATTACATATAGATTATTTTGAGATATTCTAGAAACAAATGTCCAATTGGTGAATAAAGACGTGTTCATTTCTTTCTTTCCAATTATTTATGCATTTTTAACTTTTGTCTGCATTATTGGCCCATGACCTCCATAAAATGTTGAGAGAACTGGTAATAACAGGCAAACCTGACTCCATCCAGATCTCAGGTTGTGTTTTTCAATGTAATATCACTAATTATGATATTTGCTATAGTTTTCTGAGTTTTTCTAAAACTCATAACTGGATGGTAAATTTGCCTGATGGTTTCTCTGTGTCTGTTGTGAAAGTGACATGGTTATTTGTCTTTTGTTAAGGAGATTTGATGTTAACTTGTTAAGCCACTTAAGAATTCAGCTTTGGATTAAAGTCAATTTGTTCATGGGATATTATAATTTAAGTGTGTTTGGATTCATAAAGATTTTTTTCTTTATGTTGTCATGATGCATATCAACCATTGATCTTCCTTTCCTATATTGTCATTATCAGTTTATTGTAAAATTTATAAGGATCTCATTAAATATTTTGGTTAGTGTTTTTACCATTTCTATTCCATGTGAGGGGATGGGCGATATTGGTATTATTTATTTCTGAATTTTATGGAAAAGTTCACACAATCAGGCATCAGACCATAGAAATCATTTGTAGGAAGGTTTTTATTATGGATACAATTAAATTAAAACATATAGGATTTTGAAAATTTCTTGTTTTGTTCAGGTGTGTTTTTCTGGAATTTTGTCATGTCAAATAACTTCAAATATTATGTAAGGGTCTCAAGTGTCTATAGTGATGATCCATTTTATATTCTATATGTGTTGATAATGTATGTCTCCCTTTGTTTGTGTGTGATCAGTCTTGCCAGGAATTACAATTTTTAAACATTTTCCCCGCCAAAATAATTTTTGGATTTGTCAGTCTTTGTATTTTTCTGAATTTCATTAGCTAATTCTAATTTTCTTTTATATCTACTATCTATTCTTTTGATTTAAATCAGCTTTTTGGTTCCCAGTTTTTGAGGTGAGGTGGATTATTAGATCTTCAATTTTCAAGGTTTCTTCTTTTGCTTTTAATGCTAGAGTGTTTCTTTAGACACATTTTGGTAGATTCCACACATTTTTAACAGCTTTTCTTAGGTGTAATTGACTTAAAATGAACTATACAACATTGAAATAATGTGACTTTTGAGATATCTATATATTTGTGAAATCATCACCACAGCTAAGATGATAAACATATTCATCCCCCTCCCGGGTTTCCATGTGCATCTTCGAATTTTTCCCCCTTCTGATCCAGCCAAGCCCTTCTCTCTTTTTCATGCTACGAATGTTTTCATACAATTCTTTGCGTGCATATACATGTTCATTTTTTTCTTGGATAAACATCAAGGAATGGAATGGTTGAGTCACATGATATGTGTTTCTTTAAGATACTTTAGAAAATACATTCATCTCATTACAATCAGTGGTTGAGTCTTTTGAAGTTTGGTCTCAGGTTTTATGAGTAGTTTTCTGTTTCAGGTTTATATTGACATTTAGAGCACAGACACTTAAGGATGTTAAATTCACCCCTGGGTTGTTTTCCAGATTCTCTCTGCCAGGGTGGGCCTTGAACCCAGTCTGTGTCCCCTGAGTTGGTGAGAGGACTGGAAGCCCTGATCAGCTGCTTAGCTTATTAGCTGCAACTTTTTTCTTAGCATCCTATGTTCTTAGTCACCTCCTTTGGATCAACAAAAGGTTTATGGGGGAAAGAGGTACCAAATTTGTTTCTCATTTCCTGGGCTTCTCTTCTGAGATTCAGTTTCTTCAAATGCTTGCTTCTTTGGGTTTTTGGTACCTTTGAACAGAATGTTTAATATCTACCAGCTTTCCTAGTTTATCTCAGTGGGATGGTTGGGCAGAAATGGCTAGTCTACCATTACTGGAAGAAGACATCTCTGCACATGCTATTTTTTGAAATATGTTTTAGTTTTAATTATTTTTCCTCCTAGAGTCAATTATCCAATCTTTTGCCAAAATATTTCTTTAGTTTCCTACATGTGCCAGGTATGCATATGAAGGTACATTATTGAAATGTAGCCGAAAGGATAACAGACAAGTAAATATGGAGTATATTATAAAAGATAAATTCTGTAGTACTCTTTTATGCTGTAATAATAGCCAGAATACCTATTTGTATTATATTTACTGGTTACTCAAAGGATTGCCACGTGGATCTTTAAGTTACCTTGGTCTATTTAGAGTTAAAATAGTACCAGTTAATGTATGTGTAGCCTCAAAACAGTATGAATCCATTTATTTTCCCTTTACTTTTTGCTCTTTTGTCAAGCATTTTATTTAAATATTCTTATTTAAAAACTTAAATTCAGTGTATATAATTTATTTTTGCTCCTTAATTTTCTTAAATTAAATATATTGTATATTCAGGTAAATGCACAAAGCTTAAGTTTACAGTTAGATTAATTTTGCAAATTATGTATTTTACATCCAAAGTACTATTTCATTTTTACTTCAAGGAATCAGCTCTTTAAGCAGAAATAATAGAAAAAAAACTTTTATATTTAGCCACATATTTTCCCTATCCAGTTCTCTTCTCTCCTTTTTGTAGATTCTATTAGGTAATTTTTCCATTGAGCCTGAAGAACTTCCTATAGGATATGTATTATTTTTGGACAGGGACAAATTGTCTCACATTTGTTTATGTGTCTGCATCTTAGTTCACCCTTAGCTTGGAAGGATAACTTTGGTGGATAAAGAATTTTGTGTTGATAGTTTAATTTTTCTTTCAGCATTGGAAAGATGCTGCTCCATTATTGCCACTTCTCCAAGGAGTCTTTTGAGAATGCAGCCATCATTTAAATCATCATTATTGGTGGCTTATTTTTCAGAAGTGTTTTTCTGGTATACATTCATACACGTCACTAATATCTGTATATTTCACATAGATGTCCAATATGTAGTTTAATGATAAAATATTTAAGCATTTTAATAGCTATTTTATCAATCCAAATTTTTCCATTTGTGTAAATAGTTTATTGGATTAACAATAGCAACAAAAAGCCAAAAAAAAACTCATGTGAAGAAATATTTTACAACAGCCAAAATATCCAATTTTTACTTCTTATTTATATATACAAATGTCTGCACATACTGTATACAAATTAAATGATATACAAATTTTCATGTGCAATATCAAAATGGTTTGTTATTTAATGCTAATATTGACATGCATGAGAAATTGTATGAGGACAAATAAAACTCTTGATAAATAATAATGAAGTGTTTCATACTACTTAAAGCAAATATTTTATATTTGTAATAATTATATACTATGCAGTAACATTCAATTTGGCAGACATAGTCTATATCTGAAATGATTTATGTAAATATAGTACACGTTGAAATAAATTCCTAACAGACTATATATATATATATGAAAGCAACAAGGATATATGTATATATATATGGTTAATATATAATTTGATTTTTCAAATATTTATGAAATGATCGACTCTTTTTTTAACAAATGGAATAGTAAAATCAAGCAAGTCTGGAAATAAATGGAGACTGTCAAAATGCGAGGAAGAAAACTCTTTATTCAGAGCTTACTGTATAGCAAGGGAGTCAGACAGTGTTATTTGTATTTGGCAGAGACACAAAGGCAGGCAGGAGAGTGGGAAAGCTTTATGGTGTAGAAAAGGGAAGGCTTCAGGTATGCCCTGATTGGAGGTTGTTGGCCTGAGGAAGGTAGAGAGAGGCTAGCTAGAAGTGGGACATTGTACTTGTTTGCTTAGGGAATCATAACTTGGTTTCCTCTTCATCCTAAGTTAGGAGTAGGGGCAGAAATTAGGGAAGTTGGCCGTTATTGATTAGGTCCTCACTGTTTTGGGCCAGTTGCTGGAGAATCTGTGGTTTGGCTTCACGGGCTGGTTGCTGCAGAGCTGTGGGTGAGAGTTCTATTTTTATATATGGTCTGGCCATTGTCCGTTTGTACATTCAGTCTCTCACAATAAAAACAAAGTAAATATAAGTGGCTAATTACTATATTGAGTATCCTCAATAGTTACTGCATTTTAAATAAATAATAGGGTATTCTTTTTTATCTTGATACCAAACTATTGAGGGAGGAAAAAATGATACTGGGTTTTTGAATATTAAATTGGCATTTTAAAGGAAATTTGAAAAATTTCCTACCCTTTCTAAACAGTAATTTTCCTTCTAGTACTATAGTCAACAAAACTACTCACAAGTGTATATAAAAGTATGCTTTAAAATTAAGAAATCTATTTTTAAGTAAATTATATTGTGTTCTTTCCATGACTGTTATATAGATTTACAACTAAACAGTTCTTGTAACTTGAAGAAATGTCCAAGTCATATTCCTAATAAAAGATAAAGTAAATTGTAATTTATTTCACATGTGTGTACATGCATATAAGTATATTTCATTTGTAAGTGTTTATTTATTTGTATATTTGTTCATATACACACTTCGCTGTTAATCATGGTTATTTCTGTGAAGAGATATACATGTACGTTTTTGTAAATTTTACACTCAGTACATACCAAACTTATAAGTAGTAAAAGGAAATCAAAGAAATATATGAATGCATATCATTAATGATTAGTTTAAAATATTTTCCTTTTTAAAGTAGTACAGGAAAGATTAGAAGTTATGCTAAAGACAGAAATAAAAAAGCGTTTGAAAGAAAATATACAATAATAAAAATATAAACAAGTTTTGTGGAAAGAGTAATTGTGATCCACTTAAAAAAAAGCTGATCTCTAACAAAAAACTGATCTGTAATTTGTAAATGAGATGAACGAATAGGAGCCATATGTAAACTTGTCACAAAGAATGCTCATTTCATTTTTCTCTTGAGTTAAATGTCATGTGTCATCAATTTTATTTTATATTCTGGGGTGTCTATTACCATGATATCAGAAAAAAAATGACAACAATAATTGAGGTTATAATAACTCTCAAAGATTATCTGATAATTATGTTGAAAAAACCTTAAAAAAAATGTAACCTTGTCCTGTAGGGTTTTGTGCCATTTCTTAAAATGTGTATAGAAGATTTACTAAAAATTGCTTTCTCAGAAAAATGGGTGTATGTTTAACTGTATGGTTTCCGTCAATCTTGATAAATTCACTCATTGTTTGTACTACATTACCTATAGATTGCTTTTAACAATAGCAGTCTACAGGTTAAAGTATATTATGGAAGATAAATTTTGTGGTAATTAGTCTGGAAACAGAAGCATGCAATTTGTGAATAAAGGTAAATTAATCCTTTCCAATATTTATGCCTCTTTTTCTCTTTTTCTTGCATTGTTGCACTGGCTAGGACCTCCCTAAAATATTCAATAGAACTGTTGCTAAGTAGGCCTACTTTCTCATTCCTCATTTCAGGGAGAGGTTTTCAATATTTTGCTAGTAGGTATAGTATTTGCTGCAACTTCCTGAATATTTCTTTTCGATCATGAATGAGTGGTAAATTACATCCATGGTGTATCTGTATCTGTTGTGTTAGTGACATGATTTTATTCCTTTGTTTGCCACAGTAGTTTGATTTCAAAATGAGAAGAATCCGTTCTTGGATGAAACTCCATTTATTCATGGGCTATTATAGTTGAAATATCTTTGGATTCTGCTTGTAAGACATAAGTTTTACATTTTATTTATTTATTTATTGCCTTTTGTCATGAAGCATAAAGACTTGATATTTTTAATGTATAAGGTCTTTATCAGTTTGGTTAAAGGGTCTCATGAGACATTTTGAGAGTGTTCTGACTGTTAGTACTCTGTGGAAGAGGTTGTGCAAGATCGCTGTTATCTTTCTCAAATACATGGAAAAGATCAGGAATTCAGGCACCAGGGCATGGAATTCATTTGTAGGAAACTTCTCAATCCAGGTGCATTTTATGTAATAAGTATAAAATTATTGAGATTTCCCAGTTTACCCTTTTGTGAGTGGTGCTTTCGTTTTTGTAATTTCACCATTTCATGTAATTTCAAATATATTGGCATGAATTTGATTATAGTATAATGTATGTGATGCCACAATCCATAGTGATAATCCCCTCTACATTCTTGTTGTTGATAATGTGTGTCTTCTTTTTTTTAAATTAATTTTTATTGGAGTATAGTTGATTTACAGTGTTAGTTTCTGCTGTTCAGCAAAGTGAATCAGCTACACATAAACATGTATCCATTCCTTTTTAGATTCTTTTCCCATATAGGTCATTACAGAGTATTGAGTAGAATTCCCTGCAAATGTGTGTTTTCTTGTCATCCTTGTCGAGGTCATTATCTTCCTTGTGATCTTCCTCTCTTCCTCTTTCTCCTTTTCCTCCTTCTCCTCCCTGCCCATTCCTCCCTTCTTGCTTCTCCAGTTGTTCTTCGCCTCTTCCTCTTTTTCCTCTCCCTCCCCATTCCCTCCCTCTCTTCCTCCTTCATCTTTTTGATCAGTTTTGCCAGGGTTCATCAATTGTTTTCACCATTAAAAAAAAAAAACTCTTTAGTATTATTGACCATTTTTTCAGTTTGATTATTGATCATAACTTTAATTTTGTAACATTTCTGGTTTTGATTTATATTCTTACTTTATTTTCCAATTTTTTGAAGTATATTATCAAACCTTAAATTTTCAGGATCTCCTCTTTTGCATTAATGGTAGAAATTTTCCTTTAGGCACATGTTTTGATGCATCCACACAATTTTTAATGGCTTCATTGAGGTATAATAGATTTAAAATAAAATGCACAACTTTAAAATAAACAATGTAAGTTTTGAAATATCTATCTGAAACCATCACCACAATCAAGATAATGTAAATATCCATCCCCTCTCACCAAACTTCCTTGTTCACCATTTAATTTCCCCTTCCTGTTTCTACTCAAGCTGTTCCCCCATTTATTTGTTATGAACATTCTTGCACAAGTCTTTGTGTGAACATATACTTTTCTTTTTGTTTCTTTGTTAGTTGGTTGGAAGAAAACATCAAAGAAAAGGGTGGCTGGAACAAATGAGAGGTGTATATTTAATTTTTTCTAGAACATGTCAGAGTGTCTTGCAGTGTGATTGTACTATTTTACATCCTACTAGCAGTATGAGTTGCAGTTGTTCTACATCTTTGACAGAACTTGTTATGATAAGTATATTTAATTGTAGTCCTTCTAATCAGCATGCAGTAGTATCTGACTATCACTCTAAATTGCATGTTACCAAATCTTAGCTTTCTGTCCCAGGCATCCCCAGTAAATGGAGAAAATGGATCATAGGCCTACACCTAACCCTTTCCCCCCATTTTATTTTGCATGTAGTTTTTGTTTTTGTTTTTGTGGGGTTTTTTTGCCTGCCAGATTTTCTGTGATATACTATAGAGATAATTGGAGACGCTACATAATTTTATTTTTGTCTTGGGAGCATTTTCTTTTTATTTTGAAAGGCAGAGTGGGATAGTTCTCATCTCAATCAGTAATTCACTCCTTTTGAAGCTGTGTGTCATGTTTTCTGAGGAATTTTCTATTTCTGGTTCATATTGACACTAAAATATAGCCCATCAGGGATGCTAAGTCAATCCTTAGGTTATTTCCCAGATCATCTCTGCCAGGGTGGGCCATGAACCCAATGTGTTCGCTGGGCTGGTGAGGCTGCTGGAAGCCCTGTTCAGCTGCTTAAGTTCTCAGCTAAAGCTTCCTACTTAGCACCTTAGTTACCTCCTCTGAATTATTAAAAACCCTGGAGGAAAAAGGGGTACCAAATATGGCTCTCACTCTCTGGGCTTCTCTTCTGAGATCCAGTTTCTTCAAACGCTGGTTTCCTTGGGTTTGTGGTGCCTTTGAACAAGATGTTTAATATCTTCCAGCTTTCTTGGTATTTTGAATTTGTCTGCTTCCATTAATGCAAACAGGCCACTGCCGCCCAACCATCTTCGCTGAGAAGAAATTTTTTTTGAAATATGTTCTTGTTTTCAGTTATTTTTCCTCCTCCAGCCAATTAATGCAATCTTTATATCAATAAGATAAAATAAATTTTAGGTCAACGATCTACCCAAGCAGTGTAGCTTTTCTATCATTGTTTGTTTAATGGACTCCAATTAAATTTTTTCACTGATTGCCTAAGTGTTTCCCAAGTTCCCAACATGTGCCAGGTATGGATTGTGTGGTGGAGTACATTCTTGAGCTATAGACTAGTGAACAACAAACAAGTAAATATTAGTATATTATAGGTGATATGTTACTGGTAATTAGTTATTCAGCAGTAGTTACCAGAATGTTACTTATGCTACTTTATATTATGTTCAGTCATTGCTTTAGGGACTGGCATGTGAATCCTTTCCTTACCTTGGTCTCCTTCTACTGAGGATTGTACCACTCTGTGTAAATGTAACTTCATGATACTACAATCCATTTATTCCCCCTTTCCTTTGTTCTCTTTTTGTCATATATTTTAAGTATTTTATTAAAATGTTATTTGTTAATTATAATATATACTTGCCTTATCATTTTGGTTAAGGGGTTAACACATTAAATTAAAGGAACAAATCTTAAACAGTTTGATAAATCTTGCACATGATCTTTGCCATTTATAATTCTACTTACCATTTTGTTTCAAGAGTCATTTATCTTTTAATGAAATAATAGAAAAAAGTAGCCTTTAATATTTCTGCAAATAGTTTCCCCAAGACCTCTTCATTCCTTTCTGTAGTTCTCAGTTTCTATCGTGTCATTTGCCCTCCACCTGAAGCACTTCCTGTAGCTTTATTTATATTACAGGTTGCACAGTAACAAATTGTCTCAAGTTTGTTTATGTGGCTGTGTCTCAGTTTGAAAGGAGAATTTTGTTGGATGTCGAATTCTGGCTTGAAAGTTTCTTCTTGCAACATTGGAAAGATTCTGGTGCATTTTCTCTGGTTCTCCATGGGTTCTGTTAAAAAAGTGACTATCATTTAAGTAATTGTGCCTACATATGTATTAGTGTCTTTATTTTTTGGAAGTTTTTGTTTGATATACATTTGTTCACTGATATTCCTTATACTTAATATAAATATCAAATATATAGTTTACTAATATTATTTAAAATTTCAATAACTATTTTGTCAATCCAAATTTTTCCATATAAGTAAATAAAAAGATAACTCATTAGGTGGATAAGAGCAACGAAACAAAGCAAAAACAAAAAATAACTAACATTAAAAAGAAAAAAGCCAAAAAGCCCAATTATTTCAATTAAGATATATAAACATGTTGGTGCAGATTACATACAAATTAAAATAATTAAGGCACATTCACAAGCAAAATACCAAAATGGTTGTAATAATTACTGATGTGTCAGTAATGTTGACATGCACAAGATAAGTACAAGAACAACTTAAAACTCTTAATACAAAATAATGAAGCAACATTTGTATTACCTATAGCAAAATATTTTATATATACTCTAATTATATAATATACAATATAATTCTTTGAAAAAACATTTTATAGGTGAAGTGATTTATATGTAGTACATATCAGAATCAATTCACTAACAGGAAATGTGTAGAACATAAATGAAAGTAACAGTTTGAGTATATTTAGGCCTATTATATAATGATTTTGGTATTCAAGCAATTATGAAAGGACAGTCTCTTTACAATTGCAAATGGAGTTAGTAAAATGCATCAAGGATATACACAAAAATAAGTTTAAACTGGCAATTAATATATTAGATATGTTCAGTACTTAGTGGAAGTTAAATAAATAGCAAGATATCCTTTTTTATATCGATACCTGTTAATGGAAGGAGTATAAAATGGTCATGAGTTTTTGAAATTAATTTGGTATTTTTTAGCAAAATTTTAAATTTGTCTACCCTTTCATATAGTAATTGACTTTCTACAACTGTATCTGACAGAGCTTGTTAAACGTGTGCCTTAAAGTATGGATTCAAAAGGCAAAACAAAACTATTTTTAAAGTAACATACTGTGTTAAAATGGTGAATACTATGTAATTTTTATACACAATCAGGTACATCTTATAAAATTATAAAATTGCAGAAGATACATCGAAGATATTACTAATAAAAAAGAAAGCAAATTGTACTTTATTTCATTTGTGTGCACAAGTATATAAATGTATTGCTTATCTAAATATTAATGTATGTATCTGTTCATATATTATACACAGGACTGCTAATCATGCTTACTTCTGTGAATGGATACGCATTTCTATTTTGGATGAAATTTTACACTGAGCATGTGCCAAACTGTTATTTAGTAAAATAAAATCAAAGAAATAGTCACATGACGTCATATCAATAATGATTTTTTGAAAGATCCACCTTTTTCTTTTGTAAGGTAATACAGAACAGGTAAGAGGTTATGTTTAAAGCCAGAAATAGGACAGAGTTAGAAAAGAAATAAGAAAATATATAAAGAATTTATGTAAAGAAAATAATATAATTTAGTAGTAAAAAGTTTAGAAATAACTCTAATCAGTTGGTGAGATCATTAACCTTGGGGTCATACGTAAAATTGGCACAATGAATACTCTTTAAATTGCTTCACAAGGATTAACTATAGGTATTTTATGAGGTTTATCCTATAATTGGGGACCTCTGTTACCATGATATCAGAAAAAATGACAACAATATTCAGAGCTATAATGATTCTTGAATTTTATCTGATAAGTATATAGAAAAAACCCTCAAAAATATAACCTTGTCTTGTAGGGTTTTGGGGCCATTTCTTATGAGGAGTATAACAAGGTTTAGTAAGAATTGCTATTCTCAGAAAAATTCATTTAGATATAACTCTATGGGATATGGCAGTCTTGCAAAATTCACTTATCAGTTCTAACATATTACCTATAGATTGCTTTTCCATAGCCTGGAAACATGATTGTGCAATCTGTGAATAAAAGTGGTTTCTTTTCTTTCTTTCCAATCTTTTTGCATTTTCTCTCTTTCTTGCATTTTTTCCTGGCTTTGACCTCCCTAAAATGTTGAATACGACTGGTGATACTAGGCATTCTTATTTCTTTTATGATCTTGGGGGAAGGTTGTCCATATTTCACCACTAATTATGATATTTGCTGCAGTTTTCAGAGTTTTTTTAAAACATAATTGGATGATAAATTTTGTTATATGGTTTCTCTATATCTATGGTGACAGTGACATAATTTTGTCCTTTGATTTGTTAACGTTGTTTCTTTCCAAAATGTTAACTCAACGGTAATTCATGCTTGAATTCTACCCAATTTGTTCATGGGCTTATATAGTTGAAGTATTTGGGGTTCTGTTTGTCAAATGAATGTTTTTGTTGTTGGATTTTCCTGATGGTGGGCGGTATGGTTTCCTGAGGAATATAAGTCTTTGGTTTTACTTTCTTACAATGTCCTTATCATCATGGTGTGAAGTTTATAAGGTTCACGTGAAACATTGTGGGAAGTGTTTTTACTGTTTCTATTATGTGAAGGAGCTTGTGCAAGATTGGTGTTATTTCTTTCTTATTATATATGAGGTGCGTGACTTCAGGCACCAGGGCTTGGAATTCATTTGTAAGAATTATTTTTCAGTACAGGCATAGCTTATTTATGAGGTACAGGATAAATGAGATTTCTTAAGTTTTCTTGATTTGTTAAGCAGTGTTTTCTTGGAACATTCTCATTTTGTGTAATATCATTTATTAGCATAAATTTTCTTATACAATTATGAATGTGTCTCCAGGATATGGTGTGAGGATTTCCTGTATAATGCTGATATTCATTATATCTTTCTTTTTTAATTTTATCAGTCTGGCTGGGGGGTTATTAATTATTTTTTAATTTTTATGAAAATAAACATTTTTAGATTGGTTGATTTTCTTCTTGCTATTTTAAAAATAATCTCTCACTGATCTTCATTTTATTGTTCCATTTCCTTTTGATTCTTTAGAGTTCCTCTCTCTCTGCCTACATTACTCATCTGCTCTAGTTTTTCCATTAGAGCTCTTAGTTTAATAATCATGGTGGGCTTCCCTGGTGGCGCAGTGGTTGAGAGTCCACCTGCCGATGCAGGGGACACGGGTTCGTGCCCCGGTCCGGGAAGATCCCACATGCCACGGAGCGGCTAGGCCCGTGAGCCATGGCCGCTGAGCCTGCGCGTCCGGAGCCTGTGCTCCGCAACGGGAGAGGCCACAACAGTGAGAGGCCCGCGTACTGCAAAAATATATATATATAAGTAAATAATCATGGTTATTTTAAATTCCTGGTCTGATAACCCTAAAATCTTTGCCATACTTGAATCTAGTTTTGATGCTTTTGATACCATCTCTTCAAGTTTTTTTGGTTTTTTTTTCCCCTTAAGTATGCCTTGTAATTTTCTGTTGAAAGCCAGATGTGTATTGGGTAAAAAGAACTGAGGTCGGAAAACCTTTAGTGTAAGGTTTTATCTGACTAAGAGCTAGGCTGTGTTTACTGTTTGCTGTAGTTGTAGGTATCATAGGCTCAAATTTCCTCTGATGTCCTTATTTTTTTCTCCTTGTTGTCTTTGAGTTTCCCTACAGACTTCTTAAATAAGGTCTAAGATGTGCAAATCTTTCCATTGTAATACCCTTAGTACTGGCTCCAGTGATGGGCGTCTGCTTCTGGACTTCTCCACTAAGCTGTGATTCTCTGTATTTGCCTGTCTCTCCAATATTTGGGGCAGTGTTTGGCCTTGTTAATATGAGTTCTCTGATGGATTAGGAAGAGTTGTTGATTTTCAGTTTGTTCAGCTTTTTTCTTGTTTTGAGAAAATGTGATGACTTTCAAGTTCCTCACATGTCAGCTAGAAACCAATGGTCTTCATTGTTTCATTTCTGTACTTTTTTGGTATTAAATTATTGTTTTTTAAACAAAATCTTGAGATATATTATTAAATAATAAATTCTCAGACTAGATTTTGCATTTATTGCTACAAGTGCTCCTTTAAGACATATATTGTTTTATCTTACACTTTATAACAGATTCACTGGAATATAATTGAATTTAAATCAATTATATAATTTTAAACAAACATATGTATATTAACTGTATTTATATACATACATTTGTGAAACCATCACCCAAAGCAAGGTAATGTTTATATCCATCCTTCCAGTCAGGTTTTGTTGTGCAATTTTGTATTTCCCCTTCCTGATTCTGCCCCAACCCCCTTTTTTCCCATGATGTTTATGTTATTGTACAGATCTTTGTATGGATGTATATTTTTATTTTCTTGTGTAAACATTAAGGAATGGTATGTATGGATCATCTGATATGTGTATATTTCATTTATTTTAGAAAATGTCAAAATATTTTACATCTTGATTGTACTGTTTTATGCCCTACTAGCAGCATATGAGAGTCACATTTGCTCTATAATCTTTGCTAGGGATTGTTATGATCATTGTTTTTTATTGTAGCCCTTCTAATAGTTGTGCGGTGGTATTTCAGTGTCACTCCAAATTGCATGGGTGTAAAAAAGTCATAGTTCTTTCTATCCCAGGAAACACCCGTAAGGGGAGAAAACAGATCACAGGCCTGAAGTGAATTCTTTCCTTTCCAGTAATATTTTGCACATATAATTGTTTTTGATTGCGTGCAGGAATTTGTGTAAGAAATATCATAGAGGTGATTGGAGGCTCTGGATGATTTATTTTTCCTCCTTGAAGCATATTCTTTTGCTTCTAAAAGGTGGTGGTAAGAGTGGAGTCGGGGGGTTAGGATATAGTTCATCTCATCAAGAGAGTGAGTCCTTTTGAAGCTGAGTCTCATATTTTGGGAGGATTGTTCTGTTTCTGGTTAATACTGTCACTTAAGGCATAGCACCTTGGTGATATCAGATGAACCCTTGGCATGTTTCCCGAAGTTTATTTTCCGTAGTGGGCCCTGAGCTCCAAATTGAGTTGCCTTTACTGGTAATACTGCTTGCTGGAAAGTGATCAGCTGCTTAGCTTCTCAGCCACAAAATTTTGCTTAGTGTCTTGCATTCTCAGTCTCCTCCTTTGAGGTGGGATACCATGTGGGAAGAAGGGATATCAAATTTGGTTCTTTTCACCAGGACTCCTTTTTTTCCCTGAAATCCTGTCCTTCTTTGACTTTGTCATATCTTCAAAAATATCTTTTATACTTTTCCATCTTTCCTAGATATTTTTCAGCAGAATGTTTGGGCTGAAAAATGTAGTCTGCCATTATTAGAAGGTGATGTCTTTACAAACACTTTTTTAAAATAAGTTTTAGTTTGTAGATGATTTGCCTCATGGCCACTTAACTCAATCTATATAATAAGAATCTAAACAATTTTTAATTAAGCTTTCTGTCTTGATAGTTCACTTTCACTTGCAAGTGTAAGAAATAACACAAAGACATCCAATGCACCCTTTTCCCATTTCCAGCCAGTTTTAACATATTACAAAACTATAGTACAATATCTCAACCGGGACATTAACATTGGTGCAGTCAAGATAAAATACATTTCAGTCACTGCAAGGATCTTATTGTACTTTATAGGCACACCCACATCTAACTCCTGCCGCCCTCCCATCCCTTCAGTCCCTGACTTCAGGTAGCCAATAATCTGTTTTTCATTTGTGTGTGTGTGTATGTGTGTGTGTGTATAAATAAAATATTAGCAAGAATATTGTTGTTTATTTCAAGAATATTGTTTACTGAAATAATAGTGTGTGTTACCTTTGGGGTTTTTTTTTCACTCTGTGTAATTCTCTGGACATTTATCCAGGTTGTTGCATAGATCAGTAGTTTATTCCTTTCTCTTGCTGAGTAGTACTTCTTGGTCTGGATGTATCACGTTTAATTTAACCATTTATCCTTTTAAGGACTTCTAATTGTTTCCAGGCTTTGGCTATTACTGATAAATCTGCTATAAACATTTTTGTATAGGTTTCTGTGTGAGTAAAAGTCTTTATTTCTCTGGGATGAGTGCAGTTGCTATATCATATGATATTTGTTAGTTTAATTTTTTAAGAACCTGCCTATTTCCCATAATAATGCAACATTTTACATTTTCAGAGTGATGGGTGATATAGTTTGCTTATATCCTTGCCAGCATTTGGTGATGTCACTTATTTTTTTTTAGCCATTGTGATATCTGTATAATGATATCTCATTGTGCTTTTAATTTGTATTATCTATTGACTATGATGTTGAACATCTTTTCATGGACTTATTTTCCATCTGTATATCTTCTTTAGTGAAATTTGTTTGCCATTTTCTCATTTTAAAATTGAATGGCTTATTTTATACTGTTGAGTTTTGAGAGTTCTTCATATATTGTAGATACTAGGTTTTTTCAGATATATGGCTTGAAAATATTTTTCCCCAGTCTGTAGTTGAATAGCAAAAGTTAAATTTTTATGGAGTTTATTTTCTCAGTTTTTCCCTTTATGGATCATGCTTTTAGTGTCAAGTTTAAGGGCTTTTTGTCTTCTGCTTGATTACAAACGTTTTCTCTTGTGTTTTTTAAAAATATAGTTTGCATTTAAATCTATGATCCATTATACCTTAATTTTTGTGTAAGGTGTGAGGTTTAAATCAAAGACCATATTTTTGCCTAGGGATACCCAATTGCCCTAGCATTATATGTTGAAAAGGTTATCCTTTTTTCCATTAAATTGCCTTTGCAGCTCTATCAAGAAGTCATTTGGCCCTCCTGGTGTGAGACTATTTAGGGTTGCTGTTGGAGGAGTCTTCAAAAGGGCATAACCACTGGTTGACCCTTGAGCTGGACCCGGGCAATTGGAGTCTTCCC
Source organism: Monodon monoceros (assembly GCF_005190385.1). Classification (NCBI taxonomy): domain Eukaryota; kingdom Metazoa; phylum Chordata; class Mammalia; order Artiodactyla; family Monodontidae; genus Monodon; species Monodon monoceros. Next base: position 23,946,178 of record NW_021703779.1, on the reverse strand, counting down.
CCCGCCCCATCCTTGTAGTGTACGTTCCACCTACAGTTCCCAAGGATGCAGCCTTGAGAGAGCGAGCAGTGTGTTGTTGAGACCATCTGGACTGGACACCTGACTGAACTTAGTTAAGGCCTCTATATGAACGTTTAAAATTCTGTGGTGCAGGTGTGGAGATCTACTTGTCTTGCCAAGACAAGCCTTGTGAGTAAGTTCCTTTGCTTATTAAACCTGCCACCTACCAATCTGGAGTGGTCTTCTTCTTTCTTCAGTCTCTCCTTGTCATCAGTGTATGGGGGCTGGTTTGCAGACCAACAGTCCTCATGCTGTTATGTTAATCTATGTGTCTATCCACCTGCCAATACCACATTTTCTTGATTGCTACAGCTATATAATACACTTTGAAATTGGATATTGTGATTCCTCCAACTTTATTTTTTTCTTTTTTTTTTTTTTTTTTTTTTTTTTTGCGGTACACGGGCCTCTCACTGCTGCGGCCTCACCTGTTGTGGAGCACAGGCTCCGGACGCGCAGGCCCAGCGGCCATGGCTCACGGGCCCAGCCGCTCCTGACCGGGGCACGAACCCGCGTCCCCTGCACCGGCAGACGGCAGGCAGACTCCCAACCACTGCACCACCAGGGAAGCCCCAACTTTATTTTTAATTCTCAAAATTGTTTCATCTATTCTGGTTCCTTTGTCTTTCCATATAAATATTAGAACTATATATATATATATATATATATATACACATATCCATATATATCTTTTTAGATATATGTCTATATCTAAAAACAATCTTGTTTTGATTTTGTTAAGATTTGTATGAAGCCAGTATATTGATTTGGGGAGAATTGAAGTCTTACTGTGTTGAGTCGTCCCATCCACGAGCACTGCATGTCTCTGCATTTATTTAGATCTACTTTATCATTGTCATGAAGTTTTTAGCATATAAGGCCTGTACATGTTTTGAACGATTTATACCAAAGTATTTCATTTTGTTCACCAATTATAAATTTTATTGTATTTTTAACACAATATATGCACATATTCATTGCTAGTATGTAGAAATATAATTGATTTTGTATGTTCATCTTACATCCTGTGTTCTCGAGGAGCTCAGTCATTACTTGAAGAAGGTTTTATTTCTTCCTTTCAGATCTTTTATTTCCTTTCTTGTTTTTGTTGTTGCTTTACTGCCCTGACTTACCCTCCAGTATGTTTTAAATAACAGTAGAGAAAGCAGACATACTTGCTCTGTTCCTGAACTTAGGAGGAGACCATTTAGTTTTTCACCATTATACAGCTAAGAATAACATTAGCTATAGGTTTTTTGTAGATGTTCTATTTAAAGTTTAAGAAGTTTTCCTCTGTTCATATTTTTCGGAGGGTTTTTAAAAATTATGAATGCATGTTGCATTTTGTTAATTGTTTTTCTTCATGGATTTATATGATCATGTGATTTTAGCTTGTTAGTTTGGGTTAGTTTGATTGATTTTCTAATATTTAACCAGCCTGATAATCTTGGCGTTAAAACCACTTGGTCATGATGTATAATCTTTTTATATATAACAGAATTCTATTTGCTAATATTTTAATAAGGATTTTGTGTCTGTATTCAAGGGATATTAGTCTGTAGTTTTCTTTTTTGGTACTTTCTGTCTTGTATTCTTATCTGGGGGTAGAAGTCAAGTCTCCCCACATGCTATACATTAACGCTTTTTTGGATGGAGTGCTCTTTACCATCCATCAAGGATGAAAGTCCCTGCTATCTATTGAGCCATCTCTGACAACATTGGAGGGCATTTTGGGGTGACTCCTTTTCAGCCTGGAGAGGGTGGAAGTCTAGGCTCCTCATTCAGCCTTTCCTGGTATGGCTGAGAATGGCGTTTGGCTGTATTTGTGTGGCTGTTGTCTAAAAGTTTTCTATATTATTAGGTTGTCCATTTTCTAGCCTTTTATCTACAAAAAGCAGGCTTTTGTTGTGCCTTTCTATGTCTGAACCTTTCAGCATTTCCAAGTTGCCAGATTTTTCATCTTCAGATCTGGAATGTAAAGTGAAACCAAAACAAAATGAAGAAAAAAAAAAAAAAAAAAGGGAAAAACACCATTGTGTTGTTTATTGAATCCTGAGGTCCCTAACTAGTCTCTCATCTTTCCACCTTTCAGAGTCTTCTTATGTTTGTTTTACATGTAATTTTTAGTTGAACTTAGGAGAAACAGGGAAAGTATCTCTATCCCATCTTCTTAGAAGCAGATACCCAGTGATTTTTTTTTAGCCAATGATCTTCATAAACAGTAGATTTCTCTTTGCCATCGTTTGCTTTATTTCTTTCCATCTAATTATTTTATTCATCCCCAAAATGTTTCTTCAGTTCCCAGCATGTGACAGGTGTGGACCATGTGCTGCAGCTAACATTACTGAGAGGCAGCCTAGTGGGGAAACAGACGAGGAAATATGGACTATATTATAGAAGATAAGTTTTGTGGTAATTTCTTATGTATTAATAATAACTAGAATATTACCTATATATTTGTGTCATTTTTAGTAGCATCTCAAGGGATAGGCATTTGAATTCCTTATTTTGATGTTACACTTAGAGTTATATGCTATCACTTCCTATAATATACAACAATGTTCTGCTTTGGTATTTTACATGTAAAAAAAAGAGGTATTTTACATGTAAAATGATTTATATAAACATATGCTTATGATGATCAATTAGGTACCATGCAATATATAGAACATAAATGAAAGCAATGAGTGTTTATGCATATCTATCTATGGGCTTAATATATAATAATTTTGGTAATCAATTAGGAAATGATAGAGTACTTTAAAATGGAATTAGTAGCATTCATCAAAGGATAAACAAAAAATAAATATAAATGGGCAGTTATCTATTAAGCATGCTTTATACTTGACGTAAATTATTTAAGTAACAAGATACCTTTTGTGCTTTGATAACAGGTTATTGAAGGAATATAAAATGGTAATGAGTTTTTGGAAAACATTATGATATTTTTAGCAAAGTTACAAATATATCTAGATTTTACACTGTATTGGCTTTCTACAACTAAATCAGACACAGCTACTCACATGTGCATTCAAGTATGGATTCGTAAAAGTCAAAACAGCTATTTTTTGATAAATTATACTGTGTGTGTACTATGAATAGTATGCAGTTTATAAACCAGTTAGGTAGATGTTACATATTTACAAAAGACATCTTCATGGTTTGTTGCTAATAATAAAGAAATCAGATTGTAATTTACATATAGATATGTGTACAGGTTATGTAAATATATTCTTCATGTTAATATGTGTGTATGTTTACATCTGTTTATACACACACTTCTCAACTAATCACGATTACTTCTAGAAAGGGTTATGTATAATCATTTTTTGGAAGATTTTACATTGTTACATACACCGTGTATGTATGATACAGACTGAATGTTTGTGTCCCCCCAATAGGCACTGTTGAAACCTAACCCCCTATGTGTTGATATTAGGAGGTGGGGCCTTTGAGAGATTGATTAGGTTGTGAGTGCTCAGTGTCCTTATTAACAGAGACCCCAACTAGCTGCCTCATCCCTTCCACTGTGTGAAGTTACAAGAAGAAAATGACCATCAATGAACTATGAATCTGCTGGTGCCTTGATCTTGGACTTTCCAGCCTCCAGAACTGTGAGAAATAAATTTCGGTTCTTTATAAGCTACCAGCTATATGATATTTTGCTACAGCAGCCTGAAAGGACCGAGACAATGTGTATAACTAAAGATGTAAAATTTAAAAACCCAAGGGATAATGACATATTACTAATAATTTTTGAAAGATCTACATTTTACTTTTTACATTAAGGTAGTACAGAATGAGATAAGATGTCAGGAAGAAATTAGACAGGAGATTGAGAAAAGAGAAAGGAAAAAATAATAAGAAAAATATAAACAAGATATGAGGGAAAATAATTTTTAAGTTGAACTCTTAGTAACATTAAACAGGGATCATTAAGAAATTAGTCTCAAAGAATGATCTTTTTATTCTACTAGAATTAAATGTCAAGTGTATAGTAAAGTTTATCTTACATTTTGGGGTTTCTGTTACCTTAATAGAAGAAAAAATGACAGCAAAAATAAGGGTTAAAACTCTATCAGTTTTTATCTGATCAGTATATAGAAAAAAGTCATAAAAATATAACCTTGTAGTGTAGGGCTTTTGCACCATTTCTTATATATATATAAAAAGGTTAGTAGTAATTGCTGTTCTCAGAAAAATGTGTAATATGTGTAATATTTAACTGTATGGAATCTAAAAATCTTGTTAAATTAACTGTTTAATTCCAATGCATGATCTCAAAGGGAGGTTTTTAGTATTTCACCACTAGATATGATATTTGCTGCAGGTTGTGAGGTGTTTTTTTTTTTAAATCATGACTGGATGGTAAATTTGGTCATATTGTTACTTTCTATTATGATAGTGACATGATTTTGTCCTTTGTTTTATAATAGTTGTTTGACAACAAAATTTTTGTCTCACTAGACTCCATTCTTAATATTTCACCCAATTTGTTCATGGGGTATTGGAGTTGAGGTACCTTCTGTTTGTAAAGTTTATAGGAAGTCTCACAAAGCATATTGGGGAACATTTGACTATTTTATTTGGAAAGGCTTGCACGACACTGGTGTTATTTCTTTTTCCATCATATGGAAAAGTTCATGACTTCAGGCACCAGCGTATGGGATTCATTTGTAGGAAGATGTTTCATTACAGACACAGTTTATTTACAAGATATAGAATAATTGAGATTTCGTAAATTTTATTGCTCATTAAGCTGTCTTTTCCCTGGAATTTTTTCTTTTTGTATATCAAACTTATTAAAGTTATTTATATAATTATGTATGTGTCACCAGGATGTGGCATGAGGATTTCCTTTACATTGCTGGTATTGGATATATGTTTTTCTTCATCTTTTTTTTCCCCATTAATCAGTCTAGACAGGGGTTTATGTAACTCTTTTCAAGAAAAAAAAAAGTTCTAGATTTTTCAATTTTTTCTTTTCTTTTTTTTTAATATCACTCACAGACCTTAATTTTATTGTTTCATTTCTGTTACTGGTTTGGTATTGAATTACTGATTTTTCTCCAATATTTTGAGATGGATTTTCTGATCACAAATTTCAGGATTTCCTATTTTGCATTTTTTTGCTATAAGTATTCCTTTAGCCACACATATTGTTGTATCTCAGACTTTAGTAAAAGCTTCATTGAAATATAACTGAGTTTAGATAAACTTTACAACTTTAAATTCAGCAATATAAGTTTTGACATATGTATATGTATTTGAAAGTCCATCACCAGAAGTAAAATACTGTACATGTCCATCCCTCCACTCAAGCTTCCTTGTAAAATTTTGTATTTCCCCTTCCTGTTTCTATCCAACTCTTTCTCCTTTCCCCTGGTGTATACATTATTGTACAAGTCTTTGTATGGACATATATTTTTGTTTTTCTTGGGTGAACATGAAGGAATGGTATGGCCAGATCACATGATAAGTATACGTTTGTTATTTTAGAGTATGTCAAAGAGTTTTGCATTGTGATAGTACCACCTTCCATCCTACCAGCAGTGTAGAAGTCTCAGTTGCCCAACATCCTTGCCAGCACTTCTTTTGGTCATTATTTATTGTAGCCCTTCTAATAGGCGCGTGGTGGTATCTGTCTATCTAAATTGCATGGATGTAACCATGTCATACTTCTTTCTTTCTCAGGCATGCTGAGTAAATGGGAAAAATAAATCACTATGGGGAACACAGTTTGGGGTGACTTCTTGCAGCCTGGTAATGGTGAACGTCTGGGTTCACCACTGGGACTCTGCTGGTGTGAATGAGGATGCTGTTTGTCTGGTGTAGAACTTCTGTGTGCAACACTGCTGCAAGTAGTGCCTCGTCAAAGCCAGGTCATCTAGTCTTCCAGCACTTTGCCCTCTTCGTTTTGGTTTGTTTTTTTTTGCGGTATGCGGGCCTCCCACTGCCGTGGCCTCTCCCGCCGCGGAGCACAGGCTCCGGACGCACAGGCCCAGCGGCCATGGCTCACGGGCCCAGCGCTCCGCGCCACGCTGGATCCTCGCGGATCAGGGCACGAACCCGCGTCCCCCGCATCCAGGCGGACCCCCAACCACTGCGCCACCAGGGAAGCCCTGCCCTCTTCTTATCTCAGTGGACTCTAAAGCAAAAGCTGCTGACTACCAGCTTTCTTGGTTCCAGACTGGTGTACGTCAGATGAGGAGAGCTGGAGAGAGAAGTGAGGGTGGCTGAGCCTAATATAATTTTTTATCCTATACAACTATTGACTGATTTAAAATTCTCTTGTCTCTTCCTTGTGGGAATGCCCTGCATTAACTAAGTCCATTTAATTTTTGTTTTATTTTGCATTTTTAATGCTGTGAAGATGAGAGAGCATTACACCTTGACCCCCCTTCATGTCACTTTTTTGGCATTATGGTATGCAGCCTGAGCAGGTAAATCTTGTTTACAAATGAGAACTATGTACATCCTTTCACTTGGCCAGCAAACAGGTCTATCTTTATAAGAAAAAAAAAATAAAGCCTACAAATTTTCTGTTATTTGCCTGTGTCTTTCCTAGTCCTTTGGAGCAAGCAGGCTTTTTTTGAGGCTTTCTTTCTCTGCAGCTTTTGGCATGTTCAGGTTGCCTGATTTTTCCTCTCCAGGTTTGGGATGTACGTGAGGCAAAAAGAAAACAAAACGTACCCAAGAAAACATGGAAAACACCACTGTGCTGTTCCTTGGCTTCTGAGCTTCCTAGTCAGTCTTCCTCAGTCTCTCCACCTTTCAGGATATTTTTGTGTTCATTTCTACATATACTGTCCAGGGAGTTTGGTTGCACTTAAGAAGAGAAATAGGGAAAGTCTGTCTACTCTATCTTCTGGGAAACAGACATCCAACTTCTTTTTTAATTCAAATGATCTTTACAAGCAGTAGATTCTTTTTTTTAATTTTTGCCATCATTTGCTTAACTTCTTTTAATGTAATTATTTCATTCATTCCATAAATACTTCTTCAGTTTTAAACATGAGCAAATGCAGATGATGTTCTGGAGTTAAATTATTGCGGGAAAGCCTAATGGGAAAACAGGCAAGTAAATATGGAATATATTAGAGAAAATAAGTTTTGTGGTAATTTTTTATCCAGTAATGGTAACTAAAATATTGTCTACATACTGTTCTGTTATGTTTAGTGGTTGCTCAATGGATTTATATTAAATTCTTTACTTTTAATTGTCTCCATAGAATTAGGTAATATCACTTCCTGTAAATGTAACCTCACTACGCGATAATGCTATGTGTGTGACCTTTCCTTTGTGTTCTTGTTCTGTAGTTTACATCAATAGTATCATTTATCATGTTTGATTTAAAGAATCAGATGTCTCTCAAATAAGTAATAGAAAACATTAGTCTTCTATGTTTATCTACCTATTTTCCCTCTCCTGTGTTCTTCATGCCTTCTTGTAGCCTGTAGTTCTTAGTTTCCATAAGGTGTCATTTCCCTTCAACCTGAAGACCTTCCTTGTTATATGTTGAATTGTGTCACCCAAACAAGTCCTTAGTTCCAGTGCCTCAGAATGTGACCTTATTTGGAAATAGGGTCTTTGCAGGTGCAGTCAAGTTAAGATGAGGTCATTAGGGTGGGCCCTAATCCAATATGACTGGTGATAAAAAGGGGAGATGTAGAACTAGATACAGATATACATAGAGGGAAGACTCTGTGAAGATACACCCAGGGAGAATGGCATGTGAAGATGCAGGATTTGGAGTAATGCACGTACCAGCAAAGGAATGCCAAAGATTGCTGGCAAAACCACCGCAAGCTGGGAAGAGGCCAGGAAGGATTGCCCTACAGGCTTTAGAGGATGCATGGCCCTGCCTACAGCTTGATTTCAGACTTCTGGCCTCCAGAACTGTGAAACAATAAATTTCTGTTTTTTAAGCAATCCAGTTTATGGTATTTTGTTATGGCAACCCTAGGAAACTAATATATTCCTTAAGCATTACTTGTATTGTTTGGCCAGTGACAAATTGTCTCAGATTTGCTTATCTGGATGTGTCTTATTTCACTCTCAGTTTAGAAGGGTAATTTTGTTGAATATAAAATTCTAGTTTGGAAGGTCTGTCTTTTTGTTCATCATTGGAATAATGGTGCTTCACTTTCTCTCATTCTCCATGGATTCTGTGGAGAAGGCAGTCAACATTTAAATCATCATTCCCAGATAGGTACTGTATCTTTATATCTTTGAAGCTTTTGGTGGATGTACACTTGTTCAATTCATTAAAATCCTTTATATTTTATATAGTTGTCAAATATATAGTTTACTAATGAAATATTTCAAAAATTTCAATAGCTATGTTGTAAATGAAAATGATTCTATTATATAAAAAGGTTAAACTCTGGGGGCTTCCCTGGTGGCACAGTGGTTGAGAATCCACCTGCCGATGCAGGGGACACAGGTTCGTGCCCCGTTCCAGGAAGATCCCACGTGCCGCGGAGCGGCTGGGCCTGTGAGCCATGGCCGCTGAGCCTGCGCGTCCGGAGCCTGTGCTCTGCAGCGGGAGAGGCCACAACAGTGAGAGGCCCGCGTACCGCAAAACAAACAAACAAAAAAAAAAGGTTAAACTCTGGTCAGTAGAAAAAAAATTGAAAGCCAAAAAAAAAAAAAGGTGCATGAAAAGTACCACTAATAAAAAAGAACCAATTCCTTATTATTATAATATATAAATATATCTGCACTGTTTATATATAAATAAAAATAATTTTAGCACATTTATAAATACAGTATCAAAAACATTTTAATTATTGTTTCTGATCTGATGCTAATGTTGATCTGGATGTGATAGTGTATGAGAACAGGCAAAATCTTTTGATAAAGAATAATGAAATAACACTTATATTAACTATAGAAAAATATTTTATATCTACCATACTTATAATATATGCAATATATTTTACAGGTTAAAATTATTTATGTAATAAACACACATCAAAATCGGTTTGGTACCAGTCAATATATAGAACATAATTGAAGATAACAAGGATTTATGTGTAATTATCTGTGTATGTATGTATATATAATGTATAATAATTTGGCTATATAATTTTGTTAATGATTATGAAATGATATATTGTAGCAAATGGGATTAATAATATGTATCAAAGATACGTGAATAGTAAAGAAAATGGGTAATAATATCTTAAGTATACTTAATAGTATAAATTATTTAAGTAACAAGATGTCTTTTTAAAATCTTGATGTCACATTACTGAGGGAGTACAAAACGGTAATGAACTTTTGGAAAGTAATTTAGTATTTTTGAGAAAGTTGTGAATTTCTCTGCCATTTGCAGCAACATGGATTGATCTAGAGGTTATTATGCTAAGTGAAATAAATTGGGCAGAGAAAGACAAATTCCACTTATACGTGGAATCTACAAAAATAAAACAAAGAACCTAAAAAACCCAAAACAGAAACAGACTCATAGATACAGAGAACAAACTGGCAGTTGCCAGAGGGTTGGGGTCGGGGGGGAGGTGAATGGACAAAATAGGTAAAGGTGATTAAGAGGTACAAGCTTCCAGTCATAAGATAAATGTCATAAGGATGTAATGTCCAGTGTAGGGAATATAGTCAACAGTATTATAATAACTTTGTATGGTGACAGATGGTTACTAGACTTATCATGGTGGTCATTTCATGTTGTATATAAATGTCAAACCACCGTGTTGTACACCTGAAACTAATAATATTGTATGTCACCTATACTTCAAAAAAATTGTGAATTTCCCTACAGTTTTATGCTGTAATTTGCCTTTTAGGACTGTATCTGACACGACTATTCACACATGTGCATTAAAGTATGGACACAAAATAGTCAAAACAGCTTTTTTTTGGTAAATTATGCTGTGTTTATACTATAATACTCTATGCGGCTTTTACAACTAATCAGGTGGATGTTAAATACTTACAGGGGACATCTCCAAGATATATTGCTAATTAAAAAGTAATTCTGATTTACTTACAGATATGTATACAATTATGTAAATAAACGTTTATGTTTATATGTACACTTCACTGCTAATCACAATTACTTCTGAAGGGGAATATATATATAGGCCTTTATGAAAATTTTACACTGTGCACTTGCAATATATCTATGTCATAAAATATATAAATAAAAATTAATCACGTGATAATAACATCTTTCTAATAATTTTTGAAAGATATACTCTTTGCTTTTTAACTTTAAAGTACAGAACAGAATAAGAGTTAATCTTACAGGCAGAAGGCTTAGAAAAGGGAAAAAGTAAGAATAATATAAACAAGATAAGGAAAAAAATTTAATTGTGAGCCCTTTATAAGAAGCTAACCTTTAATTAGTCATTAAGATCATTAAACTAGAGACCATAAGTAAAATTGTCACAAAGAATGCTCTTTTTATTCTACCAGAATTAAATGTCAAGTGTATAGTAAAGGGCCTCTGTTGCCATGATAGCGGAAAAATTGACAACAGTAATCAGGGTTAAAACCCTCTCCAATTTCATCTGAACCATATATGGAAAAGGCCTTACAAATATAAGCTTGTCGTGTAGGGTTTTTATGCCATTTCTTATGATGTGTATAAGAAATTTAGTAACAATTACTATTAAAAATGTTTACTGGGACCCCTGGTGGCGCAGTGGTTAAGAATCCACCTGCCAATGCAGGAAACACAGGTTCAAGCCCTGGTCCAGGAAGATCCCATATGCCACAGAGCAACTAAGCCCGTGCACCACAACTACTGAGCCTGTGCTCTAGAGCCCACGAGCCACAACTACTGAGCCCGCGCCACAACTATTGAAGCACACGTGCCTAGAGCCCGTGCTCCACAACAAGAGAAGCCACCTCAATGAGAAGCCCGCACACTGCCTTGAAGAGTAGCCCCTGGTCGCCGCAACTAGAGAAAGCCTGTGCGCAGCAACAAAGACCCAACACAGCCAAAAATAAATAAATAAATAAATAAATAATGTTTACTATTAGAAAATGCTAATGTTAACTCTGTGGAATCCAGCAATTTTGCTAAATTTACTGTTTAGTGTCTAATGTCTTAGTGTCTAATATCTATAGAATACTTTTATATAATCTAGAAACAAACGTGCAATCTGTGATTAAAGATGATTTAGTATCTTCCTTTCCAATTGTTACTCTTTTTAAAATTTAAAAAAAGTTTTTTCTTTAGTGTCCTGGCTGTGATCGCTCTAAGATGTTGAATAGAACTTGCTGATAGTAGGTGATTCCTTGTCTCTTTTCTGATTGCAGGGGGATGTTTTCAGTATTTTACTACTAGCTATGATATTGGCTACAGTTGTTTTTTTTTTTTTAAATCACGACTGGGTGGTAAATTTGGTCATACTGTTTCTCTTTGTTGTAACAGTGTCATGATTTTTGCTCTTTCTTCTGTTAAAGTCATTTGGTTCCAAAACTTTTATCCCACCATAATGCATTCTTCAATTAAACCCTATTTGTTTATGGAGTATTGTAGTTGAAATAGCTTTGAGTCCTGTTTTCCAAACGTAGTTGTTTTATTTTGGGAGGATATATACCTCTTATGAGGGATATATTTTGATACCGTAAGATTTCAGTTCTTATAATATCCTTATAATTTTGGTGTAGAGCTAATAGGGATCTCATAACAACATTTCAGGGAGCATTTTACTGAAATCCTATGTGTCCCATGGACTGATGAGCCCACTGGAAACATTACTCAGCTGCCTGGCTTTTCAGTGATACCTTTCTGCTTAGCATCTTGGGTTTTCAGTCTCCTCATTTGAGGAGGGATATCTTGTAAGGGAAAGGGGTACTCTAATAAATTTGGTTCTCACTCCCTTTGCTAGTCTTTTTCCTGAGATCTAGTCTTTTCAGTGCTTGATTGTTTGCATTTATGATTTCTTCAAACAGATGTCTTATATTTTCCCATCTTTCAGTTTTTCTCAGCAAATGTTTGACCTGAAATGTCTTAGTCTGCCATTACTAGAGGAAGGTATCTTCAAAAATACTACTTTTGAAATGTATTTTAATTTGTATATATTTTGCCTCGTATCCAATCTGTATATTAAGAATATAAACAATTTTAATTAAACTTTCTATTTTGGCGTAATTGTGCATTCACTTGCACATGTAAGAAGTCACACAGAGATACCCTGTATACCTTTTACCCATTTCTAGCCAATTTTAACATCTCGCAGAAATAGAGTAAAATATCTCAATTGGGATATTCACACTGATATGGTCAAGATATAGATACATTTCATTCACCCCAAAGATCCCTCGTGTTGCACTTATAGGCACACCCACCCCCACTATCCCCTTCCAATCATGAATTCTGGCAACTTTAATCTGTTTTTCATTTCTAAAACTTTTCATTTCAAGATTGTTATATAAATGCAGTCATACTGTATGTGACCTTTAAGACTGGCTTACTTCATAATGAATAATTCTATAGAGTTTCATCAAAGTTATTGCATGTATTGGTAGTTCATTCCTTTTTCTTTTTGTGTAGTAGTTCTTAGTATAGATGTACCACATTTTGTTCAGCCATGTACTCTTTGAAGATTATCTGGTTGTTTCCAGTTTGGGGCTAATATTGAAAAATTTACCATAAATTTTTGTGTACGTGTTTCCATGTGAACATAATCTTCATTTCTCTGGAATTAATATCCAAGAGTGCAATTGCTGTATCATATATTTCCAAGTTTAGTTTTTTAAGAACCTGCCTGTTTTCCAGAATGGCTGCAACATTTTATATTCCCACAAACAATGTATAAGTGATACAGTTTGCCTCTATTTTGCGAGAATTTGTTTCTCTATTTTTTATTTTAGTCATTCTGCTATGTGTAATGGTATCTCACTGTGGTTTTAATTTGCATTTATCTGATGGCTGTGATGTTAAACATCTTTTCATGTGCTTTTTTACCATCTGCACATGTGCTCTTTGGTGAACTTTTTGTTCATATCTTTCACTCATTTTCAAATTGGATTGTTTATTTTATATTGTTGAGTTTTAACAGTTCTTTACATATTCTAGATACTAGTTCTCTATTGGGTATATGGCTCAAACGTATTTTATCCAAATCTGTAGCTTGTCTGTTCATACTCTTAACTGAGGGTGAAAGTTTTTATTTATGTATTTATTTTTAATTTTTTTTTAAAGGTTGAGATTCTTTTTTTTAAATTTTTTAATTTATTATATTTTATTTTTGGCTGCATTGGGTCTTCATTGCTGCACGCAGGCTTCTCTAGGTGCGGCGAGCGGGGGCTACTCTTTGTTGCGGTGTGCAGGCTTCTTATTGCTGTGGCTTCTTTTGTTGCGGAGCATGGGCCCTAGGTGCATGGACTTCAGTAGTTGCAGCATGCGGGCTCAGTAGTTGTGGCTTGCGGGCTCTAGAGCGCAGGCTCAGTAGTTGTGGTGCATGGGCTTAGTTGCTCCGCGGCATGTGGGATCTTCCTGGACCAGGGATCGAACTTGTGTCTCCTGCATTGGCAGGAGGATCCTTAACCACTGAGCCACCAGGGAAGTCCCAAAAGTTTCTAAATAGCAAAATCTTTAAATATTATGGAGTCCAAAAGATCAGACTTTCCATTTATGGGTCACGTTTTTGGTGTCAACTCTAAGGACTTGTTCCCTAGCCATAGACCCAAAGATTTAATCTGGCTATTTTGAAAAAAATTTTTTACATTTAAATTTATGATCCATTATGAGTTCATTTTTGTGTAGGCTGTGAGGTTTAGATAGAGGCTCATATTTTTGCCTGTGGATATCCAGTTGCTCCAGCACCATTTGTTGAAAAGTTTATCCTTTCCTCCATTAAATTGCTTTTCCAGCTTTATCAAAAATCACTTGGCCATACTGGTGTGGGGCTATTTTGGGTTCTTTTTCTGTCCCATTGGGCTATGTGTGTATCTCCTGATCAGTATCATACTGTAGTGATTACTGTGGCTAGATAACATGCCTTGAAATTGGGTACAGTAGTTCCTCCAAGTTTATTCTTTTTGTTAAAAGTAGTTTTTATCCTACTTCCTTTGTCTTAACATATAAATATTAAAACAGTCTTGTCTGTATCTTTTTAAAAAACTGTTATCATTTTGTTAGGATTAGGATTAAGCCAGTGTATCAATTTGGGGAGAATTGAAATGTTTATTTTACTATGTTGTCTTGCAATCCATGAACGATTGTGGTATGGTACGTTCTCTCCATTTTTTTACACCTTAGATTTCTTTAATCAGTCCTTTGTAGTTTTAGCATACAAGGTCTGTATATCTTTTGTCTGATTTGTGCCTAAGCATTTTATTTTTTCAGCAATTAAAAATGTTATTGTGTTTTTAATTTTAGTCTCTATATGTTCATTTCTAATATAGGGAGATAAAATTGAATTTTGTGAGTTTATTTTGTATCCTGAAACTTGCTGAACTCACTTATTATTTCTTGGAGGCAGATTTTTTTGGATTTTCTCTATCGATGTCACGTCATCTGTAAATAGGGACAATTTTATATCTTTCTTTCACGTGTATGCTTTTTATCTCCTTTTCTTCCCTTATTGTCCTGGCTAGAACTTCCAGCACCATGTTAAGTAAAAGTGGTGAGATACTTGCCTTGTTCTTTTTTTCTTTTCTTTTTCAGTTTATTTTTTATATTGGAGTATATTTGATTTACAATGTTGTGTTAGTTTCAGGTGTACAGGAAAGTGATTTAGTTATACATATACATATGTCTATTATTTTTCAGATTCTTTTCCCATATAGGTTATTACAGAGTATTGAGTAGAATTCCCTGTGCTATACAGTAGGTTCTTGTTGATTATCTATTTTATATATAGTAGTGTGTATATTTTACCTTATCCTGGTCTATTCAGAGTTATGATAGTACCACTCTACATGTATGTATCCTCACAATACTTTATTCCCTTTAATCCTTTTCCTTTCCTTTGTCACATTTCCTGTATGACAAATATATTCTTGTCATATATTTTACATATACAATACTGTTTACCACTTTTGCTTCATAGAGATGTATTTCAAAAATAAAGTTGTCGTATTTATCCACGTATTTTCCCTCTCCAGTACTCTTCACTCCTTGTAGTTTTTAATTTCCATGATGTGTCCTTTCCCTTCAGCCTGAAGCCCTGCTTTAGTATTACTTGTATTACAGGTTGTCCAGCAACAAATGGTCTCAGATTTGATTGTGTGAATGTGTCTTATTTCATTCTCAGTTTGGAAGGATAATTTTGACAGATATAGAATTATGGATTGACAGCTGTATTTTTCTTTCAGCGTTGGAAAAATGCTGCCCCTATTTTCTCTGGATCTCCAAGGATACTCTTGAGAAGGCAGGCATTATTTTAATCATCATTCCCAGGTAGGCAATTCATCTTTATTTCTCTGGCACTTTTGTTTTTTATTCTTTGGCTCTTAGTTTAAGTATGATGTACCCATATGAATATCTATTTTAATTTAACCTGCTTTGGTTCTATTGATCTTGGACCTGTAATTAACATATTTCTAAAAAATTGGGAAATTTTATATTGGTTTACACAGATTCATATTTAGTATATAGAAATATGATTGTTTTTATGTTTGATCTTGTATCCTGCAACCTTGCTGAAGTAATTGTGTTCTAGAAGGATTTTTAGTAGATTGCTTGGAATTTTCAATACAGACAATGATGTCTTCTGCAAATTGGCAGAATTTTAATTCTTCTTTCCAATACATATGTGTATTATTTATTTTTCTTAACGTGTTTTAGTGGCAAGACTTTCTAGCACTATACTTAATCGAGTGGTGGGAGCAGACTACCTTGCCTTGTTTCTGATATGAGAGTGAAAGTATTCAGTCTTTCACTATTAAATGTGATGTCAGCTGTAGTTTTTTTAAGATGCTCTTTACCAAATGGTACTAGATAGCCTCTATTGATAACTTGCTGAGGATTTCTTTTTTAGTCTTGAATGGCTGTTGGATGTTTTCAAATGCTTTTTCCATGTTGGTTGTTATGATCATGTTTTTTTCTTCTTTTATCCTGATGATATGGTTGTTTACATTGATTGATTTTTAAATGTTGAACTAGTTTTGCATACCTGGAATGAATCCCATTTTGTCATGATGCATAATTAATTTCATACATCGTTAAATTTACTAATTTATTGAGGATTTCCGCATCTACATTCATGTGAAAGAATTGGTCTGCAGTTTTATTTCACTGTATTTGTCTAGTATAGTATCAGGATAATATTGGCTGTATAAAATGAGTTGGGAAACATTCCTTTCTCTTCAGATTGTCTGTTTTATCTTGATCGAGTTATGGTGTTTGTGGTTTTCAGGAATTGATCCATTTCTTCTAAATTGTCAAATTTATTTGTATAAAGTTGTAGTATTCCCTTGTTAACTTTCAATGCCTATAATGTTTATAGTGATAGCCTCTCTTTCATTCCTGATAGTGGTGATTTGTGTCTTCTCTTTTTTGTCTTTGTCAGTCTTGCTATATAGGTTGACCAATTTTATTGATTTTTTTTGAAGAAACAACTTTTTATCATTGGTTTATATGTTGTTTTCTATATTTGCAATTTCATTGTTTCCTCTTCTTTTGTTTTTCCCTTCTGTGTGCTTTGGGATTACTTTGCTCTTCTTTTTCTACGTTTTAGCAGTGTTAACTTACATAATTGATCTGCGGCATTTCTTTTTTTTTTTTTTTTCTGGTACGCGGGCCTCTCACTGCTGTGGCCTCTTCCGCTGCGGAGCACAGGCTCCGGACGTGCAGGCTCAGCGGCCATGGCTCACGGACCCAGCCGCTCCGCGGCATGTGGGATCTTCGCGGACCAGGGCGCGGACCGGGGCACGAACCCGTGTCCCCTGCATCGGAAGGTGAACTCTCAACCACTGCGCCACCAGGGAAGCCCTGGGGCATTTCTTTTTTAATGTAAGCACTTCTTACTAAAAAGTTCCCTTTCGGCACTAGTATTGCTATGTCCCACACATTCTCTCTGATATGTTGTATTTTCATTTTCATTCAGTCTTTGTATTTTTGCAGTTTACCTTCAGGCTTCCTCATAGACCATAGAGTATTTAGAAATATATTGTTTAATTTCCAAGTGTATAGAGATTTCCCTGTTTTTATGTTACTGATTGCTAGTTAGATTACATTATGGTCAAATAACACACTCAGCATGAGTTCCAGCTATCTTTCTCTTATTGATTTATAGTTGAGTTCCATTGTAGTCTAAGAGCAGATACTGTACGATTTCTATTCTTTTAAATTTGTTAACATGTGTTTTATGACTCAGAATGTGGTCTATCTTGGTGAATGTTCTATGTGAGCTTGAAAAGATGTGTTTTCTGATGTTACTGGAGGTAGTCTATGATATCAATTATATCCAGTTGAATGATGGTACTATTGAGTTCAACTATGTCCTTACTGATTTTCTGCCTCCTGGATCTGTCCATTTTTGATAGAGGGGTGTTAAAGTCTCCAACTATAATAGTGTATTCATTTATTCCTCCTTGCAGTTATAGCAGCTTTTTCCTCATGTATTTTGATACTCTGTTGTTAGGTGCATACTCATTAAGAATTGATGTCGTATTGGATTATTAACCCCTTTATTATTATGTCATTCCCCTCATCATCCCTGATAATTTTCCTTGATCTGAAGTCTGCTGTGTGAAATTAATGTAACTGTTCCCATTTTGTGTTGATTAGTGTTAGCGTTAGCGTCCATTCCTTTGCGGAGCACAGGCTCTGGACGCGCAGGCTCAGCGGCCATGGCTCACATGCCTAGCCGCTCCGCGGCATGTGGGAGCTTCCCAGACCAGGGCTCAAACCCATGTCTCCTGCATTGGCAGGCAGATTCTTAACCACTGCACCACCAGAGAAATCCAGAAACTACGTACCCTTTAACCAACATCTGCCCATATTTGCCACCCACCTAGCCACTGGCAAACATCATTCTACTCTCTGCTTCTATGAGTTTGACTTTTTTTATATTCCACATATAAGTGTGGTTTTGTTATTTATTTATTTATTTAGGCCATGCCACGCGGCCTGTGGGACTTTAGTTCCCCAACCAGGGATTGAACTCGGGCCACTGGAACGCCAGGGAATTCTCTAAGTGTGAGTGTGTGTGTGTGTTTTTAAGACTTTTTTGTTTTGATGTGGACCATTTTTTAAAATCTTTACTGAATTTGTTAAAATATTGTTTCTGTTTTATGTTTCGGTTTTTTGGCCGCGAGGCACGTGGGATCTTAGCTCCTTGACCAGGGATCAAACCCACACCCCCTGCAGGCGAAGGCAAAGTCTTAACCACCGGACTGCCAGGGTAGTCGCCCTAAATGTGGTTTTAATTGAGCATTATATATGTTCCATTTTCTCTCTTTTCTTAGCATATTAATTATACTTCCTTTTTATTTTTTTAGTGGTTACCCTAGAGTTTGCAACGTACATTTACATATAATCCAAGTCCACTTTCAAATAATACTATACTGCTTCATGGGTAGTGTAAGTACCTTATGACAACACAATATTCCAAATTCCTTCCTCCCGTCCCTTGTATCATTGCTTTCAATTCATTTCACTTATACATAAGCATACATTAACATATCCATAAATATATATATATATATATATACATTGAATACATTGTTGCTATTATTGTTTTGAACAAGCTGTTATCTGTTATATTGATGTAGAATAAGACAGAATAGAAGTTTTTATTTTACTTATTCTTTTCCAATGTTCTTCCTTTCTTTATGAAGATATGAGTCTCTGACCTATTTCATTTTCCTTCTCTCTAGGGAACTTATTTTAATGTTTCTTGCAAGGCAGGTCTTCTGGCAACAAACTCTCTCATTTATTGTTTGCCTGAGAAGCTTCTATTTCTTCTTCCCTTTTGAAGGATAATTGCACAGGGTACAGAATCCTAGGTTGGTGGTATGATATAGAACCTTTACTGCTGTAAAGCTCCATTCTCACTCACCTTTATTGTGCTGTTTTTTAGATATTATGTCTATATACTAAAATGTTACACATCAAGAAATACATTGTTATAATTATTCCTTTATATAAGTTTATATCTATTGAGGAATCTAGTGGAAAGGAAAGCACAAATACATATATAGAGTTTATTTTATTTTATACTAACTTCTTATGTCCTATTTCCTGTGTATTTGTGTTACCATCTGATTTCATTCCCTTACTCGAATATAACTTCATTCACAACCCTCTTCTTTGTGTTCTTATTTTCAATATATTACATTTGTATGTTATATGACTAAAATACAATTTTATAGTTATTGTATTGTACAGTTGTCTTTTGAATCAGTTATGATAAGAAGGGAACATCAGTATATATTTATATTTTGTTTTATCATTATCTACATAATTGCTTTAACTGGAGGTCGTTGTTTTTTTCCATATGGATTTTATAAGTCTGGTGTCACTTCTTTCATGCTTAAGAACTTTTAGAGTTTCTTTTTTTTTTTTAAGATTCATTTATTTTATTTTTGGCTGCATCGGGTCTCAGTTGTGGCACGCGGGATCTTCACTGAGGCATGCGGGATCTTTCATTGTGGCGTGTGGGCTTCTCTCTAGTTGTGGCGCACGGGCTCCAGGGTGCCTGGGCTCTGTAGTTGTGGCACGTGGGTTCCAGAACGCATGGGCTCTATAGTTTGCGGCACGTGGGCTCTCTAGTTGAGGTGTGCGAGCTCAGTAGTTTTGGCGCGTGGGCTTAGTTGCCCCATGGCATGTGGGATCTTAGTTCCCTGACCAGGGATCGAACCCACGTACCCTGCATCGTAAGGCAAATTCTTTACCACTGGACCACCAGGGAAGTCCCTAGTGTTTCTTATATTGCAAGATTTATAACACAAATTCTTTTAGCTTTTGTTTATCTGGGAATGTATTCATTCTGAAAGATAGCTTTGCTGGATATAAGAATCTTTATCTGGAACAGGACAGAGAGAGTTTTGTTGTTGTTGTTAGCCCTTTGAGTATGTCATCCCACAGCATTATGGCAGTGTTTCTGATGAAATATCAGCTGTTGGTCTTATAGATGTCTGCTTGTATGATGATTCACTTTTCTTGCTTTCAATATTTTGTCTTTATCTTTTGCTTTCAGTGTTTTGACTATGATATCTCTTGAGGTGCTTCTTACATTTATGCTCTTTGGAGTTTGTTGAGTTTCTTCAATGTATAGATTAGTGTTTTTCATCAAATCTGGGGAGTTTTCAGCTATTATTCCTTCAAATTCTGTCCCATTCTCTCTTGCTTCTCCTTCTGGCACTCCTATTATGTGTACGTTAGCACTCTTGATGGTGTCCCACATGTCTCTGAGGCTCTGTTTATGTTTCTTCATTATTTTTTCTCTGTGTTCTTCAGATTATATAACTTCTGTTGATTTATTTTTTAAATTTGCTGATACATTCTTCTGTCATCTCAAATCTACTTTTGAGTCTCCCTGGTGAATTTTTCATTTTGTTTACCATAGTTTTCTACCCCAGAATTTCAATTTGCTTCTTTTTAAAAAACAATTTCTAGGTCTTTATTGATATTTTTGACCAAGTGTTCATAATTGTCTGTTTCTTACCCTCTCCTTTGTCTTCACAATACGTCAGTCAGACTTCTCTTTTTTAACAGGCCCTGAACTCTACTTGCCCCCAAGCCTGAGCAAGCACCAAAAGAAAAAAAGTGGAACATTCCCCTTTATCAGCTTATCCTGACCACAGCATGACCGTTTTCTTGTCAAATCTCACTGGTCATTTCTCCTTGCTTGTCATACTTCCCTTCAAAGTTTCTGCTTATCTCTGCTTGCCTCCTCCTTTTTCTGTTTGATTTTGAGACATCTACATATTTTTGAGATTGGAGCATTCTCCCTATTACAGTAGTCTTTCTAGTTAAAGTCTCTCCCTTTCTACGTCTGCATTTGTTTTTATTTGATATTCTATATTTGATGACTCGTTATTATCATATATTCCTTTAATTCTTTAAACATGGTTTCCTTTAGTTCTTTGAACATATTTAGAATAACTATTTTGCAGTCTTTGTCTGATAGGCCAACATCTGGGTACCTCCAAATGCGGTCTCTATTGTTTGGCTTTGGTCCTGTGTATGTGTCACACTTTCCTACTTCTTTGCATGTTTCATAGCCCCTTGTTTTTTCTTTAAAGCTGGACATATTAGAAAATGTAGCAAATCTGGATACTGATTCCCAACAGGCTTGTTACTGTTGTCTGTTCAGTGACTTGACTTATGTAATTCTTTGCAGTCTGTTTCTATTGCAGTGTGGAGCTCCCAAAATTCTTGCTCAGATTTTCTCCATGTTTTCATCTTTTAGCCTGACTTCCTAGGGGTCCTTCTTTGGTCAGCATAACACACTTATTGGTCAAAGGCTGTACTTAAGGCCCTGAAGCAGAAGATGTTTACTTTTTACCACTGAATCTCTTTTTGGCTTGGAGACCACTTTCATAGTTATGGGTTCAAAGTTTTATCTTTTCTTTCAGCATTGGAAAGGATAGACTGAGTGTGATTTTATTTTTAGCCTGGCTTCCTAGTAGCAGTCCTGTGTCAGAATAGCTTATTGTTCAGCCAGTGATTGGTCAGAGGTTATCCTTAAGAACCTTGAGGCATTAAAGATCTTCTCTTTGCTGATGGATCTGTTTGTCATTTGGAAATGCTTTCAAATCTTTCTCCACGTGGTATTCTAACAGCTCCTGAGTGGTTGCAGTCTAGCACATGCAGACAGCCTTCTGGACCCCCAGGGATGAGTGTGATCTCCAAAGGGCTCTTCTTAGCTGTCTCTTTCTCTGGTTCTCATTGTTATATTTCTGCCTGCTCTACCATCTCCCTTGCTGCTACTACCTATTGCTGCTGCTTTGATGGAGCTACCAGCCCCTCCTTAATAGCTCACCACCAATATCTCCATTGTTTTTGAAGTCCTTAGGCATGAACTTTCTATGTTCCATTCCAAATAAAGTCAGTACCCTCAGGTAGAGCTGCTGAGAACAGCAGTCCTTACAGTTTGCCTCTTCCCCTAGGCAAAACCTTAGCACAACTGCATCTTAGCTAGAGTAGGAGACAGAGACCTACTTCTCCCAGAGTGATACCTCTGCTCTTTAAGTGGGCACTAGCAGGGAAGGATGGTAGTCCCAGGTCTTCTTGGTTTGCCTCTCCTCTGCCCAATAAGCCAGTCAGAGAGAAGGAAATTATCCAGGCCCAGTATCAGCAGCCTGTTACACCTGAGGCAGAAGGATCCTTGCCGTATGAGTGGGAGCTGGGTGAGGGAAATGCACCCCAGTCACCTTGACTATGCTTGCCTGGAATAGAGTTTCTGCAACAAGGAACTTGTAGGGAAGGTGGTGAATGAGAGACACAGGCAGCCTGACCTCCTGTGGTGAAACTGGAGCCCTAAACTGGTTGCTGGGAGGAGATTATTGGCTACACCGTCATGCAGTAGAGATTCTGTAACTCAGAGCTGGGGGGAAGGTGTATGAAAGCTGATCCTAGCTCATATGTCACAGACTCCTGATGTTCTTACCAAGGTTTAGTGAATTACTTTGAATAATTTTTTCCATTTGCCATATGCCCTTATGTTAATTTCCAGCCACTTTAAATTATATATATTTAATCCTCATACATCCATTCCTGAGATCTGTGCCTCCAGGTTTATTCACAGTAATCTAGACAGACAAGGTATGCTCTGGTAAAACTGTAATAGCTTTTAGCATATTACAAGGAGTTACCATCAATGTCATTAACACTTTTACAAGCAGGTCATTTATTTCTACCTGGCATGGTAGGTAAAGAAGAAATAGTTATAGGCCAGTGTAAAAGTATTAGGAATCAGGGCAGTGGTAAACTATGATTAAAAAGGGAGGGTATAGTGATGTGAGGTGATAAAATGAATACGTCTTCCGTATGCTTCTGGGAGTCTAACAGTGTTTCATTCCCCACCTGGGTGGTGCTTATACAGCTATGTTCTCTTTGGCTAACTACATTGATCTGGTTAGTTGGTATTTTTGCCCTGTTTTCCATTATCATGCTTTGAAGGATGCTTTGAAGGATGCTTTCAAATCTTTCTCCACATGGTATTCTAACAGCTCCTGTTAGAATACAACATATAAATAGAATACAACATATAAATACAGTAAATACAACCTAGAAAAGCAAGAGAATTGTCATCACCTAATTTTTGATGTGTGTGTGTGTGTGTGTGTGTGTGTGTGTGTGTGTGTGTTTGTGTGTGTGTTTCTTCTCCTCGGAGGAAGCAGGGTGATATAATTGGAGAAGGGTCTGTATGAGATTCTAAAAGCATTGTGTTTTTTTGTTTGCCTATTTGTATAGAAAACTTTCATATAGTAACAACTTTATTCTGAACTTGACTTCACATACAAAGTTAGAATGGCAGTTACACTTAAAATTAACTCAATAAAAAGTTTAAATATTATAGATATGCACTATCTGAAATTCCAGAAGGGATTTGAACAGGTAACAGATATCGCTACCCATCTTTGGACAGATCCTGAAGGTAATGTTCTCTTTCAGGTGGATGTACATTTGTTCGCTTCATTAATAGTCTTCGTATTTCATGTATATGTCAGATATATAGTACTAATAAAATATATTTTAAAAATAGCTTCATTCCACTGGACTTTTACACTATGTACTCTTTTGTGTTCAGCTTGTTTTGCTAAGTGTAATATCTGTGTAGTTATTTGTAGGATCAGTTCATGTTTTGCTTTCTGTGCCTAACATTTTATTGCATAAATATTCCATCATACGAATATTTATCCATTATATTGTTGCCTGCCATTTGAATTGTATCCTCTTTGGGGCTACTTTGGGTAAAGTTTCTGTGTGCATTCTGGTACACATGTCCTGGTGAATATACGGACTCATTTTTTTAAGATACATACCTAAGAGTGGGGCTGCTGAGTCACAGGCTAGACAGAGAAGGTACAAGTTTAAATAAATTCTTGAGTTTTTACTGTTATTAAGGGCCTGGATATTATAGTTACTAAAATGAGTCTTTCTTTTTGACACTAAAGTGGCCAGAGGATATTTATTCTCTGAGTGAATGAAAAGTGGTGGAACATACTTAGGATTTTATGTCTAGGGTTCAGAGTATAGAGTGAACAAATTTAAATGGGCAGTGGAAGGCCCAGGGAATACAATTTTTTTCTTTTTTTTGGTCACAGATGGAGTTCTGGTTGTTAAATAAAATGGTTACATTTCCATACAACAGAGAAGCCACAATGGTGTTTTGGGATTAATTTACTTCACATAATGCAATAACAGTAGAATTGGTGCTAATATCGCCTTGCGTTACATCTCTTGATTATTCACTTTTGCAAGCAGGTTAGGCAGTGTACTCTTTATGTGATACCATTTTCTGCATTGGCCTTAGATTTATAAAAGGGTGGTGTTACGGTCACCTGCCATTTGATTATTGGTGCCAGATTCTACCATTTATACAAGTAATACAATGAAAATAGTGTCAGTCACAGAAAGCAGGGTTATTGAAAGAATATCATATTTTGTTTCCTTAGGAAATAAACATGACCTACTCTCAGTATCAAAGGGCACTTATTTTCATCAAGAAATAATTATGTTATCAAAGTCCACATAGTACAGGCTTAAAGAAATATTCACTGTTTTAGCTTTGCTTAAATGGATATCCAAATGAAGTGATAGAATCAAAATGCCTAAGAATTGTAAATATTGAGAGTAACACCTAAAAGAAAAAGGTATTATTTAAAGGGGAATGGAACCAATAATAAAAATAGGTACTAATTTTTGAGTGCTTACTGTATCTTGTGTGCTGTGCAAAAAACTTGAATTATTGCACTTAATTTCACAAACACTGACATATAGATATTATTATATGTTTTATTGCTGCTGCTGGTGTTTAAGAAGTACACAACTTGGCTATGGAAAGTGGTGGAGCTGAGAATTAAGTCTAGACACTTTAAACTCCAGAAGTTTCTCTCTTTACACCTTTATTGTAGACGTAATTTACAGATGGATTTTTTTCTTGTGAACAGCAGTTTTGGTAGGGATACTGTGGCTAAAGTATCTTGATAGTTGTGTAAGAGCTTCTTTTCTCTTTTCTGCTTCCTTTGCCTTTTCCTCCTCCTCTGTCTTCTTGTCTCTTTCTTCTCCTTTTTCTTCATTACCATTATCATAATCATTATATATGAATGATGGAACATGGTTTTTCTCTACAAAGTGATGTTCGCCTACACAATCATTTAAAAAATGACAATCATTAAAAATGCAAATAAGATTATCTGCTGTGCTGTTATGTCAGCTGTAGATTGGTTCTCTCTGACTGCTTTGTGATGAGAGACAAACAGGCTAAGAGACAGATTATAACCTAAAAGCAATGCAGACTTTTATTTGGGAAATAGGTCAGCATTTCTCTTTGTTTGAAGAAAGGAAACCTTGTATGAAGAGAAGCAGAAAAGGTTTCCTTTTATAATCTTATTTAAAAAATTCAGAGCTATTAAAAATCAAGGTGGCCTCTCTAGATCAATGTGTTAAAAAAAACTGTATATATGCACACATACATACATATACGATGTATTATATACATAGATATATATTATATACTGGTACCATATTAAATTATATACTATATTATGTATTATTTTAACTATAATTATATATCATTATATATTATATATAATTAAATTACATATATTAAATTATGTAGTAACATATATATATATATATATATATATATCATGTTATGTGTGCGTGTGTATTATATAGTAGTAATTTTAGAGGCATCTGTGAGAAAATGATAATGAAAAAGAAATAACCAAATCACAATCTGTAAATACTAAACAATATATTGGATAAAAATTGTGTCATTGTATATACTAACTAGATTGTATTACTGCAGATTAAAAATATTACAGTTCCTTATTATTTAAAATATTTTGTCACTGTTGGGTGAAAATGTCTATTAAGCATATCCAGTTTCCTATGTCCTTATTTCCCATCTACCTCAAATTTCATTTATAAAACATCTACTCTTTTCCAGGTATTGTTTTATAAGGAAAAATAAGGCTTAACTTTTTCTCTTGAGTTCACAATTTAGTGAGAGGGATGGAGAAGTAAACATGTGGTGTCCATAGAGTAGGAAGTGATATCAAGTAGTGAAAAAAGGGTGCAAAACGATGCCCTGGAAGCACAGAGAACAACAGTGCAATAGCAAGGATGCTTGAAGGTCTAACGTGCACCAGATACATAACAATGGCACTCACTGGACTGTGGGGCCATTGTTATGTATCCGGAGCACGTTAGACACAGACATAGGGAATGGACTTGAGGACCCGGGGTGGGGGGGGTAAGCTGGGACAAAGTGAGAGAGTGGCATGGGCACATATACACTACCAAGTGTAAAATAGATAGCTAGTGGGAAGCAGCTGCATAGCACAGGGAGATCAGCTCGGTGTTTTGTGACCACCTAGAGGGGTGGGATAGGGCGGGTGGGAGGGAGACGCAAGAGGGAGGGGATATGGGGATATATGTTTATGTATAGCTGATTCACTTTGTTATACAGTTGTGTTAAACTAACACAACATTGTAAAGCAATTATACTCCAGTAAAGATGTTAAAAATAAAAAATGATGAGATAATCAAAGCCAACCATTGAATAGTTTGAGGGTTAAAATTATATAAGAACACACGCTGCCACCCAAGTTAACTTTTTGAAAGTTATACTTCTCTAATATTTAGTGTAGTAGAATTCTTTGATAATATTTTTCTTTCTGGTATAAAATATTTATAAAGTGTCTGTATTAAAGTATGTTTAGTTCAATCTGCAATATAAAGTGATACAAACCTAATCTTTGCACACTTTTGGATAAAATCACAATTTAATTTTATGATTTTTAATGCTTAAATATTGATATTGGAATTCACTACTTTAGGCTAAGTCTAACAGACCTCTGGAATCCAAGGTGACAAACACCTCGCTAAGGAATGATTGTCAGTGGTAAAATTACTCACTGCAGCTATGTTATAAATTATTTTTTACCCCTAACAAAAGTGTATTGGAAATATATCACACATTGAGACATGTTCATCGAAGGCATTCTTCTTCTTGTCTTCTGTCTCTCCACCCATTTCTTCTCCATTGGCTTTCCCCCTTAGTTTCTAAAAACCCCCAAATTAGTCATTTTGTAAATGAATAAATGATTATGAAAAATAATAAAAATTAACCGTTAACTAGGCTCAGCAGCAGACCCTTGGCCCACATTATACCCTTATCTCCCTGTGATCATCAGAAATGCAGTATGACTTCTCAGATGGTCACTTAAGGATGAGTAAATTATACCAGAACACAAATGTCCCAATGTAGTATGCTTATTTCTTTGGGTATCTCTCAACTCATAAAACCGAGCCTGGGAACTCTTCATTGTATTGTTACCTCTTTGATAGTATTTTAAAGCTTTTTAAAGTCAGCTCATTGATAGAGATGGTATATATAACCTACTTCACTATTACCAATAGAGATTTTTAACCTGTCTAAATTAGACTTTCTTACCCAAACTCCGTGTATGTGAGCATGTACACACAAGCTCACATATACACATTTAAAGTTTACATTTCCTTATGCTGTCTCTGGCAAGACCCGACATTTACCAACCATCGCATAAAAAATGTATAGACTCCTCTCTGTGCCTTGCTTTTTCGTCCTCTCTGACTGGTCATGAAATCCTTGGGATTCTATCCTGTAGATGTATTACACCTTTATTCCTTTTTCTCCATCTTCATTACAGCAACCTTGTTTTCACCTCACAAACTTCTCTCATTCAGGCCCTCATCACTTCTGTCATGCCCTCATAAATGATCTCAGTACCAGAAATTCTTTGAAAGAAACAAGCTCCCTTACCCTTCCCCTGTCCTGTATACATCATATTTTTCTTAATCCTGGAATGTTCTTACTCATTTGTCTCTCTTGTAAACATACACTCAGCCTTCAGTGGGCAAAGCAGGTTTCTCCAAGGTTTTTCCTGATCCTGACTCCCCGTACTTCCTATTACCTGGCATAGAGAGTATGTCTTTTATTTTTGTCTCAAATATCCTTCTGCCAAAATCATGCATGGGAAATCTGTAAGCTCTTGAAGACCCAGCTCAACTTTGATCTGGTTAGAAGTGTCCCTCATTAGCGCAGGTCAGTGATTCTCACATTGTGATCTCCAGACAAGCAACAAAGGCAGCTGGGAAACTGATAGAAATGCAAATTCTCAAGCCACGTGACAAAACTACTGAATCAGAGCTGGAAGTTTGTTTTAACAAGACCCCCAGGTGTTTCGGATGCAGGCTAAATTTGAGAAACATGCAATGACAGTATTTTTCTCATTCTTCACACTTTCACAACTTCCACACATCTTCACTTGAAGCACTTATCATATTATATTATAATTACTTTTCAATTATTAAGTATTTTCCTCTTATGTATTCTTCCATAGCATGTAGCAGTGCTTGAGTGGTAATAGAAGACTTCGCTTTGGATAATAAGTATAGGTTTCTGCCAGACAGTTTTAGCTTGTTTTCACTGCACTCCCAGGCCATTCAAGAATGTCTTCACCTTAACTTCAGTGTGTTCGTTCTTTACTTGTTGTTCACATTACTAAAGGCTAACACATTCATGGAGGTGACTCATGTCCTTTATAATGCTTCGTCTCTACTCATTTAAAATTTCATTGCTTGCCAAGGAGCATGATGGAAAATTAGGAGTTCTGGCCCAAAAACATGCATGATTCTTATGAGAATTATTCAGCTTCCACTCATGTTGCCATTTTCCAGTGTTACTATTGGATCTGAACATATCCCCAGTGGCTGACACACAACTTGGTAACAATGAGGGTTCCAGGCTTCCCATGTCAGTCATGGGTTTCCAAGATGTATATTTTCCATTCTGACCCTTAAGAAGGCCAGTGTAGCAAATTTGGCAAATGTTATAAGCTATGAGCACAAATGCTCTTGAAGACACAGGATTGTTGACAATGTTTGTGGGAGGGTAGGATTGGAAGGTTGTGGATTGTTAATATCCATGATCTCTTGCCCAGAATTTATTCCACTCAGAGTCCTTTGGAACAATTTTCTAACTTTTGCTATAGGATATGAACAGATGACAAGGTATATGTCACCTGGGTAAGGATACTATGGAGCAAGTTGCAAAATGCAGTAAATTAATTTGACTCAGACTCACTCCCTGCCTTCATGACCTTCAGTTTCTGAAGGTCATTGCACCGCGGAACAGTCATTGGGATTCCTTAATGGGTGGAATAATTGGGACTCTATATTCAGTGTTTTCCTGCTTCAAGCTTTTGCCTGGAGTGAGAAAGAATATTATGCACATCAGAATCCTGCTCTTCACCTTTACTTGGTGGCTGACTTACGCTCTTTTTCCCCACTCTCTGCCCTTTGCTGGGTGACCCTTATTTGAAGGCCTTCAATTCAATTGCATTCTTTCCATTGAAACAACTCATACTGGGTCACCCACTCAGGGCTCCTAACAGTCATTTTTTAAAAATGTGATTCAACAAGTGAACACATACTAGAAAACATACAATGTAAAAGGAATATGAATTTGCTGATGTATGAAGGCTGGGCAATGGATGCCCCAGAACCACTCACCCTGTGTTTACCACCTTCAGTATCTGCTAAACTTACCCATTGTGGGCACTGATATCATTTTCCTCATCTCCTTGGGAGAAAACTTGTTGTAACAAGGCAACTTTCCCCCACAAGAGGAGGATACTTTGGAGCAAGTTGTAGTACCCAGTGGATTGGTTTAACTCAGAGTCACTCCTGCCTTCATGACCTTCAGTCTCTGGTGGCCTTTGCACCACAGGCTGCTTGTTACATTTGCTCTCTAGGTTTGAAAGAATCCGGGGTCTGTGTTCAATGTATTGGTCCTAAAGGGGATTCTCTGGTACAAGAAAGAATATTATGTAAATGAGAGTTCTTCTCTTTTCCTTTGGGTCACTGGGGAACTCTCTTTTATAATCCTAATTACGTCCCTTTGCAGCATGTCACTTATTTTACAGGGTTCAGAACCTGTATTATTGCCAGAATCACCCACCCTGTGTTTCCTACCTTTGGTGTCTGCTGAACTTACCCGTGGTGGGTACTGATTTCATTTTCCTCTTCTCCCTGGGAGGAAACTTGTTGTACCAAGGCAAGTTTCCCCCAGATAAGTAGGATAATTTGGAGCAAGTTGTACCCAGTGGATTGGTTTAACTCAGAGTCACTCCTGCCTCCATGAACTTTAGTTTCTGGTGGCTTTGCACCACAGGGTGCTTGTTGCATTCACTGTCTAGGTTGGAAAGTATCTGGTGTCTCTGTTCAATCTAATGCTCATGAATCATTTTCTGGGGGTGCAGGAAAGAATATTACGTAAATGAGACTTCTTCTGTTCTCTTTTGGGTCATTGTTGAACTCTCTTCTATGACCCTATTTACGTCCCTTTGCAGGATGTCACTTAATTTACAGGGTACAGAACCTGTATTATTGCCAGAATCACTCATCCCCTGTTTACTATCTTCGGTATCTGCTGAACTTACCCATGGTGGGTACTGATTTCCTTTTCCTCATCTACTTGGGAGAAAATGTGTTGTACCAAGGCAGGTTTTCCCCACATGAGGAGGATAATTTGGAGCAAGTTTTAGCACCCAGTGTACTGGTTTAGCTCAGAGTCACTCCCTGCCTTCATTACCTTCATATTCTGACGGCCATTGCTTTCTAGGTTTGAAAGAATCCAGTGTCTGTGTTCAATGTACTGCTCCTAAATGGGATTCTCTGGTAAAGAATATTGTGTGAATGAGAGTTGTTCTGTTCTAATTTGAGACATTGTTGAACTCTCCTCTATTGCCCCATTTAATGTCCCTTTGAAGGAATACAATTTATAGGATGTGGATTCCCTTGCGTTCTTTTCTATTGGAATGACATTTCGTGGGTCACCACACTGACGGCTTTAACAGCCATTTAAAAAAAAAATGTGATTCTACATATGAACACATACTAGAACCATACAATGTAAAAGGAATGTGAATTCGGTGATGTTTGAATGCTGGGCAGTGGTTGCACTGGAACCACTCACCCTGTGGTTGCTACCTTCGGTATCTGCTGGTCTTGCCCATTGTGGGCTCTGATTTCATTTTCCTGCGAGAAACGTATTGTACCAAGGAAGTTTCTCCCAGATCAGGATTATTTGGACCCAGATGTTTTATGCAATATATTGGTTTCACTTAGAATCACCCAATGCTTTCATGACCTTCAGTTTCCAGTGGCATTTGTACCACAGCATGCTTATTATAGTTACTTTCTAGGTTTGAAAGAATTGGTGGGTGAGAGGTGGTCTGTGTTCAATGGATTGCTCCTGAAGGGTTTTCTTTGGTGCAGGAAAGAATATTATGTAAATGAGAGTTCTTCTCTTCTCCTTTGGGTCATTGGTGATCTCTCATTCCACAATGAGAGTCCAATGACCCCATTTACTGTGCCTTTGCAGGATGACACTTAATTTACAGCATCCAGAACCTGTATTATTTAGTCCAGAACCACTCACCCTGTGCTGACTACCTTCTGTATCTGCTAAACTAGCCCATTATTGGCATTGCTTTCATTTTCCTCATCTCTTTGGGGGGAAAACTTGCTGTTCCAAGTTAAGTCTGTCCACCAGGTGAGGATAATTTGGAGCAAGTTGTATTACCCAATGGATTGGTTTCACTCAGAATCACTCCTTGCCTTCATGACCTTCAGTTTCTGGTGACCTTTGTACCACAGGGTTCTTGTTACAATTGCTTTCTAGGTTTGAAAAAATTGGGGGTCTGTGTTCAATGTATTGTCCCTAAAAGGGTTTCTGTGGTACCTGAGAGAATATTATGTAAATGTGACATCTTCTGTTCTCCTTTGGGTCATTGGTGAACTCTCCTGTATGACCTCATTTACTGTCCTTTTGCAGGATGACACTTAATTTTCAGCATCCAGAACCTGTATTATTTAGCCTCACCCTGTGTTAGCCGCTTTCAGTATCTGCTGACCTTGCCCATTTGGGGCACTGATTTCATTTTTCTCATGTCCTTAGGAGAAAACTTGTTGTACCAAGGCAATTTATATGTAACTCAGTGACTGATTTCTGATCTGATCCAAGTTATGCCCCTGAGACTGATTGTCTTCCTTTAGTACTGGGCCATGGACTCTCACTTGTGTTTGCATAGTATGATACCTTCCTCAGGGGTTAATGGCAATGCCTTTCTCAGAATGATATGGGTAGGTTCATGCCAGAGGTGTTCAGCTTGTGTTTGCTGCACTCCCCAGCCTATCAAGATTGTCCTGTCTTTTAGTTCAAATGGTGGTGCTTCATTGGTTCTTTACATTGTGAGTCCTGACACAGTGATGGAGGTGACTCACTTCCTTTAAAGTGCTTCCCCTGTGCTTTTTAAAATTTTCATTGCTTGCCAACAAGTGGAAGAAAATCTGAGATTCAGGCTCAAAACTACTGAACTACTCCTATGAGAATCATTTAACTTGTATTTGGTCACTCAGAACCTCCTATTGTCATTGTCCCATATTACTGTGGAATGTGAACACCCATCCTAGAGGTTATTCCTGAGTAAAGAAATTAAGTTGCCATCCTCTGAATGCTCAGCAATGGTTTCCCCAGATCCGCTTGCTGTTTACCCAAATTCATTTTCTGTTGAACTTGCCAGTAATAGGTATAAAATTCATGTTTTTCACTAGCCAGGCAGGAAAGCTGAGCTAGTCAAGTTATAACTACTTTATAGGTTGGTTTTCAGTCTAAAATGTTTTTATGTTCTTGCGTCTATTTCTGTACTTATACGGGGAGATGAATTCTTTCGTATATTCCCGTAAATATTCCTCCCACAAAGACAATGTAGCTTTCTCATGTAAATAGTAAAGATAGGTTCCTATCAGAAGATTTCACAATGTGTTCATGCAACTCACCATGAGAGACAAGATTTTCTTGTCTGTCATTTCATGTATAGATTGTTCAGTGATGCCTAACATTGCTAAAAGTATGTCATGGTCACAGAGTCGATTACCTTCCTCTCAAAGTGATTCATTTGTACTCTTAAATTTTTATAGCTTGTATACCTGCATTATGGAAATTATGGAGGTGGTGAAATTCATTGACTGACACTGAGAATTACTCCTCTTGTATTTTACCCACTCAGAAATCGTTTTTCAGTCATCCAGTTGTGCAATAGGTTGAGAACATGAATAAAATTGTTGCCACATGTCTTGGTGATAATAAGTGGCCAGGTTTAGTATGTCAGTCATTGATTTACAAGGTGTTTTTTTCTGTGCTTATGCCTATGTAGGCCAATGTAGGAAATTTCTAGCAAATGATATAGTCTGTGAACAAAACTCTCACTAATGACACAGGCCTAAAGACAGTGATGACTCCAGTATTGCAATGAAGGGTATTGGTTAACTCCATTATAACTTGCCCTGTGTTTACTTCACTAAGGGTGGCTTAGAGTCATTGTCTAGCATGTGCTATAGAATATGAACAGAGAACCAAGTGGATGTTCCTTTAGTGAGGATAATGTAAAGCAATTTGTAGAGCACAGTTGATTTGTCTTCCACAAAACCATTTATTTTATTCACCAACTTCAGTGTCTGGGGGACTTTGCACCACATGTGTGGAAATACACTTGCTTTCCAGGTCGAAATAATTGATGGTCTGTAGTCAATGTACTGCCTTCTCAGAGTTTGTTTTGTTTGTTTGGTTTTGGTTTTGGTGCCTGAAAGAATATTATACTTACGAACCTCATAGTTGTCTCCTCAAAGAGCTTGGCGATCTCTCTTCTGTGACCCCATTGCCTGCTTCTTTGCTAGATGGCACTTATTTTGCCAGGATAGACTAGATTGGATACATTTCCATCTGGATGCCACTCAGAGCTGTTTGCAATCATCATGGAATATGTGATGCACAATGTAAGCTTACACCCAGCGCGATACTCCCTGTGTAAGGAAAATGAAGTTGCTGTTCTTTGTAGGCCTAGTGGTTTGCCCAGAACTGCCCCTCCTGAGTTGACCACCTTCGTTTTCTGCTGAGTTTGACCATAATCGGCATTGAGTTCATGTACTTCACCAGCCCTAGAAAAATTGGTTGGTATATCAGCTATCCGTATATGGCCTTCAGGGGTTTGATGCTGGCCCGAACAATTCATATACCCACGAGGGTGATTCTCTTCTAATACTGTGTAATGATCTCTCACGTATGTTCCCACGTGGTTCCTAATGTTACTGAAAGTATCTCAAGTTCATTAAAGTGATTCTCCTCCTCTCAAAGTGTTTCATGTGTGAAATCCCCATGATGGCAATTAGCTTGTCATTCTTAGCATGTCTGTCATTGGTTTCTCCAGATTCATCTCTTCTGTATTCATTCCTCCCAAGGCTGATTGTGGTAATTGTGTGGCAAATGCTGTTGCCTGTGAACACACTTCCCACTGCATGCATTTGATGGCATTAACGTAGCCATTCTTAGATTTCTGAAAATTGCTTTGCCCCAAAACTACTCATGCTGAATTCACCCCATGCATACCTGGTTGTAGCTGTAATCCAGCATGTGATGTTGGCTATCCACACACACTCTTCAGGGAATTCCCTGTGTAATTATAATAAGGGTGCAAATCTGGGAATGCAGTGTACTTGCTTCCCCAGAATCATTCCAACTGCGTTTACCACATCCTGCTCCTGCTGAAATTGGCCATAATATCCTTTGAGTGATGAACATCACTAGTCCTGGCAAGAATGCATGGTCTATCAGGTATTGCTTATTTGGGCACTGTTGTCATACATAAAAAAGATTATTTCTATGGGGAATTATCTTCTCCTAAAGTGCTTGAATCCTCTTGCAAGCCTCACTGAATGCCTTTTGCCCTCATGGCAGTTACGTTTCCTGGTTTAGAATGCAGCTATTGTGTTAACCCCAGATGTTTGTTTGTTTGTTTCTCACCTTATTCTAGGCTGCCTTTAGTCATTGTCCCATATGTCCTATAGACAAAAGATAATCAAGAAATTGGATGTCCTGTAGGTTAGCATTGTAAATATGCCAGCCTTTGAGTGCTGCAGTATAAATGGTTTAGCACAGACTCATCTACCTCTACTCAGTACCTGCAGTTTCTGCTGAACTTTGCAATGAAAGTCACTTATTACAACTACTTTTTAGGTCAGGAATAATGGATTGTCTTTGAGTCATGAATTGGTGTCTTGGCGGTTTCTAATGTTCCTGAAAGAATGTTACAGGTTCATAAAATTCTTACTCCTCTCCTCATGGTACTTGACAACCTTTCCTCTAAGTCCCCATTGCATGCCATTTGTGTGTAAACCATCTTCAGCTTCTGGTGAACTTGACCACAGTTGTACCTAAATTCATGTATTTTACCAGGCCTTGATAGAAATGGTGATATACCAGGTCAGTGTATTGTTTTGTGTAGTCTTCAGAAGCTCTAATGAATTTCAGGGTAATGATGCTTGATCCCCTCTGCTAAAACACTTGATGACCACTCCTATGAGGCTTTGCTATATGCCACCCTGCTTGATAACAATGAAGGTAGATTGGGTGTTTGCTATGGTTCCTTAAGCTGGTAGAGGGCTGGAGTGGCAGTGATGAGGTTCAGGAACCTGCTTTACCAATTTTAAAGTGCCTTTGAATTTAAAATAATTATTTCTTTCAGTTTTTATAAATTCCCTGGGTGTAAACGAGGCAGTAAGAAAATTAACAGCTACATATTTAATCAGAGTAGACCTAAGATTATTGCTGTGTTCTTTCTGCTGAGTTAATCTTCCTTTTTTAAAAGAAAAATTTTAGTTCATGTCTTCAGTGTTAATCCAGTTACATCATTTTTGGTATATACTTTATTATCATTCATAGAAGTGCATTGCTTCAGAATATGAAATGTTTCACCTCTTGCTTCTTTTTATCATTTTTCCTCTCAGCTTAAGTTGCACCTTCAGAGACTACATCTCTGACCATAACTCTGGAGTATCACCCCAGGTGATCCCTGTCAGTCACCCATCTTTGAATTATTTATCAGCATCTAATTTTTAATACATTTGGTCATTTGTTTTATTTTGGTCAACACGCAGATTCCATGAGAGCTAGGAACCTGTTTTTGTGTTCTCTTGTCTTCTTTTACCACGTCATCTGGAAAAGTGCCTTGTATACTTATATTCATATACATATAACTACACATTTCTGCTGAATGAATGCATGTGTAAATTAATTAATTGTCATGTCCAGATGGGTTTCTGAGGAATGTGCAGTTGAACCACAGAAAGTACACAGTAGAGTGTAAAGGAATCGTAAATAAAATAACTATCCACACATCTACTGGCTGTAACCTTACAGAGAGAAACTCATATTAGCAGTTATTTAGCAGGTTATATGAATGAGCCAAAGATGACCTCTGTAGGCCCTTAGGTTTTTTACTGTTTGACAGTAGGCTGAGACCCATCAGCTCAAAAGCCCACCAGCACTGAACTAAAAATTTTGCACGTTCAGTTGTTTTAAGCATAGCCCAAATAAGCAGATTTTTTTTTACATCTTTATTGGAGTATAATTGCTTTACAATGGTGTGTTAGTTTCTGCTGTATAACAAAGTGAATCAGTTATACATATACATATGTTCCCATATCTCTTCCCTCTTGCGTCTCCCTCCCTCCTACCCTCCCTGTCCCACCCCTCTAGGTGGTCACAAAGCACCGAGCTGATCTCCCTGTGCTATGCGGCTGCTTCCCACTAGCTATCAAATAAGCAGATTTTTAGCCAATTATATCTTGCCTGCTTTGCATACCCTCTGAAACTGTGCCCAATATCTGCTGGCCATAGATAAGATAAACCCCAGGGTTATAAAGACTACGATCTGCCCTTTGAAGATCTGTGACCCAGAGACTCTGCCTTGTGACTGAGTGATACGTAAGACCCCTCTTTGAACCCCTTCTCCCTCAGGAGTTTTCTTGCCCATCTTCCAAAACATGTCCCCTGCGCCGTAGCCTCTGGACAGTCTCATGCTGTGGGGGACTTCCCCCACATGCAAACCTGTCAAAGCGTCGTCCGAGTAAAGCTTGTGTGTGCCACCTTATTGTGGTCTTACCTTTTTCCTTGATCAGCCTCAAAATCCCTAGAACCACCTACACAGAGACAGGAATTAAGGGGGCTATAGCAACCATGGGATCTCTGATTTATGACTCTTTTTAGAACATATTGTCACATTTCGTATATGCCAAGGAGTAATAGGGTTAGGGTGAGGATATTTTGGCAAAATACTACTATTCTACAACAGTAACTATTTTGGCAGAAACCATATTGAGACCTGTTAGGCTCAGCATATAGACAGGCAACAGAATGTCTTATCTATCAGTGTTTCCCTTGCACCTTGTACTGCTTTTGGCACATAGTAGATACTCAAAACATATTGGTTATTTAGTTGGTTGAATAAATGAATACTTGAAGAATTCAATGAATGTCTAAAGAGTATGATTTTTCATTTAATTAGAATGTATTAAAAATACCCAAATCTGAATCCATATTTACTTGTAATTCTTGTAATGCCCAGGACTCATGATTTTAATTGTGATGTTCAATGGACAGTATGCATATATGTTTATATACACAATAAAGGAGCCTGGGTTGGGGAAACATTTTTTTCCCAATCACATATCCTAGAAAACTTTGGTTTGATTTTGTTAAATCTGTTTTATTGCCTTGTTCCTCAATTTGATATATTGGAATGAATAAAAGTTAGCATGCAGAATATGTAAAAAGAAATCAAGTGCTGTTTATTATCTTTTTATCATTATGAGTTCCTTGGTTTCTAAATAGAGGAGTTTATTCAACTAATGAAAAGTGTCAACAATTTTTCCATCTCAATAATAGTGGCAAAAAATGATCTTCTGTTTTCCATATGCATGTAAATAAAATAGAAGAGATTTTCAAAGAGGATTTCTTTGTCCAGGAAAGGTTTAAATGAAAAGAATATTTTCTCTCCCTCCCTCCCCACCCCCATCTTTCACTGAGTTGTTTTAGTATATGATTTATAAAGCCAGCATTTCTCCTCTGAACTTATATCTCAGCAAACCACACACTATTTTATCTTTTGTCACTAGTCTTATATAACTAAATGGGTTCTTTTCTTCCTTCTTTGAGGAAAAAAATATTGTACATGCTTATCTTTACTCGGGCAATGTACTAAATATTTATTAATTTTCTATTTGGTAATTCGGTAGAATATTGACAAATAGAATCATTTAGTACTACATTATAACATTGTATAGAAATTTGCTGAAACTGTCAGTAGCAGGTGTAGGATTAAAATATAAAATATCAATTCTTCTTGAAATTATGTAAGTAATACCTTTCAAAGATTTAGAAATTTAAGGTCATTTGAACTTATAAATTAATGTTCAGCAAGAGTTTTAGCATGGGTGACTTTGCTTCAGAGATCTTGTCCTTTACATAAACTGTTTGTTTATCCATTTTGGTAATCATTTTATTTTATTTTATTTTATTTTTTGGCTGCGTTGGGTCTTCGTTACTGTGCACGGGTTTTCTCTAGTTGTGGCAGGTGGGAGCTACTCTTCGTTGTGGTACGTGGGCTTCTCATTGCAGTGCCTTCTCTTGTTGCAGAGCAGGGGCTCTAGGCGCGCGGGCTTCAGTAGTCGCAGCACACAGGCTCAGTAGTTGCGGCGCACGGACTCTAGGGCACACGGGCTTCAGTAGTTGTGGCACGCGGGCTCAGTAGTTGTGGCTCGCGGACTCTAGAGCGCAGGCTCAGTAGTTGTGGCACACGGGCTTAGTTGCTCCGCGGCATGTGGGAGCTTCCTGGACCAGGAATCGTACCTGTGTCCCCTGCATTGGTAGGCAGATTCTTAACCACTGTGCCACCAGGGAAGTCCCAGTAATCATATTATTTGTAGTAATTTTTTCTTTTTTCTTTTTATAAAACATATTTTTCAAAGTTTTCTGAGAAATGGGATTTGCAGTTATCTCCTACACCCAAAGCATGTTAGTTATCATTTATCAATTGTGTGAATTTGCCTTGTTCACAAGTATTCCAAATACACAAAATTCAAGTAGCATGAACTAAAAATGTTATCTCATTATTCCTCACAGTTGTCTTTGAAGACAGTTTAATATGTGACAGAATAAAATTTCTATCTAAATCTGAAATCTCTCTGTTCTAAAATACAAAACACCATCACTCTAAACCCGAAATCAAGTAGTATTTAAAATAGTATATATAAATAGAGCAATAAACTGTATGCCCTTGAATGAAAGCCAGTGTAAATAATTATTCTGTCAGGGGAGTGTGATGGTAGAGAGCTTGTAAAACTGGATTGACTCTTTCAGATGAGTAGAAAAATCAGGTTATGTTAAGGAATGTAAACTTAATGTGAAATATTTTATAAATTATGTTGAAATTTTTAGCCTCAAAGTTAATCTTGTAAGAACTCTTATCATGACTCAGAAAACTTTGTGAAGATAGAGCAGTAACCCTGTTTCCTTTCTCTTGTTGTTCCAATTCAACAAATATAACCCTAACTCCATTATTAATTAAATTTATATATTTCATTGGGTAATAAGCAATATATGATACTGGAAAATATGTTTAATTTGCTATTTGTGTCTAATGACAATATAGCCCCTTAAACCAGTTTATCTGCAATGATAATATGTTGTATTTCACGAGGAAAAATTTAAATCATTATATAATATATATGACTGGACGCTTGCATTTGACTGTTACAGTGGGATGAAAGTCTAGATTTACATTAGATTCTTTTAAAATCACAAGCATCACCTTTTTTCTCACAGTATCTTTACCTTTGAAGAAGAAATAGTGGAAAGGATTTCAGGGAAAACTTTATATAAATTGCTGATAATAGATGCTGAAAATTCTATTTTCTTAAAATGGAGGGAGTCATAGAAATAATGGTTATGCCATTGTTTTATAGGTCACCAGTGAGTCCTTCAGCAGAAATTGCGTTCACCTACCTCACCTTCAGTTAAAGGTTGCAGTAGTTGTGCAATTTTAGTTTTCAATCCAATCTGCTTTTCTTTCTGAGAATTTTGTGGATTGTAATGTTAGAGAAACCTAATGTAAAGAAAAAGAAAAGGAAAAGTGTTTATGTTCCTAGGACCATCATAATAGATAATGCAGTAATCAAAAGGAATTTTCTAAGAAACAGAGTTCATCTGTAATAGAAGTATTTTTAACCATAAAATAAATCCAAACCTACTGATTTATTTAATTTATTTATTGATAAACCTCCATTGGCATTATTCTGTATTTGATGGGCTTCCGAGAGAGACAGTGATTCTTGGAACCAAACCATCCCTTTATTTGAATGTAGAAAAGTTTCAGAAAGGGTTTGTAATGAAGATATATTTTTGTGAGAAATAATATATTTGGACTGAAAGAACTGATACGTTATTAGTTCACTGTTGTCATATCTAAGTAACCTCACTGAAGGATAGAGATTAGCAGGACAAAAACGTTAACTTTTTCATTTTCCCAAATATCAATACTTCACATTATTATAAAAGTGAGCATTTTGCAGTCTTCTCATATTTCACTTCATAGTTGAGAGTTTGTAATTAAGTCACAGAGATGTAAATCTGAAAGAAAAATTCCCTTTACTGATTCAGGGGAGTCCTAAGTTCTTTTCCCCTGCAGCTTTATTGAGATATAATTGACATATAATCTTGTGAAAATTTAAGGTGTACAGTGTGCCAAGTCTTATTAAAAAGAGGACGAATTTTCATTTCTCAGCATCTTGGGACCAGTATCAAGGGAGACTAACAATGAAGTGTGATGGCAGAGTAGACAAGAGGTCGCTGTTACTATCACTGCTTCCCTTCCTAACAGGACCCTTGGAAAGTGTGGTAAAGAGTGAGAATGGAGGTCCCCACTGCCTTGAGATCAATAAAGCTATATAGATTCTAAGCTCCATGAGGTTAGTTAATACATATGTCTTGCTAAATGATATATCTCCATCACTGACCCCATTGCCAGGCACACAGCAGATTCTATCAATGAGCCAATTGGGTATGCTTATAGCAATTGCTCTAAGACTTGAAATCAACTACATATCAATGATGGGTAATGAATTTTTATAAGACCGTACCTGCAAAGAGCATAGTGCAGTACCGGGTACATTGAATCACTCAATTGAGATAAAAGGAATATAATAATAATTAACTATATTAAAATGCAAATACACAATGAACATATATTTATAATTTCTTAAGATAAATTGTAATTTTAGATTCATACCAGTGACCTGATTACTTTATTAGGCTCATTATCACAAGGATATTTGAAAGCCTTTTACCATATGATTTAATTTGTTGTCAATCAGATATGTTTTCATTTTAATATTACCAAAGATAGAAATTTGAATTTCTAAAATGCCAGCAGGAGGAAGAGAAATAAAACATTTATTGAAAGCTTTTCAATGCTCTACAGAATTTGGGTTTATTTTAAACTCATTTTAATTAAAATATATTTTGTTCATTTTAATTTTTTCCATAGTTCAGTATTTCTTGCAGAGAAACATAGGTAAAAAAGAAAAAAAAAACTGTGGTAACACAGTACACATGTTGTAGGCAGTTATGGTTTTGATATTTCTGACATTGCTTTAGAGTAGTCCTTACATCTGGTTTCTGTTCAGCACGTTGTGGTTTTAACACATTCTAGAAGCTCTTTTACCTCTAAGTCAAATCCTACTTGCAGCCTATCATTTAGCTTTGATCATTGCCTTTTTTTATTAGTATGTTTCATCTTTGTTGTATTTGTATTTAATTTTGAGGTATTTTATAAGCACCATTTATAAATATAATACAGTATGATGTTTATGTATGTATTCTCTTAAACGTGTACGAATAAACCTTGTTAACTTGGTAAGTACTAGCTGTGCCCACAATGAAGAAGTAGTTTACAGGAAGAATACCGGAAGAAGTTGAATGTCTGCTCCAAACACCCAGTGAGTGATTTCATTGTTACTTTCAATCTTTTTTCACACTTGTATCCCCGTCCCAGAGTGCTTCCCTGAAACTAAGGGAGTTAAAGGAAACTGGACCGAGACCATCCCTCCCATGCTTACTGTGCATGTGTTCTAAATAATAAATGAAAGTATGATATTTGTAGAATCAGTAGTTGACAATCTATTGAACAGGACCAGTACTCAAATATATGAGTTTAGAGCAGAGGTTGGCAAATTTTTTCTGTAAAGAGCTCAGTAATAAGTATTTTACACTTTGAGGACCATCTAGTCTCTGTCTCAACTACTCACTCTGCTGTGGTAGAATGAAAGCAGCCATAGATCATACATAAATGGATGAGTGTGGCTCTATTCCAAAAAAAAAACAAACAAACAAATCCCAAAAAAGTCTTTTATTTATAAAATCAGACAATGGGCCATATTTGGTTTTAGGTCTTGTCAACCTGCTGGTTTAGAGGGTAGATTCTCATGCCCATATTTCCCAAGGCAAAATTCCATTGGCATAAAATCAGAACAAAATTTTGTATAATAATTATTTTTAAGCTCTTCAGTGATACATGAAAAGTATATGTTTATAACTAAAAATTGATACTCAGATAGAAACAAGATTACCAGTGTAATATATAATAAATTAATTGAACAGAGGACATAATGAACTAAGGAGTAGTGGAGTTTCAAGTGGAAAAAGCCTATATAATTTTTTTATGAAAATATAGGTAATTTGAATGTTATAGATACATTTTTAAATGAATGTATATTCTGTTATACTGAATTCATTCATATGTATCCTGTTAAGTTGATAAATGTCAACTAGAACATAGGACTCAATTTTGAATGCACATCTGAATCTCTCGGGAGTTTTAAGAATCACAAATGAAGCATTTCCATTTATGATCATGGCAGAATAACTGATAATAAAATTGCACCCCTACCGCCCCACCATGAATAACTAGAAAAATGCACAAAATATGTGGAACAACCCTTTTCAGACTTAAACAAGTGCTAGTGCAGGATCCCAGAGGGAAGGAAAAGAACAAGGTGAGCCCTCCAGTAGCCCCCAATTTCAGTCCCAGGCATTTACTAGACTTCACTGAGCATAGCGGACTTCTCAGGCATAAGAGACAGAGACAAAAGTTTGGAGAGCTGAGGTGGCTGCAGAGTACCAGAGCAGAGAGAATTCTGCACTGAATGAGTCCTGTATATCTGAATTGGGGTCATATGGAACATTTGGCTGAATAAGTGTCTCATGCATAAGGGGAGACTTGACAAGGTTGGGCAAAACACAGCTCTCAGAGATCTATAAACTAAACAGTCCTCACAGTTCACATGGGCCTGGAATATAACCAAAGTAGAGTAGCCTTATTGATTACCCTGAGAATTCAGTAGAGACCCCAGAAAGGCCACATTATAGGAGGAAGGTTGTACTACCCCTAGAATAAAAGGTAACCTAGCTTAGCTATCTTTAAGAAGTCCTAACAAAGCTTAGAAAAAACTCTCAACAAGAAAATGCTGATATGCAAGTACATAATTGTCCAAAATGAAACTCAATATTTTTTTCAAGGAAAACAACAAAATCTAGACAACATCAACATTTGTAATGTCCACTGTCCAATCAATAATTACTAAACATGTAGTTGGAAAATATGACTTATAACCGGGAAAAAAATCAGTTAAAATGACCCAGAATCGACAGGTACAATAATATTAACAAAGAATTTAAAAAGTTATTATAAACATGACAGAAAATAAAGGAATCAATATAATGAAGAGAGAAATAGGACCTGTTAACAACAACAAAAAAATGGAACAGAAACGGAACGGAAAAGAAAAAGAACTTGTAGATATGGAAATTATGCTGTGGCTGCATTTCTTCTCTCTCCTTAGCCCACTTGTCCTTGACCTGTCAGTAATAAGGAAATAGTTATAGCTAATGCTCTGCTGCTAATTTTGCTTCACTTGGCATTTTAAATGAAATGTTCTTTATAGTATATATTTATATTCACTTTTACTGGAGATTATTCCACCCTATAAAACTCAAATCTAATATACTTAACAGCTGAGATTATTTGAAAGAAGTGAACTAACTTTGACTGTTAAACATATTTCTTAAATCAAAAGTGATATGTATGTTAAAGTTCCAATGAAACAAAATTATCAAATATTCAAAGTTAATTTTTTACAGTATATAGCTGCACTACATACTTGAAAGTTAAATCTGAGTCTGATTAGAGGATGTTTCTCCTTAATTCACTTTCATTTTCCCTTTCAGAAGGATTTGAGTACCTGTTCTATATTTGACAAGGATAATTTACTATATTTTCTCAAGCAA
Organism: Monodon monoceros; assembly: GCF_005190385.1. Lineage (NCBI taxonomy): Eukaryota > Metazoa > Chordata > Mammalia > Artiodactyla > Monodontidae > Monodon > Monodon monoceros. The sequence goes on along the minus strand of NW_021703779.1, from coordinate 23,901,730 downwards.
TTTCTGGATGTTCCCAAGATATATCAGTAACCATCATATGCACCCATAATTAATGCCGGAGTTGAGTCAGCATACAGAAAGTATGGCCTTTGGATGGCAACTCTTGGCTGAACTCCTAATGTTCTGTTTCAGTTTCTGATGAGGTGGTGAAGTGGAAAGCTAGTACGATGTAATTTTGCCATGTTTCTTTTGGGATTTTTGAAAGAGGATCAGCGGCTTAAAATCACCAGATGAAACATTTCAGCTTTTCAGAGACTAGAATGAGGAAGGTCAAAGCTAATTTTTTTTAATTCTACCTGAAATATCTGAATCCATTCCAGATAAACCCAAGTAGAGTGGTAGTAATACTTATTAGGACTACAACAATATGATACAATATATGTGAAGTATGGTATAATTCATACACATTCTACATTTTCAATATTAGGAACAGTTACAATCAATTTGTTTTCCAAAGATCAGCATAATGCCAAAACTTTAAAATGTAAATATTTCAGTCTAAATAAACCAAAAACATGATGAGAATCAATTTATAAATGTAACATTTTTCAATAATTACTTTTTAATAATCCCTTCAGTAATGCTAATACTTACTTAATAAATTCATTTTGAGTGATAGTCAATGGTTCGGATTTGCTTAGTATTTAATATTTATAATGTTTGCAGAAAATGAGCATTAACTCTAGAGAACACCAGTTTCTAAATGTTTTAAATTGGTTTGGTTTCAAACAGCATTCTTTTAGTAAATGCAATAACATATACACACATTTTTTAGCAAAAAAGATTGTAAGAATGTTCTGATAAACCAACCAAATGATCAGACATTATATTTTCTAAGGCATGAGGACATTTTTAAAGGCCTTCTACTTACCCAGCCAGGATAAAGAAACTGATAGAATATTCCAAAGGAATTACTTAAAACAAAGAAATTAGGACCACATTGAAACCCCCTGAATCTTTCTTTTCCTTTTGTATTTCTGACAGGAGTGATCTTATTTCACCTATACGTTACCTTTCTGTACGTTTTGATTTTTCCATTGAGATCATTTTGTGCTTTTAGAATAACCAGAAGCTACTATGTTCTATCCCCCACCCCCACTCTATGAAGAATGTGAACAATTAATATTTAGTCCAGCTCAACTAGGAAATTGCTCTACTTTTTGTATGAAATGTATATCTCATACAGAAAAATGTATATATTATTCATTGTGTTATGTTAGCTATGTCTTTTTCAGAAAATATATATTTATCATCACAGAAATTTCCGAGATTGTAATGGAGCCTGTTTATTATTACAATAGTATGACCTTTTTCAGACTTGCGTTTCCATTAACTATTTTTTAAATGAATTTCTGGGAAGAATGTGGTTCTTGTTACCACTTGCAAAGTATTTTGCACAATTTGATCTGGTTTATTTTTTCTCAACGTTTGAGTATGAAAATTGCCAAACAGAAAATTTGAAATACTTGCATAGTGAATATCCAGATAACTACCACTTGAATTCTGCAATTGCTAACATCTTGCTGTATTTGCTTTACCTCATATCATTTCTGTCCATCCCTGTAGCCATCCATCTATCAATCCATCTTACTCTTTGATGCATTTTACCCCTACACACATCAGCATGCATATCTTTTTCTTGAGTTCAATGTTTGTTTTCAGACATTTTATTCTTAGAGGCAAACTTCACACACAGTGATGAACCAATCTTGAGTGTGCTGTGCCATGAGTTTTGACAAAAGCGTACACTCTGTAACCAACTGCTCAAGATATTAAACAGATGCAAATCCCTATCAAGATATGAAACATTTCCATCACCTGCAGACAATTTCTGCGTGCCCCTCCCAAGTCAATTCCTTAGAAGTAACACTTTTCACATTTTCTCCATAGTTTAGTTTTGAGCTTAGCCTAGTATCTCTGCCTCCAGTTTCTCCACTCTCAAGTAGTCCATTTCTCACACTGTGCTAGAACATTATACCACTTCTATAGTGAAAATCAAACAGACACAAAATAATATAAACTAAAAAGAATTGACCCCATCTATTAAATAATGGGACCATCATAACATTCCACATCCATTACAATTTGGTCCCAAACTTCCTTTCTATCATTATTTATGATATTCCCCACAATTTCCATCAATTCTGTAATCACACTGAACTATCTCTTATTCTCTGAATAAACCACAAGTATTATACTGTTATCTTGGGTCATACATAAGCATTTAATATATTTAATAGTCATGGTTTGGCTATCTGAGGATCCATGACATGTAGTAAATTTAAATACAGCTGAATGACAGATTTGAATTACAAGCTTCACAAAACTGACACGTGGAAGCAAGACCTACAGTAAGTGAATGAGCACAGCCAGCTCCATACATCTGCCTCTCAATATAATGACATTTGTTATACATCAAGTATACATTCACTCTCACCCAGATTTTGAAGGGATCACTTAATTTGTTTCACTGTTTTAAGGAGGAAATCATAAGCTATAAGGAAACAGAGCTTACAGGATTCACAGCCTTAGGGCTTATTCCTCAGATATATAAATGTTCTGTCCTAGTTACTTCTCAGTGCTGCAAGAAATAGGAAAATAAACTTTTATTCTTATTCTAAATATATTAGTTTCTATCATAGCCTTTTATGCCTTTTCTTAATTACCTATTTACATGTTAATTCTTCCTTACAAATTAAAGAAAATTAGGAAGCATCCCACATACTTGAAATACTCTAGATTGCCTTTTAGAAAATATAATTGAGCTATTTCTTTCTTAGCAAGATAAAAAAAGGATTTTTTAGAGACCATGATGGATTGGTTATATATAGAAACTCATATCAATCTAATATCTTAAAAATATATCTTATATACATAATTATTCATTTTTCTTACATCTATTTTGAATATTTTTCTCCCTTATACTACCCCACGTGCTACATTCACACAAATTCAAGAACAAAATGTGGATGGATAAGTTGGGTTTTTTGCCTCATACTAACAATTTCAGTTGATTGTATTTTAGGAATCAAGAAAAGATTGGAAACTGGTCTTCAAATATTTTTATCTCACAGGAAATTTCTTCTATTCAACTGACAATAAAACTGCCCAGCTTTGAGAGATTCATGTAGGAATTGATAAATGTATAACACATAAGTGAGACATAACAAAATATGATTTTAAAAATCATGTCAATACTATTATAGATAACTCCCTCAAAGCAAGCTAAACTGATATAGAAACAATTTTTTAAAAAACTATCAAAAGAGTTCATGAGATGTATAATACATGATGTCATATTATCCACAGACAGTATTTGCATTAAATTAGGAAGGAGAAGTTAGAACCTCAGAGGCTCAACACAAGAGTTTATATGTCTTATGCCTGATTCAAATGTTGTTTAGCAGAGAATCTGCATATCATAGTCATTCAGGGACATAGGCTGATGGAAGCTCCAAAGTGAAATGTTTCCATCATCTCTCAAAATGAGGGATTCTGGGAAATCATGTAATGGCTTGTAAAGATCCCACTTAAAGAGACGTCTCTTCCCCTGATTTTTAATTGGCTAAAGCAAGTCGCATGGCCACACTCAACTTTAAAGTGTATATGGAAGTGCCAGCCTAAAACATGTGCCTGAAAGGAGAAGAGGAGCAGAATGTAAACAGCTTCAGTGATCACTTCAGTATTTTTGTCAGTTGATGATCAACTGGTTTTTGTGAAAGCCTGAGATTTTTTCCTTTTTGCATTTGTAGTTGGGACTGTCCATCACCCCTGAAAGCAACAGTTTACTTAGGTATGTTGGGTAAGTGGGTGGGGTTTCTTTAACTCTTTTATCAAGTAACTTTCATCATTCACAATTTCTTAGCTTTTCATATATTTACTAACTGAGTAGGGATTGCTAATCTAATGGCCCATCCCATTAACTGAGCAATAATAATGAATTAGTGATGTAATTGTGCTTTGAAAGAAATGGGCTCTTCTTTCTTTTTTGTGCCTTCTCCCATTACCATAAGGTGCAAGATGGGTCCATCAGGTACACCTTGGTGCCTTGTGTTTAACTCACATATGTGTATATGTGTGTGTGTGTGTGAGAGAGAGAGAGAGAGAGAGAGATCTGGGAAAATGGAAATGCATACTAATAATGTCCAATGGAGTTTTGAAGGTTTCAGGAAAATAAAATAGCCCAACTGGGTCTGAAATTAAAAGTTAGAGAGGTCAGATGGTGTTAAGCTTGAAGGGCATTCTAGGACCATAGGTGCAGGAACGAGAACTGGTGTGTCTTATGCCAAAGCACCACAAGCAATTCAGTATGAGGAAGGGAGGGCTGGGAGAGACAAGAACTAGATCATGACGTGTCATATATTATGTTAAGAACTTTGGATATTACCCCATAAAATGAGATTACAATATGAACATGTTTTAAAAATTGTGAATCAGTATGTTGTACACTTGAAACTTATATAATATTGTATATTAACTATACCTCAACAGAAAGAAAAGAACATGTTTTGGATGTATTTCGTGTATCTGGTTGTATATGGCCATTAGACAGTTGGATATTTCAGTTGAAATTATGAAGACAGCTTGTTGCTGGAGAAAGAGATTTGAATGTGATCAGAATACAGATGGTGGTGATAGATGTATACTCTATCTATCTCTACTATAGATCAGCGTATAGTAGAGACTGGAAAATTTACCCATGGGAAAATTGTGTAGAGGGAGAAAAGCAGTGGTCAAATGATGAAACCAAAGATTCTTGAATATGTTATTATTTTCTATTTATACCAGTTGTAGGGAAAATTAGCTTACTTTCCATGGCAGAATCTACTGACTACAATTCTGAAAATTACTGGCAAGGAGAAGTACAGTGTTCTCTAAAAGCCATAATGATGGGAATAGGGAGAACAGAGCGTGAGCTACTCAAGCTTGTCAAATAAAAAGGAAATGACAGACAGCAGCTTGTTTATAGTGCTCACTATGTGTCATGTACCATTCTAAATTATATATATATGTCCTCGCTTAATCCTCACAACAGATTGGAACAGGGAAAGGTCAAGTAACTTGACAAGCTAGTAAGAGCTAAAACAGATTTTTTTTTTTTTTAAGAGCAGAATTTTTACCCAGGACTTTTGTCTGCAGCATCTCTGCTCTCAACAATCACCGCCTCTCTCTGCTTAAACTAGTTCCATAGTTTTCAGAATTCAGCTAGTGATATCATGGTGATATTTTAAAATCTTATAACTTCGGCTATAGTCTTCCTGGCCTTATATTAGAAGCAGCTAGTATACTACATTTCCTTGCTTGCTTCGATTTTTGATAATCGCTATAGTGATATTAACAATAACAAATGGAACGTTAAGTATGCCTATTTATTAAGTTAACTATTATTTATTGGGAAATCAGAAGCTATTTAAACTCTTTTTAAAAAATTCACAAAGGAAGTAGAAATATTAAGAAAATTTAGAATAAAGATGTCCTATGATAAAGATATCCAGCTGTTTAACCTTTGTGACATCAGTTTGCTCATCTGTGAAATGGTATCTACATTACAGAATAGTTGTGAGAGTCAAAGTTTGTGTTCATAGAACATCCCATATAATATTTGCAAACTAATTTCTCAATATTTTGTATACTTCATTTAAAAATGTATATGAAATTACAACTCAAAGTTGTATTCCAAACATAATGACTGCTATAAGGAAGAGAAACATTATTGTCTAGCTATTAGTAGAACATTAAATTGTCTTACCTTCATTCACTTCACAAAAATCTAATTTCATGTAAAATTTAAATCTTAGAATAATGATACCTTAATGTCAGGTTACGAGTACTTTGAAATTTTTAGTTTCAGTATTCTAAAATTATACATCTAATTTGCACCACCTCAAAGGATGCCCATAAATGTCTTTCATACATCCAAGTTTGTGAGGTAGAGCTAATATGACTTTAAAATAACATTTTTAGGCATAGGTAAAGGGAAAATAAATTTCTCAAAAATATCCCATTAAGATAAGGAAAGAATAAAGTCAGTGAAATGAAAATCCCTTCACATAATAGTCTTCTATCATGTATAATTAAAATCTCATTTGTGGACTTCCCTGGTGGCGCAGTGGTTAAGAATCCTCCTGCCAATGCAGGGGACACGGATTCGATCCCTGGTCCGGGAAGATCCCACATGACGCAGAGCAGCTGAGCCCGCATGCCACAACTACTGAGCTTGCGTGCCACAACTATGAAGCCTGCACACCCTAGAACCCGTGCTCCTCAACAAGAGAAGCCACTGCAATGAGAAGCCCGCGCACCATAACGAAGAGTAGCCCCTGCTCGCCGCAACTAGAGAAAGCCTGCGCACAGCAACGAAGACCCAATGCAGCCAAAAATAAATAAATGAATTTAAAAAATAAAATAAAATCTCATTTGTTTTAGAAGTCTAGGAAAATATTCCCATTCAAACATAAGCTGCTTATAAAGAACTGGGGAAGATGAAATAGAGGGCTTTATTTTTCCTAATCATATATAATGCCTGTATATGTGTGTTAGCATTTTTGAATTTGCATTAATATTGAAATATTAATTTGAGTCTGTTGAGAAAACATTTACTGAACACCTACTCTGTGTGGCACTATGTAAGGTTTTGAAGATACAAAGGAGAAAATGTACTTACCAGCAGGCAGATCACAACGTAGTGGGGGACAGCCAATCAGAAAATCAATAACTTCAAGAGCAACAAGAAGAAATTACTATGGAAACAGAGAGATGGGTGCTATATTCTTAGGGAAGTGATTAGGTAAAGCTTAATAAATGAAATGATGTTTTGCGTGGACTTTTATGTTTTCAATAGGAGGGGAATATGTGCATAGCAGTGTGAGCATAAGTAATAGGGGGGAAGAAAAAAGATCAGAGAATCTAGTAAATTATATTTTAGGCAATTAAAATGTTCATAATATCTATTCATATTATATACTTATAATAGATATTTTATAAGAATTTGCAAAAATATTCCACTTACTATAAACCTTTTAAAGTTTCACAAAATGTTGATTTTGATTTAGCAAAATTAATTTAATGGGGTTACAAAGTGCTGATTTGGTAATATGTAGAAAACGATTGGAGCAAACCTGAGGAAAACGAATACCTTCTAATAGAACACTTTTAAAATAGAATTTTGTCGTTTCTTCATACTCTGGTTATGTGTGTGTGTGGTGGGGGGGGTGATTTAACATGTGTGCAGGTATGTGATGAAAAAAATTTAAAACTTGTGTGACCATATAGGGCTTTTGTAAATAATACTCCCTATCTATCTATCTATCTTCTATCTATCTACATCTATCTATCTATCTATCTATCTATGTATCTATCTAGTTTTTCTCACCAAAAAAAAGAAAAAGAATAAATATAGACTGTATGTGAGTGCCAATGGGAAACTATTTTAACAAAACTACCTGTTCTCGGCCTTGATATAAAATTTAGAATTTGCTCACCTAACTTGTTAGAATTAAGTCATGACATGCAATAGCTGCTGGTGGCAAAGAAGATGGTAGGAAAGTAAAACTTTCTAAAATATAAAATTTTTGGAATATGTATCTTAGGGCTTAGGCATTGTAGCTGTATAGAGACAACTGTTGTAAGAAACGTGATTGTAGGCTATGTCTTAACACTTCATTTTCTTCTTCCGCCCTCTTCTTTTTTCCCTGGGAGTTAGTTATATATCAGATAGTTACCTAGAACTCTAACACATGTGCTTCTCCCATACCCCAAACCCACTCCTTGGAGATGGTTTGTATGGAGAGGCATTTTAGTGATCAGTGATTATAGAATCACAGGATATCATTCTGGAAACATAGTTACTTGATCATTTCTCATTCAAAATCTAAACTCGCTCTTAGGAAGAGCTGTTGTAGTAAACAGATCAATTGCTATTTTTATACTATCATCATAATAATCTAGAAGAAAAAGTGCTGTGCTAAGCACTGTAAATACATTATATAATATGCAAAAAATATAGGCATGTAAAAACACGTGCACACACACTTTTCCAAACCCCCCCAAAGATGTTGCTTTTGAAATATGCTCACTTATTATATCATCTTCCTGAATAAATAACTGGGAAATAGCTAAACTATTTGGCTTGAGAAACTGAATTCTTCCAAATGTGGATGTTTGAGTATAAGCCAACACTGTTAATTTTACTGGAATATCCAAATGCAAGTATCTGGATGTGAGTATATTAACAAGAATCATATTTCTATTTCAAATGGCTTAAATATTAGTTTGCAATATTATACATGTTTTAATACAAAACTATTATTACCAGTCTCTTTTATCTAAGCCACTGAACAAACCTTAGTATTCACAAATTGTCTTCATCTTCAGACTTCAAACAGTGACAGATAATGTCTGTCGTCTTTTAGTTGTCTGATACTACAGACATGCTACAGTGTGTACTGCAGGGGTTGTGTACCGCAAACTACATATTTTAAATTGCTTATTTATGTATATTTTGCTTTATTACAAAGAGGATTGGATGCAGCTTACAATCTTAGCAGGTTGAGCTGATGCAAATCTGCTTTGACTCCCATCTACCCCCACCACTAGCAATTACAAGCACATAGAAGTGTCGGATGAAATATATTCAAAAAAACTCAAATATTTTTGCGATTTAAAGCCAATCTAAAAAAAAAAAGTCTACTCCCAAAGCATCAGCAAAGAGTAAAGAACAAAAATACAACAATAAGAGAGTGGTCTTACGCCACAGAGGTCTAAATTATTAATTTTTGAACCTGAAGCTAGAATTACTACAACATGAATGAAACTCAAAAGCCTTATGCTAAGTGAAAAAACACGACTCAAAAGGTTATGTACTGGGCTACTGGTTACAGATAGAATGGAATAGACTCATTTCTCTCTGCTCCTCCCTGGTAAATACAGCTGAAGACCCTGGACTAATTATAACAGACAATCGTAAGAGGACTCTGAAAGGTGGAAAGAAGAGAGCATACTGGGTGGGGAATGTCTGGTCTTGAGGAATGACATGATGGCAAGTTCTCTGTTTTTTTCTTTTCTTACTTTTTCTTATCTTTTTTTAAAATAAATATTTTATATATCCTGACTGGGCATTGGATTAATGTGTAATATGGAACACCAAACGGGCACATACCCAAAAAACCCCAAAGAAAAACCTGATTTCTCAGCCAAAATGTGAGGAAAGGGGCAGCCTAGGATGATAGAAAATTTTTGACAAATAACTGCCCACCCCCAAGCAAACACCATGAGTGCCCCTCCCGACTCCCTTCCCCTGTGGGGTCAGTGGAGACTGAGTGAGGAGTCTGGACTTCACACTGTTCTCCTGGTGGTGGCAGGGGGAGCCCTTCACCTTCTTAACTAGAGAGTTGGAGAATCTCGAAGAGAGGAAGAAGCAGGAGAAAGAGATTCTTTAAACTTACAGAGGAAGCCCTGGGCAGATCCTTGAGCAACCCACATGTGAAAATGACCCAAATTATCACACCTAAGGGATCAAGAACTGAACTGTAATGTGGAATAACACCCAGGTTTTCAGAGTGATATCTTAGTGGTATACTTCATAAAAGGAGTCGATTAGAATAGCACTGCAAAGGTGCACTGCAGAGGTTCTGAAAATTAAGTTGTCATTGGATCCACAACCGTCAAAAGTAGGTCAAGACCTACAGGCTAAACCTACACAGGGTGACTACCTGCTAAAATCGAAGATTTAAATAGGACCCAGAATCTCCTAACATAATAGTCAAAATATCCAGGATACAATTGCTAATCACTAGTCACACCAAGAACCAGTAAAATTACCACCTGAATGATAAAAGGTAGATGCTGGTGCCAAGATGACTCAGATGTAGGCAGTATCTCACAAGGATTTTAAAGCAGTTATCATAAAAATGCTTCAATGAGCAATGCTTAAAACAAATGAAACAAAGAAATTATCAGCAAAGAAATAGAAGCTATATAAAAGAGCCAGACGAATGGCTCAACCCACGGAAGAGTTAGTAACCTGAGATATAATGGACATTTAAAATATTAAGAATACCATGGAAAACTATGCCCATACATTTGACAAAAAGGTTAAAAATGAAAAACTGTGTATAAAAGTATAGCTTAGCAGTTTAACTTAAAAAAGAAATTCAGAATAAAAACAAAAAAAACTTAAAAGTGAATCAATCAAAATGAACCATCCAAATAAAGCACTGGGATTATATAATTTTATATTAGTTATTATTCAAGGAAATATAACCTCTGTTATACAGAGTGATTCAGAAAATAGAAAAAGAGGAGAAAAGCATCATTACTGTTTGGTTAAATTTTTATCTTAAGCTGATAGGTTAAATTTTAACTTAGGTTTTTAACCGAGATTTCTTTTATAGCAGGAGTACAAATGATTTATTTCCAAATAACAAAACGCCAAACTCTACCATTCAGAAAACGTCAAACACCCAAGGATATTTTAACCATGGGCAATATATATTACTAGGTAACTAAGTTTCTCCTTTTTTAAAAAAAATTTTTTTAATAGACTTTTTCTATGAGCTAGTGAAATGATGGAGGGCATCTAACCAGAATGGTGGTTTTGATTTAGGGATAGTTAATCAGGAACCATTATTTCTGACCGTAATTAGGAAGTGGATCCAGTTTTCTGTTACAGTCACTCACATATATATTACAACAAAATATATACATCTATGACAACAGAATTATCTTTTCAGTCTGTGAGAGACTGCTCATCCTTCTATTTTCTGTACCAGAAGCAGGACAAATGAGAATACAGAAGTACCCGGATAGTTTATTCAAACTGTTATAAAGTCATAAAAGCATAGTTAAAGAGATGTGTGGTGGGTGAGAATGAACGCATTCCTGTTCACTTTATAGGACACTACAATCTGTTCCTCCAGAGGCAATACCTACTCAGCCTTCTCTCGCAATAGCATTAAGGCACAGGTTCTAATCCTCATCAGTAACTGAAGATCTATATTGAGTTCCCCATTACTGTTTTACTTAAAACCAATTTCCAGGGTGTGCAGGATAGTGAGGTCTTTGTGAGCTTCCACCATGGCGTACCGGGGCCAGGGCCAGAAGGTGCAGAAGGTGCAGAAGGTGATGGTGCAGCCCATCAATCTCATCTTCAGATACTTGCAAATTAGATCTCGGATTCAGGTGTGGCTTTATGAGCAAGTGAATATGCGGATAGAGGGCTGTATCATTGGTTTTGATGGGTATATGAACCTCGTATTAGATGATGCAGAAGAGATTCATTCTAAAACAAAGTCAAGAAAACAGCTGAGTCGGATCATGCTAAAAGGAAATAACATTACTCTGCTCCAAAGTGTCTTCAACTAGAAATGATCAATGAAGTGAGAAATTGTTGAGAAGGCAATACAGTTTTTCTAGGTGTCCTTTGTTAGAAGTGTAGTTAAGGCATTTATTCATATTGTTTTGCTCACCTTTATGTTATTACCAGATGACAGTAAGTGCTGTGGGATTGTTTTTATTAAAATATTTACATTGTTTCCTTCTAAGAACAAACAAACAAACAATTTCCACCTTTGGAAGGATATGCCAGGGAAATATCAATAAAAATGTCCCTCTTAGTGTACATGTAAATGGCTGTTGCCTTTCTGGAGGCAAATGGACAGCATATATTAAAATTTAAATGTGAATACAGTTTGAGCCAGTAGTTATTTTGTTTAAAAGCAAGGAATAGAGAGTAGTTATTAAGAACACTGCTCCTGATGCTAGATAGGATGTGTGAAACTCCCAGATCTAGCACTTACTAGCTGTGTGAACTTAGACAAGTCACTTTTTACCTTCAGTGCAATGAAAAGATAATAATAACACCTTTCTCACATAACACAGTGCTTGGCACATAATATTATCTTAAAGAAATCATTGTACAAGTGCACCAAGCGGCATATACAAGAATCTTCCTAACAGTATTTTTCTAAAAGCTTAAAACAATAAACTACTTAAATGACAACTAGCATAGAAGTTGCTAAAGACACATTTAGATATCTTGGATCACTGTACCCCTGTACATAAATGAGATATATTTCATACTACAGAATACCAATAGCTTCAATACAAATTGAATGGGAAAAATTGCAGATTGACATAAATCATATTATTTAATTTTCCTGTAAAATGTAAAAAACCTATTTGTCTTATAGCTATTTTAATAAATGTATTTAAGTCTCTAGAAAGAGATCTAAAAGTATAAATACCAAACTGATAGCAGTAGATACTTTGGGGAGAGGACTGGAATTTTGATGAGATCAAGGCAATTTTTTTTATACATAAAGTTTTCATTTTTACAAGATATATGTGTGTCACTTAATTTAAACAAATTTAAAATTAAATAAAAACAGCACAAATTTTATAAGTTGTTTTCACAGTGTGGTCACGTAAAGAAATATTGACCAGAGACCATCAATGTTGCATTTGGAGAATAAATTTTGAATATGTATTTAAATGGTATGCTTGTCTGTTAAGCCAATGGACCTTTGCTTTGTGATAATAAACGAGCAGATATTTAGAAATAAGACAAATTTATCTTTTGGTCCAAGCAACCTGGACCTTATCCATAGAGTTAATAAGCACCCTCAAAATTTGAGGAATGAAAAATCCTGCCTGGATGCTTTATATATTTAAGTTTTTTAATCAAGTATGGTACGTGAAGGAACATTTCATAGCCCAGGCAGGAGAAGCCTTTGGTATATAAAGTTCAGAGTATTGGTTTTCATTTACAAAACTTATTTTGCCAATATATGAGAAGTTGACAGTTTATATCTGGGCTCCTAAGCCCTCATTCATCAAAGTCACATGACCCATCACTAGTTCCCTAGTTTCTCATTCCTGGACTTACTGGTCAATATTTAGGTGCTGAAGAACAATTAAATGGGACACAAAAAATAAAGCTTAAAGGGCTATCTTTAAAAGATTATATATCTTAGAATGCATCAATTGCCACAAACAGGATAATGGAAAGATTGAAATAAACCTTTTCCAATTTGCCATCTATTCAACTCAAAGTAAAACCTGAAGGATTCAGAGGAGAAGCCATGTATGTGATTGGGAACAAACACAGTGCTAAGAATTTTATTTTTATCTTCAGAATTAGATTATAAAATCTTACCATTTTTCATCACATTTCTTTTTCTAATAGATCTAAAAACAAATCCGAAAACATCACAATGTCATGAAATTGTGATATTCGTAAAGCTCCATCTTGATCAGATTAAAGTAATGAGAAGGCCCACATACTAAAAAGTTAATGGTACACCCTTAATATGTAATAATATATTAAAAAATGCATTAAGCCATAAAACAAGTGTAAGCAAGTATAACAGAGTCCTGCTTTTTCCTTTGATTACAAAGTTGGTGTTTTATTGAAAATTCTTAATAGAATACTAACCAAAATCACTGTGTATATTTTTCTGCTGCTCTAAACATTTAGTTTGCCTTTTGGGTAAGCTGGGATTAAGTTCTCCAAAAAAACAGAGGAACTCTACAAGCAAGTCCACTTCCATTAATAAAGGAATGAAATGGACACATAGTAGTCTCATTAGAAACTATTGTAATATTCCTAATTATACATATATTCTGATACATAATGAGATATTCTCTGTTTTTTAACTCTGAGCTAAAACGATTTTCATATTTCAAATATTTCATATTAACTCAAATGTCAGCTTTACTTTGTATATGTTATATATCTTTTTAATATATTATCAGTGTTTTTATTGACCAGTGTCATTTGAGAAAAAGTTGTATCATCTCATTAAAAATAATTGTAGTTGATGAATTCATGAAAAAGAGGAAGGATGTGTGAATGCATAACTAGACTGTCTTACTACATAATAATTTATATATAAAGTTCTAAAATGGACAGTGCATTCTATATTTAAGCAAGTAACTGCAAATACATTAGTTTATAAATTTGTAACATTATAATTTTAATGTGGATCACATACATTGACTTTTCAAAAAAAAGTTTTATTCTGAAAAGTATGCTAAACCTCTTAGTGATTGCAAATAAAATTTAGGCAAAAGAAAAATGTATCATTTCACTATTTTGAGATTTTTGAAGGATGAAAGTTTGTCTTAACTCGTTATCTCCAGCACTTTATCCTATGCAAATACTCAGAAGGTATCTACTTCTAACTAAAGTTCATAAAACTTTAGTGGAAAAATACAAGACTATTCAGATATGTGATGATAAGTTTAGAGATGCTGATTAGCTGAACTCATATCCATTAATCCATGGTTATCAAGATATTTTAAACCAACCTAAATATATCCAAATATACGTCTTCTTAATCTTACTGTCCTGGATTTTGAATACAAGCACATGTGTAACCCTGAATTACTGAGGTACTTATGGTTGTGGGCTGACCTGCCTAGACGAGTAGTGATTTGGGGCTCCCATTACCTTGGCATCTGTTCTGAGTTAATAAAAATAAAATTCAGCATGTTTCTTGTTTGTTTGATTTGGTTTTCTTGTTTTGTTCTTCCACACCTACAAATGTGACTATAGGAAAATCAGAGCTGTGAAAAAGTTTATGAGAAATCAATAAATACTAGTGACATTTACGTTTCATCACCTCATAATAGACGTCTACTTGAACTTTATCAGCCTTCTGAAAGTCGATGAAACAAATGATAATGACAGAATAATGGCCAAGTAACACTTGAAGTGAGAGTTCTATATAAAAATTATGTATATGTATATATTTAACATGGTCAAACTTTAGGGAAAATCTCAGATTCTCAAAGATTTAATTGTACCTATATACTAAGAAACAAAAAAATGCCTTTTAGAAAAAGAAAAAAATCAATCTAAACTGTGTTTCTCTTCACGGGCTCTTTAAATACTTGGTGGCATCTCAAAGCCTGTGTTTTACTTATGTATTGAATATTACTGCATAGAAAACCATCCTAAAGTTCATGGTGCAAAGTGACAACTATTTTATTATGGTCATGGATTCTGAGGTGCAGGGATTTGGAAAGGGCTCCTTAGGGTCAGCATGTCTCTCTTCTATAATGTCAGAGACCTTACTTGCAAGGTAAATCCACAGCTGGAGGCTGGAATCATCTAAAGTTTATTCATTCACTAGTCTGGTGTTTAATGGGGGCTTTTGCCTGGGACCTCAGAAGGGGCTCTTCACCAGAGCTCCTACACGGGGCTTCTTCATGTGATTCTTTGTTTCCTCACTGCGTGGTGACTGAATTCCAAGAGCAAGCATCCCGAGAGAACTAGGTGGAAATGGTATCATCTTGTGTGAACTTTAATGACATATCCCGAGAAGTTACAAGATTGCCCAAATTCAAAGAGGGACATATAGACCTTATCGCTTGCTGGTCCGTGTGTTACAATCACAATGTAAGAAAATCATGTGGGATAGAAGATACTGTTGTGGCTGTTTATGGAAAATGCAATCTGGCCCAGGCAGATTGAAGGGACACTACACGAGAGAAAATACACAAATGGACCAATAAACAGAAGAGAAGACCACCAGGGTCATTAGTCATCAGAGAAATGCAAATGAAAACCACAACAAATTATTACTACACACCCACTGGAATGGCTAATTAAAGAGATAGAATAGACCTAGTGTTAGTATGTGGAGCAATTGCAACCCTCATATATTGCCAGTGGGAATGCAAAGAGCATAACCACTTTGGAAAATAGCTTGGCAGTTTCTCACAAAGTCAAAAATACCCTTACCATATAATCCAGCCGTTGCACTCCAAGTTTTTGACCCAAGAGAAATTAAGACATATGTCCACACAAATATTTCTGTATGAATGTTTATAGCAGCTTTTTTTCATATTAGCAAAAATCTGGAAGCAACTCAAAGCCCATCAGTCGGTGAATAAATGATCAAATTTTTGTGTTTATGGAATTCTACTCATCAATAAAAGGGAAGAAATTACCAGTACATGCAACAACATGGAAAGTTTTAAAAGACATTATGCTGTGCAAAAGGAGCCATGGAAAAGAGTGCGTATGATTTCATTTATATGAAATTCCAGAAAACATCAAAGTAATCTATAATGACCAAGAACAGACCAGTGGTTGTCTGAGACTGAGAGTGGGTAAGAGGAAAATCACCTCCTGGAAGCTGGAGTGTAAGCCTGCTTTACTTTTAGCCAATCATGTACTCCCCTTCAGGAATTTGAATCTAAGGAGATGGTGTGGTGATGGAAGGGTGGTTGAGAATTTAGTAACGCCCTTGATGACATGCTGACAACATCTAAGTCCGGGAGAATGATGCCAAGTTAGTATCATATCCTGGCAGTTTCTGTAGCATGGCGTTGATTGTGTCTCCATTACTCAGATCCCTTTGTTTTCTAGTCATCTTCTGAGCTTGGTTCTTAAGCTTTCCTATTGATTCTGTAAGCTGCAGCTATTCTTCCAATAAATTTACATTCGGCTGAAGTTACTTTGAGTAAGCTTCTGTTGCCTTAAAAAAAGAACCCTGACTGGAACAGACTCCTAGGTGCTGAATAATGGAATTTTTTCTTATTATGCAGCAGGAAAACTTTTCAGTAGGGAATTAAATAGGAAAGTACTATTGTGTGCAATATACCTAATGATACCATTGTTTTCAGTGCACCCTGGCTTACATTACAATCGTATTCTAAGAATCATCATACTTCATCTTAATTTTGCAGAAGATAGTAATAAATGACCTGGTTTCTTGATCTTTCATCTGTCAAGGTCCCCTCATTTGGGGACGCTTAATTTTAAAACTCAGGCTCAAATCAATATCCCCCTCTGGAATAATCTCCTTTCTATTGGAGGGTTTCTTACTGTCTCAGTTAATGATTCTATTGATCAGCTTCAAGTTCACCTTTGATGCTGATTCTGCTCTTATTTCTAATAACTGGCTCTTGGCTATATACTTGGCAAAGGCTTTATCTTCTTACTCTAGTTAATTCACTAGATCTTTGTCATTTCCCCATCTCTGAGCAGACATTTTAGTACTGAGTCCCTTTAATTGCTTTGGTACTACCTTAAGCCAAGCCTCCATCGTGTTGAGCATTGCCTTTTAGTACTTCTATTGATTACCAGTCAACAGATTTCACTAACACCGTTTTCCTGCCAGAACATCCACTGGCTGCCCTCCAGTGGACATTGCTGATTACGTGGGCAGGCTGCCTGCTTGCTTATCTTTCTGCCTACTGCCTACTGGCAAATCCCCTAACACTCAAGTAGCCAGTCCAGATTCTCACTATTAATTGCCAGAAACTTCTCAGACCGTGTTTCCTATAGCTTGATGAAGTCTCTGGTTCCTAGGTCTCTTGGTGTGTCTACTCAGTTTTGATGGATGATTTGGTAAAATCATAACTTTTGTTTTCATTTTTAGTGTAGTTAAGATCCATTTTTATTCTTATACTTGGCCTGGTTAGATTAGATTGGGTTTCTTATATTATGTATTCTCTTTTTTTTCTCTCTGTCTCTCTCTCAATATAGTGAGAGAAACTTTCATCATGATTGAAGCCACCTGGGAAATTTCTGGAAACATTCTCAAATTTTAAATTTATACAAGAAGATAGTAGAGTCTCTGTAATACTGTGAATTTACTTCCTCTGTCTGAAAACAGGTACATAACAGAGGCTGAATTTCAACAGAAGGAGAGATTAGATTTTCTCAGTGTCCTACAAATTTTCATTTCATTTCATTTTCATTATGTTTTAGATTAGAGTTATTTTTTGATAAGATCAATATAATAATAGAGCATTGTTAGTCAAAACATGTAACATCAATATTTGGAGATAAATTTTTTTTCTCCTATTGCCTCACAAAATAAACATTTTTAAAGACCATCTTTTTAATGTATGTAAGTGTAGAAGCAAAATCTACCTAAACATTTTATACTTTTCATAATATAAAACCACTTGGAACTGGGACTCTGCCAGGTTTATGAATGCATCCATGCTGTTTATCTGGATCGGCACTTTGGAATGTTTATCAGGACAGATGTACACTCTATACTTCCTAATGAAAGATAGGCAGATGTGGGAATATATTTTGTATTGGGATTAATATAATTTTTAACATTTGGATTAATATAAATGCCTGTTTAAAGTTACCAGAGGCATTTAATTATATTCCATTTCAAAGGACATTTCATTCTGTTTATTTGGAATTTTATTCATAAGAACAATATCAAATTAATGTTATGTATACAGTTATGATTAGCCTTTCTTTACATAAATAATTTATTATTTATCATTCATGGACAAAAGTGTAAAAACAAACTATCTATTACTACATGTATCAAGATCAGACTTCAGGACTGTTGATATGATAGTTAATGGTTCTCATCATCCCATTGATTTGGGTTGGCTCTTGATATCCCAGAACGGTAATGACCTAAGGAGCAGATTTCAGTTTACTCTTGCCAAAGTTTGTTACAGAAGAATAGCTTGACAACAGCTATGCTTGCATTGAAACCACTGGGCCAGCATTCTTAAGCACTGAAATAAAGATTGCAAGCAGTTCCATCACTAAGATGTTTAAGGGTGTAGTCTGTGCCCAATTCATTCAGATAGACCCACATTAGGGCAATATTCTTTTCTTTTCTACCCTCCAACACTAAATCAGATGGTTTTGATACTCTATGATTTTATTCTCAATTAAGTGAATTTCTTCACTTGCTTTTTGAACTTAGGCTAAATTGACTTTTTAAAATCTTTTCCTTCTGTCTTATGCTGTGGTATTGTGGTTGATTACACCTACGTGGATGAAAATCCAAATTTATTTTAAGGATATTGTTGATTTTGCCTATATTCATATTTGTGACATTTTTCTGTGTTAGGATATGGTAAATTTTGGAATAAGAAATGTGTTAAGTGCCTCAATTTTCACAAGAGGAAGTTATATTTATTACCTGCTTATCTGGAGCACTGAAGTAGTTGCAGTAAGTAATTGTTTATTTGCATTTTAGGTACATGTATAACTTTCCCTTAATGTCCCTAAGGACTTGAGAAAAGTACTGTTCACAAAATCCACGCTGTAGTGACAGTTTAAGACATAATTGGTTATTCTGAGTGTTCCAATTTAGATCCCCAAAGAGCAATGCACTTGGACTACATTAACTCAGCTTCTTGAAGAAATTCTTTTGTTTTCATGGAGAGCTAGGTAAACATACTCATCTGATAATATTTCTGCAATCCCTTGTACTTTCATCTCTCTTTCTTCTAAATAGCTTCTGATCTTTATTTTCATCTTTATTTTACTTGATTAGTTCTAACAGCCTAACATTTTTCAAACAGTTCTAGATACAGATATAAAATATCTGAACAATACTCTCTTCTCCCTGGTTGGAGGATTATCTTTTGCTATCTTATCCTAAGCCCTCCAGTATGTTAACTGATTCAGAGCAGTATAAGCTTAGTTGCTTTTGCATTTTCCCATTCGCTTCGTTATTTTGCCTGTTCTTTATTGAATACCTACTTACTCTGTGCAAGGTAGAGTAGAAAGTATGATATATCTTTTTTCTCATTAAATCCTTACAACTGCATATTTGGAGGCAAAATACAGATTTAGAAGTTAATCAACTAGTATTAAATAGATAATTAAAAACAAGTGCCTGATTGTTTTTAAACAATTGGTATGATTTTTTAAAAAATAACAAATTAGCTCTCTAACATTGTCTCTAAACACGACTTCCATTTTTCTGCACTATTATAGTTAACAAAATCAAAGGCCTGGGACTTCCCGGGTGGTGCAGTGGTTAAGAATCCGCCTGCCAATGCAGAGAACACGGGTTCGAGCCCTGGTCTGGGATGATCCCACATGCCGTGGAGCTACTAAGCCCATGCACCACAACTACTGAGCCCGTGTGCCACAACTACTGAAGCCCACATGCCTAGAGCCCACGCTCCACAACAAGATAAGCCACTGCAATGAGAAGCCTGTGCACCACAATGAAAACCCAATGCAGCCAATAACTAACTAACTAAATAAATACATAAATAAATTTATATTAAAAAAATCAAAGGCCTGAATTTACAGTAAAAGGGATTAAAAATAAAATAAGATGTATGTATGGACTGATGGCTGGGTAAAAATATGATAATGCAAATACAGCAAAATGTTATTTGTAGGATCTAGGTGGTACACATTTGAGAGTTCATTGTATAATTCTTTCAAATCTTTTCATAACAAAATGATGGGAAAAATAAATACTTGATTTTCTCATAGTATGTTGGTCCTTGCCTACTCAGTGTGTTTGTTGCTGTATGATTTGAAGGTACCACTTTGCTGATATGTAAGGAAATAGAGCGTAGTGATCAAAAACACAGTGTCTGGAGTAGCATGTTTTTACTTACTTCCTGGCTCCTCCACTTACTAGCACTTGAACTTCAGGATTCCTCATCTGTGTACCAGGAAAAAAATAGTACCTACCCCATATGATTATAGGTTAGATGAGAAGATGAATGGAAGGCACTTAGAAAAATGACTGGTACATGTTAAGAGCTCAATAAATATTAGCTATTATTATTACTTATCTTACAGTGCAAGTGTAGATATTGCTGATTTTTCTCTGCTGTACTCTTCTTAACCAGAAGTAGGTTTCAAAAGCCAACAGCCTATGGATATTTTCCTTCTAATCCCTGACCTTATCCAAAAGAAGAAATGTTGGTAGGATCCCCATATGTCATATTTTTGTATATTTTACCTTTTCTATTTTAGAAACAGTATTGTAATCAACATGAATCTTTAATTTGGTGGTGTTCATACTGCATCTCTTCTACTAAGGCATGGAAGACTATTATTAAGTTGCAGTCAACAGTGTCTTGAAATAAATAACGTTAAAACTTGTGATCCACTCTCTCCAATTTCAAGTGTTAGGTATGAGTTGACAGTCATTAAGTTAAACTACAGTGAGGGAAGTGAATTGCTAATGACTTTTTAAAAACTAAAGCTATTAGTTAGCATATATTGCCTAGTAACCCAATTATATATCTTTTTTTGTCCAACACCAATTCTGCTCAAAGGTAGATGAATTACAACGTATTTTATACAAATACTATTACAATTTTCTCCTTTGCACAATAAAATTAAAACACCTTTGTCTTTTGCTTGTATAGGGATTACATCAGGTAAAAATAATATTTGCTTGGGCTTCCCTGGTGGCACAGTGGTTGAGAGTCCGCCTGCCGATGCAGGGGACACGGGTTCGTGCCCTGGTCCGGGAAGATCCCACGTGCCGCAGAGCGGCTAGGCCTGTGAGCCATGGCCGCTGAGCCTGCGCGCCCGGAGCCTATGCTCCGCAATGGGAGAGGTCACAACAGTGAGAGGCCTGCGTACCGCAAAAAAAATAATAATAATAACAATAATAATAATATTTGCTTAATTAATAGGGTTGTGATATCTAAACCGTAGCAGAACTAACTAAGTATTGATTCAGGAAATGTTTACAGATTAAGTACCATATGAAAACAAACAAGCGTCTTCCTTTGCATGTCTACTCAAAACAGTATGCTATAGTTGTCAATATCTTCAAATGAAAACATCTCTTGTATTTCTTTTATTTTTAATTGAAGTATAGTTGATTTACTTGTGTTAGTTTCTGGTGTACAGCAAAGTGATTCAGTCATACATGTATATTCCTTTTCATATTCTTTTCCATATGGTTTATTACAGGATATTGAATATAGTTCCCTGTGCTATACAGTAGGATCTTGTTGTTTAGTCATTCTATATGTAATAATTTTCATCTGCTAGTCCCAAACTCCCAATCCAACCCCCCCCACCCCCTCCCTCTTGGCAACCACAAGTCTCTTCTCTATGTCTGTGAGTTCTGTTTCTGTTTCATAGATAAGTTCATTTGTGTCATATTTTAGATTCCACGTGTAAGTGATATCGTATGGTGTTTGTCTTTCTCTTTCTGACTTACTTCGCTTAGTATGATAATCTCTAGGTCCATCCATGTAGCTGCAAATGTCATTATTTCATTCCTTTTTATGGCTTCATCTTTTATATTTCTTTCCATTTTTCCCAAAGGCAAAACAGAGTGTGATGATCTCCAATCTAATGACTGATTGATCACCCATTTAGTTCATATTTTAAGACCCCACCTTGTTTGCAAAAGAATCATGACCATGGAATATCTTGAACTCAATATAAATTATAACAGGGAACAAAAAGGTATTTTCAGTTTTGTAAAATTATCAGTTTTCTGATGGGTAAGTATATTTTTTTAACATTCACAGTTCTTATAGAAACATTACATACGGCTGAAAGAGAAAGGAAGGGAAAACACAGTAGGGTGGTCTCTCTATGCCATATAAATCCCCATTGCAACTTCTGAAACCAGCACACATACAGTGAGAACTCCGTAAATATTTGTTGATGATGATGATAGATTGCACATTTTGTATGCAGTACCGTCAGCGCATGAGCACATTGCTTGTGTTTCTAAAACCAAAGCAAGCAGTAATGTTGACAAATGACCACATTCTCAGGTGCTTCTAAGTACTGGTGGTTCAAAGTCAGGGGCCTTTATCCATTTATCAAGACTGTAACTGAAATTCAGCTGCAATGTGTTTGTCCAACTTGAGCATTTAAGCATAAACACTATTTATGGGGAGTTACTTCTTTTCTCTTTAGATAGGTCTTGAGCTCAGACTTTCTTTTCATGTATGCTGGACACATACAGAAACCCTGGCTTCCGTATGAAGTATGAGGTTTCTATACCCTAAAAAGTGAAAATAATAATTTAGGAAAAAACCCTCCGTTCCATCTTGTTAAGTTAAACTAGGTTATTGCAGCACTTTAGCTTTCAGTTTTTGAAAGCAGAAGAGGCGGTCTTGGAATCTTATGCCACCTGTTTCTAGCTTTCTGTCCTCAGACACATTAACTGGACCTTGTCAAGTCTTAATAAAAGTCAACTGTAAAATGCTGCTACTAAGAATACGTATCTCACAAAGTTTGTGTGAGGATCAGACGACATAAGGTATATTATGCATTTAAAAGAGTAGCTGGTATATATTAAGTATTAGCTAAAATACCAATGTGCAGGTGTTTTAATACAAAAGCATCCAGGTCAGATAACTATTTTCTAACCACCACATTAGTACATTTCCTATTATTCCTGTTGTTTATCCAGTCTCTTTTTTGCCTGATCCTTTGTAACCAGCTCTTAGTTTTCCAAATGTTCCTCCATATCCAAGTGGCTTCCTTAGATTTTATGAAAGAAGAGGATCTCAACATTACCACTCTTAAAAGCTTTCTAATATGGGAATTTTCAGATGAATACAGAGCTATAGAGAAAAGTAAAATTAACTGACTCTTTATACCATATGTAGCCTCAACAGTTATCAACATTTTGCAAATCTTGTTTCTCTATTTATTGAGAACTAAGACCATCTATATCAACATGACTTAGTTGTTTTATTTTCTTTCCAGGAAAACTTTGCTTTGGAAAGATAAGACTGTAAATTTATTAAAATAACTGTACTATTTGCCTCAGGAAATCCCTACAAATCAGTTTATCAAAGATAATAATCTGTTCATCTGGGCAAACATCTCACTTATTAAATAACAATTTCCTTATGAATACTTGCTTTAAGACCCTTGCTACCTTACTGTGTCCACTAGTCCTAAATTATTATATTATGATCTTTGTCCAATTTCATTCAGTTCCCTGCTTTAAACCACTTGAGCCTGAGACACTGGTAAGAGTTTTTCAACATGGCGTTCTCCCTTACCAGAATGATTTTGGACAAACTTAGTGTTGCTCTATTAACAGGTTGTCAGGTGATACTTTGTGGAAATCAGCGCCCACATGTATGATGTGTGTGTGTGTATGTGTGTAAGTAAACAGTTTTTGGAGAAGTTAAAAGTAAAACAAAGATATCGTGTCATTTCAACTACAGCATTTTCAGTTGGCATCTCTAACTGATCAGGGCATTTACAATAATACATTCACCATCCCATTATCATACTTAAACATAATTAACGATTATTTCTTAAATCAACTACAACTCAATCCATATTTATTTCCCTGATTACCTCAAAGACAATTTAAAATTTCTTTTTCTTTTAAATTAGGATTCAAATAAATTTCATACATTTGGTTACTAGGTCTCTAAAGTCTTATTCCATAACACTGTCCTTACTTTTTAAAAAAAAGTGCCATGGATTTATTGGCTAAACCAGGTCATTTGTTCTGTAAAAAGACCTCTATTCTAAGTTTTACTTTTCTTTTCTCATGGTATGCTTTTTCTTTCTATTCTACATATTACCCCCCATATTTCCTGTAAACTTCAGATAGATCTATGGGCTTTCTTATATTCGGGAACAATATTTTAACAACATATCTTTTGGAGGTACTGTGTATTTCCTACTATATCTTATCAGTAGACATATAATGTAGGGTTGTCCAACTGTTAGTTATAGTAAGACTAATCACTGGGTTCATGTGGTATCAGTGTTATCCCTCAGTTATAAATTTCTCCATCAGAACCTTACCTGAAGGATTGAGCATCCATTGAAGTTTACTGACTACTTCCATTATTTCATTGGATTTTAAAATTGTAATTTTATAATACTCTCCTTCTTTCTGTATTTATTAGCTAAAATTCTCTTACAAAGAACTTCCCTCATCAAGTATTTGATTACTCTGACATAGAGTTTGTATGGGAAATGGAGGATAAATTTGGATAATTTCCTTCTACTTATGAATTTTCAGAGCAATGAAATTGTGCCCTAGCAGCATCCAGTGATGATCAATAAGGATTTTTTGAGCAACATTATGAACTGCTTTTTTTTTTTTTAACGTTTGATGCATTTGCAACTAAAACAAATTGTTCCTTAAAGGCCATCAGAGGACCTTTATTTTATTTTTTTTAATTTAAATGTAGAATTCTTAAGGACACTTTCACAATTCCTGACTATACATATCAGTAAATTATCACAGTGATTATCCTTATGTGACCATCACCCATTCTAAAAAAAAATAATGAAATATTATTAATTCCCCCTTTTTGTCTCACCCTAATCTCTATAATTTCTTTTTTTTAATTACTTTTTATTGGAGTATAGTTGATTTACAATGTTGTATTAGTTTCTGTTGTACAGCAAAGTGATTCAGTTATACATATACATATATCCACTCTTTTTTAGACTCTATTCCCATATAGATCATTACAGAGTATTGAGTAGAGTAACTTGTGCTATACAGTAGGTTCTTATTAGTTATCAATTTTATATATAGTAGTGTGTATATGTCAATACCAATCTCTATAATTTCTTCCTTACCATAGGTTACCACTATCATGATTTAACAGTATAGATTAGTTTTCCTTATTTTTGAACTTGAAATAATGGAATTGTCCAGTATATATCCTTCTGTGGATGGGTGTTTTTGCTCAACATTATTTTTGTGAGATTCATCCTTGATGACAGAAGAAGCGTCAGTTTGGTCACATTCATTGTGTTCACTCAGTGCATGAATATAATCCAATATATTAGTCTATTTGTTCACCAATACTATGCTGTCATAAGTACTTTAGCTCTATCATAAGTGTTGATATACAGTAACTTCTCCCAGTTTGTTAAGATTGATTTGGGGTTTTTTTCCATATAAATTTTAGAATCAGCTGGTTCATTTCCACTTAGGAAAAAAAAGAAAGAAAACCAAATTAAAACCTACTGGGATGTATAACTGATTCACTTTGTTATAAAGCAGAAACTAACACACCATTGTAAAGCAATTATACCCCAATAAAGATGTTTAAAAAAAAAAAAACCTACTGGGATTTTTATTGTAAATTTAATGGTGCTACAGATCAGTTTGGGAAGAATTGTCACACCTATAATGCTGGATATTCCAATACATGGCCAATTCTGATTTACATAAACCTTCACAATCCATTATACACATTCTTCCTAGTTAATGACTATTTCAAGTATTTCTGTCTGCTAAAGTGATTTTTTCCAATTTTTCTTTTTATAGATAGCATTATGTCAATTATTTATTTTTGTTCTTAAATATAAAATTATACTATAATAGTTAACATAATTTTCTGCCTACACGTGGTTTTCCTGTTATCCCCAAGTAATTTCTATTCTTATACCCCAGACCCTTGTGGATTTTTCCATTAAAGTTAATGATGGTAGATATGATACACTTAAAGTTTTAGGGAGACAAAATGTACAATCACCAAATGACTCCATTAAAGTTTATGGTGTGTCTGCCTGTTAGATTAGGATACTGTACTGTAATAGCTAGCTATTTTTAGTGTGATGTTACTAGGTTTTTGGGTTTTTTTGTCTCTAGCTATATCTACATGATTCATGATTCCAGTGTTTATTTCACTAAATTAATTGTCTCTAAAACCATATAGATTCTGACATAGCCTTGTGCTTTCCTCATGTTATTATTCTTTCCTTCTGTCCCTTTGGGCTTGCTTTGCTTAGATTAATGCTGAATCATTTGAACTAATGTTTGAAAGGATAGAGGAAGAGCATTTTTTTTTTTTAAAGCAGCAATTATTTTGACTTGCCTCCAATGATTTCAGTAAATATATTTTAGTTATCATTTAATAGTTTTCTCTCTTCATTGCTTGGTTAAAAAGCTTTTATGTCTATTTAGCAGATAAAAGCCTAGCTATTCTTTTTCAAACTTCAGCTGTTCAAAAAGAACAAGTTCAGAGAAGACTTTACTTTTTTCCTTAGGTTATCATGTCCGAGATCAAATGTTATTTGTCACTTTCGAAATGTTTTCAGCAGCCAAACTGGCATTTCAGTTCTTTGAGGACATCCTGCATAATTTTCTGATACATCACAGAAATTTTATTTAAAATAAAATGAACTTTGATCTCAAACCCTGTCTCTGTTGAAGATTTCAATAAAGTGCTTGATCAAAAGGTCTTGACAGTTTGAAATGGACTGTGAATTGTTGTCAGAAACTGCACAATCAGACTGAAAATTTCCTGAGGAAAAAAATAATCTTCGTGGAGTCATAGTTCTTACTCAGGCACAAGTATCTTAAACCCCTGAAATTTCTCCTTAAAATAATTAAGGTAGGAGGGAGCCATAAGCTCAAGGACAGGGCTTCTCTTCCTCAGCACTACTGACATTTGGAGTCAGAAAATCATTTCTTGTGTGGTGTTCTTCTCTATGTTGTAGGAAGTTTAGTAGTATCTCTGGCCTTTACCCAGTAAATGAAAGTACCACCCATCTCCACCCAGTTGAAATAACCAAAAATGTCTACAAACACTGCTAAATGGTCCGTGGGGGGCCAAATCACCACTGACCGAGCACCACTACTCTAGCATGTAATAGCTGTAACTATTTATAGGAGAATTTTTTGTTAATTTGTCTCCTTGTTCCTATTAGAGAAGTGAGCTGAAGAGTAGCAGCTTAGTCTCTTTGGAAGAAGAGTTTCTGGAAGAATTAAATATCAATTCTTTGTCCCTAATCCAACGCATCTCTGTGGGGGAAAGTAAAGATAGGTGATCTGTAAGGATATTCTCATGAATAAAGGAAACAGATCCTGAAAGATCAAAGACAGAGCATACATCAGGAAAAAATAGCCCACATTAATCCAACCAACATTTCAGAAATACCTGATAGTCAGAAAGAATACAGGAAGACAAATATTATGTGCTAAAGTGTTAGAAAGCCAGGATTCACCATGCTCTAATGAAAAGACAAAAGTAACTGAAAGAAGTGGTAGATAAAAGTAGGTGAAACAAGTGAAATTAGAAATAAGAAAAGATTGCAGGGCAAATAAAATTGAGTAGCAGTTTACAAATCCATTCTGGAAAAAATAAAAAACAGAATATGCAATATTGTGCATATTCACATTTGTTCAGTGATAAGCCTTTTTGCTTTATATTTGCTGTATTATTTAATTTTCACAACAATCTATGAATTAGGCAATATGAACCAAGGGAGTGTTAATGAGAAGTAAAACCAGATTGTAATTGCAACGCTCTATTATACATGAGTTGCTTGAGAAGTTATAAAACATCAAGAAAAAGACAAAGAGATTATTATATGCAGAGATGGTTGTTATGACAAGGGTGGGTAACGTAAATACAAAATACAAAAGTAGGTGAAGAGACAAAAGACAAAGAAATAATTACCAATTGATCAATGTAACAAATGATGAGAAGTTGCTTCTTGAACAACAATAACAACAAAAAGCAACCTGAGGGTGAACATCAAAACAGTTGCTGAACACTAGCAAAATCAGTGTAAGGAGAACTACATCTAGATACTTTGTCAAATAAGATACATTACAAAGTTAAGTGTAAAAGTCTATAACTTCCAGGAAGAGGGAGAGAGAAAGATCATCTAGAAAAGAATGAAAACAAAACTGCCTTTAGACTTTTTTTTCAATGTGAAGTACCAAAAGACAGTGAATTCATACTTTTAGACTTCCTAGGGGGAAAATATGGTAACCTAAGAATCTCAGATTAAGATCTAAGATAAATTGTTTTTCATTCATGGACACAAATAATTTAATCCTTGAAGAGTAAAGAGTTTAGAAAATATACTGCCCATGCATCTTTCTTCAAAATACCACTTGAAGACTTTTTCCAAAATTAATTAATACTAAATTCTATACTAGTTAAATCATGACATAAATTGACTTTCCTGAACAGGCTGAATGCCCTGAATGCAATATATCTCTGGATGATTTATTGCCAAATGGGTTCTGCTGCTCAAAGTGCATGTTTTTCAATGCCTGCTGAAGTTTTCTCCCGATGATAATTACAGGATTGGTCTAGTACTAGAAGGTTTTTTATTTGTTTGTTTTATTTTGCTCATGTGTCTTTCATCTCACAATTTAGTGGGAAAATCTTGTCATTTTTGAGGATGACATAAACTAATTACTTTTGCTGTCCTAAACCAGTAATTGGTAACAATGACTAAACTGTTTTGGAGACCTTGCTGGATGAAATTGCGCCCAAAATGAGTTTTCTCTCTATCCACAAGAGCACACTTGAATAGAAAATTATAATAGCCTCACTCTTTTTGTGTGTGTGTGTGTGTGTGTGTCTGCGTTGGGTCTTCGTTGCTGCATGCAGGCTTTCTCTAGTTGCAGCGAGCGGGGGCTACTCTTGGTTGCGCTGCACGGGCTTCTCATTGCAGTGGCTTATCTTGTTGCAGAGCACGGGCTCTAGGCACGCAGGCTTCAGTAGTTGCAGCACGCGGGCTCAGTAGTTGCAGCTCACGGGCTCTAGCGTGTGCAGGCTTCAGTAGTTGTGGCGCATGAGCTCTAGAGCACAGGCTCAGTAGTTGTGGCACGTGGGCTTAGTTGCTCCATGGCATGTGAGATCTTCCTGGACTAGGGATCGAACCCATATCCCCTGCACTGGCAGGCGGATTCTTAACCACTGTGCCACCAGGTAAGTCCCTAGCCTCACTCTTGTTAGAGACATATAATGATTGTCTGCGACTGTAAATATTATATTGGATAAGTTGAGCCCTTTTTTTTTACTTTATTTTTGTCCCTACCATTTAAAAACTTCAATGTAGGGTTTATGAATATTCCCAAGTTAACTCTTTTTAAAAATCCAGTATGAATAATGTAAACTATATAAAAATATGCAGTAATAAGGATAATAAAGAAATGCACTAAAATGGTGTGTCATTATATCTGGGTGGTGGGATTTTGTGTGATGGTTTTTCATCATCATTATAATTTCCCATATTTTTAGAAATAACTTTTATAATAAAAGTAATAATTTATATCCAATTGATTATAAACGATATTCATTAGAGATACAGAGAAAAATGTATCAAGGCACAAATATTTTGTCAGGGTGGGAAAATGATATTTTTTCTTTTATCTGATTTTCTGTATTTTCTAACCATATCTCAAGAGTCAGCTGCCATCCTTCCCATACCAAAGAAAGCAAGTGATGCCTTTCTCCATTATACATGGGGAAAACCTCAAATTATCTCTCAGGCATTGTGCTTTTATCTTCTCTGCACTGTTTATATTCCCTCACCCACCCCAATATATCCCTACTCTAAGGTGCTTTTTCTTCTCCATGAAAGTCAATAAGAGACTAACTGAGGAATATCGTGGTTGTCTTTACTGGTCTTTCCACATCTCTAAGACACAAAGTAATCTGACCTCCTCCTGATGACTTGGGTCAATTACCCCTGTAAGTGCGATGACTCTTTTCCTAGCCTGCCAGAAGTGGGCAGGCATCGACCATAGCTTAATGTTAAACGGGTTTCTTAGGGAATGGATTCCAAAACAAAGAGGGAGAGGGGAGGGGAAGGGAGATTTATCTTTTAACAAAAATTTTTTCCACTCCCCTCCTCCTCCCCCATCTTGGTGGTCAACAATAAAACTAAAACTATATTCTTTGATAAGGAGTTAATGCAAAATAATGATGATAATGACACCCTTAGGGAAATTTAGATTTTCAATGACTAAAAATTAATATACAGGAACAGCTAATATCCATTCACTTCTCGCTTCCGACTTACTCTGGTTCTCCTTTAAAGGTTATTGAAAATGTTAGTAAAGTTGGGATAATGGAAAACTCTAGACTGGGCTTGCCAGTATATTAGCAGTTTATAAGGTTTAGTTTAATGTGGTCTTGCTTCCTTCCTTTGATTAAGCTAGTTTGGTTAGGCTAATTTATGCATGTTGCTTGGGAATTATTTTTCAATGCTACTGTTTTGTATGTCGTAAAGAGAAGATTTCTACTTTTATAGGGGTTAAATCTGTATAAATACTTTCCTTCTGATTTCTTTATATTCATTTTGTTTATTTTCTAACATTTTAAAGTGAAATTTTATTAATTTGTTTTGTAGTTTCTTTATTCTTATTGGACGGACTCAGTTGTTCTCTATATAGAACATCCTCTTAGATGTTACTATGTGTTCTTATTCCCACTATTTTGGGGATATTCTTCAATGGAAGTTTTGACATTTTCTTTAACTTATTTATTTAGGATACTGTATCTTTGGTTTGTTTCATCTTTTCATGCTTGTTGAGCTTTTGATACCGGTGTGACCACAAAGTTTTATCTGCTTCATGTTTACATTTTGGAATTCATTGCAGTTGTCTTTGGACATATGATATGGTCATTTGTTTCGGTACATATATCTTTGATATCTGATGTTTAAAAAGGAAACAGGCTCAAAATGGAGTCACTTGTGCTAAGCCTCACATCAGCAGACCACAACTTAATTTAAACTAATTACAGTTTCAGCCTCTCTCAAGAGTGGAATTTTTGACCAATCAGTCTGGAGTATCCTGATCAAAACTAGTGAGGTAATCTGCATGATACTCCCCCTCCCCCACCCCAACCTTCCCTCAAAGGAAGGTGACCTTGCCTGAAAGAATTCTTTTGATTTTTACTTCCCAGTTTCACCTCCTTTCTGCCATTTTGTACAGTTCCTTGAAGTGCTTTTCTACTTGCTAAATTGGATGCTGCCTGATTCATGAATTGTTGAATAAAGAAAAATAGATCTTCAAGTTCACTCAGTTGAATTCTGTTTCTTAAAAGTGAAAAATAATTTATTCTAATTTCGTAGGGCATTAATTTTAAATGTAAATCTTTCTCATAGTTTTGTTTTTTTTCCTTTCGTACGCGGGCCTCTCACTGTTGTGGCCTCTCCCGTTGCGGAGCACAGGCTCCGGACGCGCAGGCTCAGTGGCCATGGCTCACGGGCCCAGCCTCTCCGGGGCATTTGGGGTCTTCCCGGACTGGGGCACGAACCCGTGTCCTCTGCATTGGCAGGCGGACTCTCAACCACTGCGCCACCAGGGAAGCCCTATAGTTTTGTTTTTAATATTACTTAAATCTTTATATTTTTGGTTTTTTAAATTATGATCTATCAAGAATTGAGATACTGGTATAAAAATCACATAAAAATTTAATGTTTCTGTCAATTTCTTCTTGTTTTTACAAGTGCTTTATTTTATAAATATAATGTTAAATGACCTTTACCATCATAAAATAATTTCATTGTCCCACTTAATAATTCTGCCTTGAAATTATTGTGGGTGTTAATACTGTATCTTTTTGTTTCATTGGCATGGTGTGTCTTTATTGTTTTCATTTATAGTCAGTTCTTTCAAGGCAATCACTGAGACAATATATGTTCACCTTTTTAATTTTTTGCTTTGTTTTTTTCCTTGACCTTGAAAGTCATATTAATTTTATGTATAAATTGTATCCCCATTTGTGTTTATTGTCAAAACTGATAGGACTGGTCTTTCTTTTGAAAGGCTCATTTATTTTATTTTGTGACTTTAAGTTTCCTTTGTTTTGTTTTCTATTGCTGTGCTCTAAATTATGTAAATTGTAATTTTTGTATTTTTATCTCACAGATTTTTTTTTAAAAAGAATTAGGATGAATACATCCTGTTTGATATCCCTTGTTTCCAGATGTTAAGAATGAATTCTTGTTTAAATTAAGTTAGCCATTCCTTCTTATCTACACAATTGATATTCATTTTAATTCTGAGTCTTTCTTTAAAACTATGCTCTTCATGGTACAAAAGTGACAATTTGCTTGTATCCTTGCAATTCAAGATTGTTTTTCTATTCTCTTATTTTCTGAAAGACTAGTCAAAATAGAATTTTCTCATAAAATCTTTCTTGTTTTGATTCTGCTGTAGAAATTACTTCATTGGCATCTAACAGTTACAGTTGTAGAAGAGAGAATTAAAGTTATTGCAGCCTTTTTTCTATCCTTCCTGTGGTTAATATGATTCTCTCTATGTGATTATAGTATTCAGTTCTTAATATTGGAAATGTATAACTTCATAATACAGGTTTTGGGTATAGTTAATGTTTATTAAATAATCTTTTTAAGTGTTAAGACTTTCAATTGTGCATATTTATGTTTTTCTTCATTTAAAAAAAGTTTTTCCAGTATATCTGTGTAATTAAAAGAAAAATTTTCCATTTGTCTTAGTTTTTCCTTTAAGCATACTTATTTTCCTATCCTCCTTTCTCTAGGAGTATTCACATTTTTGTCCTTCTCAAATTCCATGGAATTTTCTCTAGTATACCTTAAATATCACTGATTTTTCTATTTTTTTAATAATAGGTTTTTTTAACATCTTTTTTTTTAATTTATTTATCTATTTTGGCTGCGTTGGGTCTTTGTTGCTGCACGCAGGCTTTCTCTAGTTGAGGCAAGTGGGGGCTACTCTTCGTTGTGGTGCACAGGCTTCTCATTGCAGTGGCTTCTTTTGTTGCGGAGCACAGGCTCTAGGCATGGGGGCTTCAGTAGTTGTGGCACGTGGGGTCTAGAGCGCAGGCTCAGTAGTTGTGGCACACAGGCTTAGTTGCTCCGTGGCATGTGGGATCTTCTGGACTAGGGCTCAAACTCGTGTCCCCTGCATGGGCAGGTGGATTCTTAACTCCTGTGCCACCAGGGAAGCCCCTTAATAATAGTTTTGATACTACTGATTTATGCTTTTAAAGTTTTGCAATATTATTGTCTTTATTCTTAAATTGATTTTCATAATTTAACAGTTGCTCTTGAAGGGAAGCAGAGTTTGCCACCACAAAACATGCTTCTTTGGCTAAGGGTTATTTTGACCTTGTTATTTTTAAAAAACAGCAGTCACTTGTGAAACTCTGAAAGCTAAGTAGAAGTTAGCCTTTTATAAGAAATATTTACATGTATAAGGGAAATCTCCATTTGTAAGGGTGTCCTCCCTGTCTGTAATGGAAGAGAAGGATGATTAAATCTCTATAAATTATTATCAGTGGAAAAGTCAAGGACTTAAATCTGCATATCAAGCTTACCATTGTTACTTGTTACTGTGGGTTTTCCGATAGTGTCCCATTAGCAGCACCCCTCCCCCAACATCTTTGCTTGCGATGGTATTTAAGGTTATGGCTTAGGCCATTTGGGGGAGTTACTCACTTTCCCTGGGTATTTCCCACGTATATATGAAGTATCTATGCTATTAAACTTCTGTTTGTTTTTCTCCTGTAAATATGTCTTTTTCACAGGGGGAATCTCAAGAAAAATTATTTTTTCTCCCCTATACTTTCTCTCTCATTTAATTATTAACTCATCCCTGTCTATTTTGTGGAATCCAGTGTCAGGGACGAAGAAATTTTCCTCTACCCTTCTAGGTTCTTATGGCTGGTCTAAGAATTAAATTGACATGAGACAGATTAACAGGAGAAAATGAAACAAAATTTAACAACATATATACATGGGAGAGACCCAGAAAAACTGAGTAACTTGCCAAAATGGCCAAAACCCTCACCTTAAATACCATCCTCAGCTACAAACAAAAGAGAATGCTGAGGATGGGGATAGTTGTGGGAGATTACCAGGAAAAGTATGATAAACAAGGGTGATTGTGAACCAGATTTAAGTCATTGCCTTCTCCATTGATAAGAGTTTCTGACATTTAGTCATCCTCTTCCAGGTACAGAGAGGGAGACATACTTACAAATGGTGATTTCCCTTACAAATGTAAATGTTTTATACAAAAGGGCAACTACTCCTTGGTTTTCAGAGTAATTCCTCTGTCTGCTGTTTCTCAGAAAATAACCAGCTTAAAACAATTAATACATGAAATAGACATATATTAGGTTGGCAAATTCTGCTCCCCTACACCAGAAACATAAAAATAAAAATCTTCTCCCTCTGTATTTTTTTTCTATGGTGTTTGTTGTTGTTGTTGTTTTGGAGGGAGGGGAAGCAGAAGGCAATCATTTTGTTTACTGTACCCAACTGGATTCCACACAAATGTGGGTGGCATTTGGTTGACACCTCTTCCAGGTGGTGCAAACAATTTTTAAGATCAAAACCTTTAAATCTGAGCTCAGAAATTGGAAGCTGATAATTTATTTTCCATGTTTAGCTGTTAAGTTATTCAAGGTCAGTGAAAAGAAAATTCGCTACCTGGTTCCTTCCTACTGGGGTCTTTGTCTTCCTATATTTTCTGTCTGAATATTTTACAAATTATATTATGAAAATTTTTAAACCTAAAGCAAAGTTTAAAGACTTTTACTGTGAACGTCCATATTCCCAAGACTATAGTATTAACATTTAATTATACTTTTAAAATTACACATCTAACAATTCATCTGTCTACACGATTAATCCATCTTAATTTTTATGCATTTCAAATTGATATTCAGATATTAGTACTTGGTTGTCTAACTACTTCAGCAGGTATATCCTTAACTAAAGTGAAATTTGTTTGCCATGCATTAAAAATGAAAATTCAACTCAGTAAATGTAAAGATCAAACTGACTTTATTCAATAATTCATGAATCAGGCAGCATCGCATTCAGCAAATAGAAAGGAGCTCCAAGGGGCTGTGCAAAATGGAAGGCTTTCACAGACAGGGACAAGGAAAAGCCGATTACTTAGTTTTTCTTTGGGGGATAGAAAGGGTTGTTGACTTAAAAGAGTCACACAGTGTAAAAGCGTGAGTGGAGTTTATTCAGTGTCTTACTGAGGACTGTAGCCTGAGTGGCACCCACTCAGATAGCTCTGAGAAACTGTTCTGAAGAGGTAAGAGGGGAGGTCAGTATATATGTGATTCTGGTGAATGGGGTGTGTGCAACCAAGCACACATCTCGGTAGAAAATTGCTGCTAGTCACAGGAACAGATATCTTAGTTAATGGGTTTAGTGCTTTTCTAAGTATGAGAAGATACAACAATCCAGGTTCATAAAAAAATTTCTTCTGGGCTTCCCTGGTGGCACAGTGGTTGAGAGTCCGCCTGCCGATGTGGGGGACACGGGTTCGTGCCCCGGTCCGGGAAGATCCCACATGCCGCGGAGCGGCTGGGCCCGTGAGCCATGGCCGCTGAGCCTGAGCGTCCGGAGCCTGTGCTCCGCAACGGGAGAGGCCACAACAGTGAGAGGCCCGCGTACGGCAAAAAAAAAAAAAAAAAAAAAAATTTCTTCTGAAAATATCTATCTGAAGGGCTGTTCTAACAGTTTTCCTAGAGCACACAGTGTGTCATTCCTGATTTCCACCTTGAACTCCTTTCAGGGTGTGTTAAAGATTAGTGACTGCAGTAGCTAATGACTCAATCCTTATAGAGCTGGATGGTAAGCAACATTCTTTAGTCCGCAGGGTCTTAGGGGGATTACCTCACTAGTGCTGACCAGAAAATTCCAGACTGACAGGTTTAGGTTACATTCCTGGGAAAGGTTGAAACTGCAGTTAGGTTAGGTATTAAGTCTTCGTTTCCTGATGTGGGGCTTAGCACAAGTGACTCCTTTTTGGGACCTGTTGCTTCTTTTTTTAACAAGTTTTCTCTTTTGATGTGAAATTTGTTTTAATCTTAAATACACATTTGGTGAATTTTGACAAGTGCATATACCTGTGTAACCCAGTCTTCTACTGAGACATAAAATATCACGAAACCACAATAAGTTCCTTCATGCCCCTTCCTAGAAAACCCTGGCCTTTACACTCCCAGATATAATTTTTTTTTAATTGGAGTATAGTTGGTTTACAGTGTTGAGTTAGTTTCAGATGTACAGCAAAGTGAATCAGTTATACATATACATATATCTACTCTTTTTAAGATTCTTTTCCCATATAGGTCATTACAGAGTATTGAGTAGAGTTCCCTGTGTTATACAGTAGGCCCTTATTAGTTATCTATTTTATATACAGTAGTGTGTATATGTCAATCCCAATCTCCCAATCTATCCCTCCCCGCTCCTTTCCCTCCTGGTAACCATAAGTTTGTTTTCTACATCTGTGAGTCTATTTCTGTTTTGTAAATGAGTTCATTTGTATCATATATTTTAGATTCCACATATAAGTGTTTTCATATGATATTTATCTTTGTCTGACTTACTTCACTTAGTACAATAATCTCTAGGTCCATCCATGTTACTACAAATGGCATTATTTCACTTTTTTCTGGCTGAGTAATATTCCATTGTATGTAAATACCACATTTTTAAAAAAATTATTTAGAATGATGCAAATTAGGAACTTAAATATTCAATATAAAATGAAATAGATGTGAATATAAAGTTCACAATTGAAACATCATTATCTCTTTCATTAGTGCTTCTGTTTATATTTTCTGTCATTTCTGGTTCTTATTTTTTTTTTTTTTGGTTGCCTTCTTTGATCTCTTTTTATGTCCAGCTATTTTTAATTGACTGCAAGTCTTTTTTTTTCCTTTGAATAGGCTACTTTCTAATTTTTAAAAATTTTTTTTAAATTGGGGTATAGTTGTTTTACAATGTTGTGTTAGTTTCTACTGTACAGAGAAGTGGAATTCCCTGTGCTATACAGCAGGTATACATATTAGTGTATATATGTCAATCCCAGTCTCCCAATTCATCTCACCCTCCTTTCCCCCCTTGGTTTTCATACATTTGTTTTCTACATCTATGTCTCTATTTCTGCCTTGCAGACTGGTTAATCTGTACCAGTTTTCTAGATTCCACATATATGCGTTAATATATGATATTTGTTTTTCTCTTTCTGACTTACTTCACTCTGTATGACAGTCTCTACAAATGACCCAATTTCGTTCCTTTTTATGGCTGAGTAATATTCCATTGTATATATGTCCCACATCTTTGTACCCCGTCTTCTTTATCCATTCCTCTGTTGATAGACACTTAGGTTGCTTCCATGTCTTGGCTATTGTAAATAGTGCTGCTGTGAACATTGGGGTGCATGTATCTTTTTTTTTTTTTGTGGTACGCAGGCCTCTCACTGTTGTGGCCTCTCCCGTTGCGGAGCACAGGCTCTGGTTGCGCAGGCTCAGCGGCCATGGCTCATGGGCCTGGCCACTCCACGGCATGTGGGATCTTCCCAGACCGGGGCACGAACCTGTGTCCCCTGCATCGGCAGGCGGACTCTCAACCAGTGCGCCACCAGGGAAGCCCACATGTATCTTTTTGAATTAGAGTTTTCTCTGGATATATGCCCAGGAGTGGGATTGCTGTATAACATGACAGTTGTATTTTTAGATTTTTAAGGAACCTCCATACTGGTTTCCATAATGGTTGTACCAATTTACATTCCCACCAACAGTGTAGGAGGGTTCCCTTTTCTCCACACCCTCTCCAGCATTTATTGTTTGTAGACTTTTTGATGATGGTCATTCTGACCAGTGTGAGGTGATACCTCATTGTAGTTTTGATTTGCTTTTCTCTAATAATTAGTGATGTTGAGCATCTTTTCATGTGATTTTTGGCCATCTGTATGTCTTCTTTAGAGAAGTGTCTGTTTAGATCTTCTGCCAGAGATAATGTTTTGATATTTTTCTCTGTACGTTACGTGTTTTACGTGTCCTAAAATTTTATGTAAGTTGAATAGTGGAGTATATATTACACCACTTACGAATACAGGACAGAATATAATATGGGAAAGAGTATGCACTCTTTTGTTTAAGGCCTCTTTCACTCAGCATAATAATTTTGAGATCCATCCATACTGTTGAGTGTTTCATTAAATTATTCCTTTTTAGAGCTAAGCAGTAGTCTCTTGTATTACCTGGATATACCACAGTTTGTCCATCCTCCAATTGACGGACACCCAAGATGTTTTGAGTTTTGGCTATTACAAATAAAACTACTGTGAACAATTTTTAGATCTTATTGTGAACATATGTTTTCATTTCTCTGTGTTAAATACCTGGGAAAAGAAGAGCTGTGCTATATGATAGATGATATATGGTTATTTTTATAACAAATTGCCAGAAATTTTGATTATAACATTTCACACCCCCACCAACAATGCACGCAAGTTACGGTTGCTCACACCCCCATCTATATTTGGTTTTGTCATTCTTTTAATTTTAGCCATTCTTCTGGGTATGTAATAGAAACTTATTGTGGTAGTGGACACATATTTTTCAAAGAAAATTCATGTCTGGTTTACAGGTGCCAAGTAGTTTTGTTTCCATACTTCAAAAGCTAGTACTGATCAGCCTTGTGTTTTTACCCACTCTGCTGCTCTTACTGTTCATATGTGGTTGGGAAAGAAGCCTTATAAGCCAAACAGCCTCAGGCCCTTCAATATTGGAGATGCCCAGCAGGATCCTTCAGAACAAAATCTGCTAGATTTTCTCAACAATTTTGTGTCCGCTCTCAATGTCCTCTTTCAATTGGGACCAAGTTGTATTATATTTGGCATTTCCCAACATGATGATCGGAGCCTTTTCCTGTTTTAGTTATAAATGACGTTTTAGTCTCTATTTCTCATTGTTGTCACTAATTTTGGGGGAAAGTGAGAATTGTACATGGGCCTTTACTTCATCATTTCCCCATCTTCTTTTAGGGAAATATTTAAAAGGAAAAGAATCAAGTTATATACAGTTTTTAAATTATGAAGCAACATTTCAAAAAGGCCTGTTAATTCCTAAATTCATTTTTATCTTCATATTCTAGTAGTGAGAATGGACCTATCTGCAATTCATTTTCCATCACTATATTATTGAGTTTTGGATGATTTTGTTTCATTTTAATCTCTAATTGAAATTTCACCCCAAGCAGGGTTTTATTATTGAAAATTATAATGAGACTTTCCATGTAGTTGGCAGATTGGTTTCAAGGCTTTTTAATACTTTTTTCCTTCTTTTTTTTTTTGGAAACAAGAACAATCAGTTTCTAAGCTGACATCACAAAAGTTCCTACCAATTCCAATACACTGAAAATACAATTGAAGTAACTTGCTAGCCTGGGAAAAAAAATAAATAAATATGCATTATGATACTAACTTTTCATTTTTCAAGGCACAGATTAGAGTTTATGTCTAAAAGTTAATGTTCTGTTACTAAAAATTCTGATACCTAGGCAGTTTTCTAGTTCAAAAGGCCAACTGGCTGTCAATGCTTGTTCTGCAAAAACACCATTCAGGATCCAACAGGCTTCTCCTCCCTTCCTTCCTCCCTCCCTCCCTCCTTTCCTTCCTTCCTCCTTTCCTTCTTTCCTCCTTCCT
This sequence comes from Monodon monoceros, assembly GCF_005190385.1. Classification (NCBI taxonomy): domain Eukaryota; kingdom Metazoa; phylum Chordata; class Mammalia; order Artiodactyla; family Monodontidae; genus Monodon; species Monodon monoceros. Next base: position 23,861,798 of record NW_021703779.1, on the reverse strand, counting down.
TCCTTCCTTCCTTCCTCCACCCCTTCCTTCCTCCCTCCTTTTTTTCTCCCTCCCTCCCTTTCTCTCTCTCTCTGTCTTTCATATATTCTTTCTTCTTTTCTTCCTATTTTCCTCTCTCTTTTTATTTTTTTATGGCTCGCTTCCACATGTAGGCCCTGGAGGAACTCTAATGATGTTCAAAGGTAACAACTTGATTTAAAAAAAAAATCTGGCAGTGGATGGGCTCTCTTATGGCCTAGTGGCAGGTGAAGGCACCCTCCATATCACTTCTATGAACACATTTCAATGCGCTGGTCCTTGTAAACCTTGTGGTAGAGCAGCTGTTTAACCCATTCAAGCTGTAGAAATAACAAATACCAACCAAATGAGAACATTCAAAGGCTATTTAGTCAGAGCTTGCTATAGCAGGGGAGTCAGCCACTGTCACTAGAGTTTTGGCAAAGATTCAAAAGCAGGCAGATGAGTGGGAACACTTTATAGTAGAAAAAGGGGAAGGCTTCAGGTATGCCCTCCCTGACTGGACAGAGATAATGGTCTGAATGCCTACAAGTCTGACAAATAGACAGCAGGCTGGCTTCCTGGGCTGGTTACTATAGATAATGAGTTGATTTCCTGGGCTGGTTGCTGCAGGTTGGGGGTCAGAGCTTTATTTTTATGTATGGCCTGGCCACTGTCTATTTGTATATTCAGTCTCTCCAAACTGAAGGGTTAAAAACATTGTTTAATGGGTACAGAGTTTCAGTTTTACAAGACAAGAAGAGTTGCAAAGATGGATGTTGGTGATCATTGTACAACTACATGAATATACTTAATACCATGGAACTATACGCTTAAAAATGGTTCAGATGGTAAATTTTCTGTTATGTGAATTTTAGCACAATTTTAAAAAAAATTGGAAAAAAAAAAAGAAACCTCTGCATAGGAACACAGTATGAATGGAACATTCCTGTCATTATGCAAACAATGCATAACTCTGAACAGACATTACAAACAGCCTTCATCTCAAAGATTCCAGTGCTTATGTTGTAGTATAAGAACTGAGAAGGTGGGGAACAGCTATGAAGAAAGACTTTCAGCCAGAGAATGATCTCTTTGGACCCATTACCTTGCATTCACACTCAGATTGGATTGCCTCCCACTCTAAGCACCTCTCCTGAAGACTTTGAACAGTTTATCAATAATCTCTATGAAGAAATGTAATATTTATATGCAGCCCATTGGAACTCTAGGGAACACCAGAATTATCAGAGAAGAACATGTTAAAGAGCTCAAGGGCTACCGTGAAATATTTTTCTGTGGCCTGCCAGTAAAACTTGTAGAAAAGTTTCCTGTTTCTGCAAACTTAGTGTTCCTTTAGATTCCGTGACAACACACAAAACCTACAAATTCATATGGGACATTTTTTTTTATTGGCCACACCACACGACATGCGGAACTTCCCTGACCAGTGATTGAACCCATGCCTCCTGCAGTGGAAGCACGGAGTCTTAACCACTGGACCACCAGGGAAGTCCACAGGGGCATTCTTAAGTGCTTAAAAACAAAGAAATCTTCAAATGTCTTCTGTATCATGGGCATAACAATGATTTGTCTTTCCCCGAGAGACTCCTGAAATTTTGTCTTTGGACAAGGCTTTTTGGCAGATGGCACAGGAATAGTCAGCTTTGCCAGATATGGCAGTGATATTTATCTTTCATACTGTGAATGCAAAGTTAAAAACTTGAAAAGAAATCTTCAAGTGACTCTTCAATTTTTAATAACTATTATATTCCTGAAATCTTGGGTATTTTGCTACTTCAATCCTGTAAGTGTTGAATCCATGAAATTGGACACAAATTTGGACTCTGACATTACCATTGGCTGGTGAGTCTAATGCAAGGCTCTAGCCACCTGGAAGAACCAGACCATGGGCTTCTAGACATTTGCCGCATCTACTTAGGTAAGTTACAGTGTGCTATTCATGTCAATATTGTAGAGTAACTGAAACATAAATTTGGTAATACTTGTGGAAGCCCTTGAGAAATGCAGTGAATGTATAATGAAATGGTTTTCTGCTCTCCAAAATAAAAACTTTCAAATAGGGATAATTAAAACGAAATGCTTACACATTAAAAAAAAAAAAATCTGGAAACTGCTGAAAAATAATTTATATATAAAATTTAATCTGATTGCATCCTTTTATTTAATGGTCTCTTTTTGCTTTCTATCATACCATCACTAGAAAAGCTGTCTGATGTGCACGGTTTATTTTATTTTATATTTTATTTTTAAATTTAAGTGAATTTAATTTTTTATTTTAATTTTTTATTTTTGGCCGAGGCACACAGCTTGTGGTATCTTAGTTTCCCGGACCAGGGATCAAACCCATGCCCGCTGCAGTGGAAGCGCAGAGTCCTAACCACTGGATCTCCAGGGAATTCCCAATGTGCACAGTTTAAACAGTGCTACTATGCAAATCTTCAGACAAGGAATGTCTAACTTGAAGTCTACACACTAGGATTATAAATAACTGTATGATTTTACTTGTTGATTAGTGCTGGGTTAGAATATGAGGATTTTTTTCTATAAAAAATAAATATCAAGGACAAGTATACCCGTACATTTCAGGGTGTGAGGCATTAGCAAAGAGATAGAAATTTGGACACTTTATATCCACCTCCTGAAAGAATGGACCCAGCTAAAAGAAGAGACACTCTCGTGGAAAAAGGAGAATCATTGGTAATTTGAGACTAGGATCTTTGAGAGATGGCCTAGGTGCAGATGAACTGGATCTCTAGGGAAGAACAGACTGGGTGAGCACCCACGTGCTTGAAAGCATAATGTATTGCAGCGGGGCTTTGGACATGTTGAGGGTGATGAAAAAGATGCAGTTGGTCCTGCGTATCTGCGTATTCAACCAAAGTCAAAACTATTGAGGGAAAAAATTCCAGAAATTTCCAAAAAGCAAAACTTGAATTTGCTGTGTGCTGGCAACTATTTACATAGTATTTACAACGATTTACATAGCATTTACATTGTATTAGGTATTATAAGTAATCTAGAGATTATTTAAAGTATATGGGAAGATGTGTATAAGTTATATGCCAATACTATGCCATATTATATAAGGGACTTGAGCATTCGAAGATTTTGGTATCCTCGGGAGGGTCCTGGAGTCAATCCCCTGTGGATACTGAGGGGCGACAGATATTTGAGACCATAAGAAAGACATAAGTTGAGACGTTCAAAAGCGACCTGAGATGTATACAAAGATACAAAGAAGTAAATTGTACCAATATCTGCAGATGCAGATCAGTTGAACCAGAAAACTAACATGATACTCAAATACAACAGCCAGTTCAGGACACCTTCAATTACAATGGATGGACATAGTTGATATTTTCAATTCTCACCCTGAGTTCAGAGAGAAAATCTTTTGAAAACTGAGAAAATGAGATTTTATTCCAATTCAAGAGAGTACCCCTGCAGTTGTGTCAGAAAAAGGAACTGCAGTTTTGGAGTTACCCCATCACTACCATCCTCCCCATAGGATGTCTCAAATAGACATGCACAGAATTAGGTTTAATTATATACTTCTCCATAACTGTGTCAATGGTGGCAGTCAAACAAGTTTGGATTTTTAAGACTCACAAGACCCCAAAAGACAAGATTTACAAGTCTACCATTTATTGCAGGGAAAGGAAACAATAAGTCAAAGTTTTAGTTAGGATATGCATCACAGCCACAGGCTGCCTCACAGCAAGAGTTTTGAAAGGTTGGAAGCAGGCTCCAATTGTCCTGCTTTTTTTTTGGACCAGGAATCATCAACATTTGCATACAACCAGTGATCTCAAGATGGAGTCTTGGCCAGAGCTTCTTACAGCTTTCTGGTCATATTAATCCTAGCTGACCAACCCCAGTGGCAGAGCCCTTGTGCAAACCATCAATACTGCTGCGGTTATCAGGTGTAAACCATCAATCAGGGGCAAACTATCAATCTCACTTTATAAACAGTGCTGGCAAGCTGGCACAAAACATGCTGAAACTTGCCTTGGACCCATGTTACAAAACAGTACTATTAATCATTATATTTCATTGATCCTGGGTCAGTACCATGCAGATGCATCCCATACTTGAGCAAAACATCTCAGGCCAGTTCCAGGCCTGTTGGAATTAACCCTCAGAGCACAATAACCAAGAACAGTCTTTTTGTTTCTAATTGATCATTTGAATTACCCCTTTTGTCCATTAATACCAAGCTTCAGTCCTCTATCTTGGTTGTCTTTCAGGGCAGCCTCCTGTGCCTCCATTATCTCATTTTATAATTGTGATTTATTGTAAGAAATATATTTGGTCTTTGATCCCACTCCTGGCACAGACCCCTTAAATCCCTTGGAATTCCCTGGGATAATATTGATTTTAATGTCTTTTGTTATGTTAATAAGGTGACTTTTGAAAAGCCTTGAGGTAACTTAAGGATGGGGGCTGGTTGCTAGGGGAACCAGCATGGTGGGGAGGGGCGAGGGAGGGAAGATTAGAGGGTTGGAACTTTCAGTCCCTTTCTTCAACCTCCAGAATGGGAGAGGGGCTATAGATTGAATCAATTGCCAAAGTCCAATGATTATTTTTTCTTTATTCTTTTTTTTATTGAAGTATAGTTAATTTACAATGTTGTGTTGGTTTCAAGTGTACAGCAAAGTGATTCAGTTACACATATATGTATATATTCTTTTTCAGATTCTTTTCCATTATAGGTTATTACAAGATAGTGAGCGTAGTTCCATGTGCTATACAGTAGGTCCTTGTTGTTTACCTATTTATATATAGTAATGTGTCCCTGTTAATCCCAATCTCCTAATTTATCTCTCCCGCCACCCCTCCTATCCCCTTTGGTAACCATAAGTTTGTTTTCTATGTCTGTGAGGCTATTTCTGTTTTGTAAATAAGTTCATTTGTATCATTTTAAAAGATTCCACATATAAGTGATATCATATCATATTTGTCTATCTCAATCTGACTTACTTCGCTTAGTATGATAACCTCTAGGTCCATCCATGTTGCTGCAAATGGCATTATTTCATTCCTTTTTATGGCTGAGGGATATTCCATTGTATATATATATACCATCTCTTTTTTATTCATCTGTTCATGGACATTTAGGTTGCTTCCATGTCTTGGCTATTGTAAATAGTGCTGCTATGAACATTGGGGTGCATGTATCATTTCGAATTAGAGTTTTCTCTGGGTATATGCTCAGGAGTGGGATTGCTGAATCATGGTAGCTCTGGTTTTAGTTTTTTAAGGAACCTCTATACCATTCTCCATAGTGGCTGTACCAATTTATATTCCCGCCAACAGTGTAGGAGGGTTCCTTTTTCTCCACACCCTGTCCAGCATTTATTATTTGTAGACTTTTTAATGATGGCCATTCTGACTGGTGTGAGGTGATACCTCATTGTAGTTTTGACTTGCATTTCTCTAATATTAGTGATAATTGCCAACGTCCAATGATTTAATCAATCATGCCTATGTAGTGAAGCCTCCATAAAACCCCCAAACGATGGGGTTTAGAGAGCTTATGGGTTGGTGAACACATGAAAATTCAGGGAGAGAGGTAAGCCTGGCAAGAGCATGGAAGAGCTATGCCCCCTCCCCATGCCTTACCCTATGTATCTCTTCCATCTGGTCATTCCTGAGTTATATCCTTTTATAATAAACCAGTGATCTAGTAAGTAAAATGTTTCTCTTGAGTTTTGTGAGCTGCTCTCACAATTAGTCGAACCTGAGGAGGGAGTCTTGGGAACCTCTATCTATAGCCAGTTGGTCCCAAGAACAGGTAACAACCTCGGTTTGTGAGTGGCAGGTGAAGTCAGGAAGGGTGGAGTCTTGTAGGGCTGAACCCTTAACCTGTGAAATCTCATGCTCTCTCTGGGTAGGTAGTGTCGGAATTGAAGTTGAAGTGTAGGACACCCACCTGGTATCTGGAGAATTACCTGGTGCTGTGTGAGAAAACTCCCCTCCACACATTGGAAATTGAGTCTCAGAACCATTTTAATAATATTATCATAGTATTTTTTCATTTGCTTATTTTTCAAAGTACCTTTTGCTAATCCTTCTTCAATACTCCACGAGCTCAGTAAAATGTTTTTCAATATTATTTTCTATATAGGCAAAAGTGTTAGATAACTTCCTAGTCTCTCTCTCCTGAATTATTATTATTTATTGTGCTTTCTGTTTACTGGTTTCTTTCTTACTTAGTTTACTTACATACTTTCCTGAAAATTAGAACATGAGAGGGCTTCCCTGGTGGCACAGTGGCTGAGAGTCTGCCTGCCGATGCAGGGGACACGGGTTCGTGCCCTGGTCTGGGAAGATCCCACATGCCGCATAGCGGCTGGGCCCGTGAGCCATGGCCGCTGAGCCTGCGTGTCCGGAGCCTGTGCTCCGCAACGGGAGAGGTCACAACAGTGAGAGGTCCACATACCGCAAAAAAAAAAACAGCATGAGAGAAAAGTGGTATGAGTTATTGTATGTCAAAAATATCTTTGTTTTCTTTATCCTTGATTGACAGGTTGGGCTGAATATAGTTTGCAACAACTGTCCCTCAAACTTTTTGTTTCATTTTCTTCTAGTTTCTTTGTTGCTATTGAGAAGTTCATTGCCATCCTATAGGAAAAGGTCCCTTTTTTTCACTCGAAAGCATTATGAGTATTTTCTATAAGCCATATTCATTTCTCTTATCCAATTGTTTTGGTTGTTACCTCCAAAGCAATATTAATTAGTAGTACAGACCATGAAAACCTTTTTTCTTCAACATAACTCTTAGTGGAATGCTTTCAGGTGTCCCCATTAATCACATTAATCATAAAATCACCTTTGTCCTCACACAAATGCTTTCCTCTTTCACTATTGATGCCATGTAATTGGTGATCCTCTTTAATATGGTTAATTTCTACATTCATGCTCTGCCTCCTATCTGCTCTCATTTCTCTGCAAGATGCTGTCTGATTTACTTAGTTCAGCATTTCGGTCTTTAACCTTTTCCTCTACAAACCAGTAGTGTTTTTAAACATTTGAGTTTCTCATATTAATTTTTTTTAAAAAAGCTCCTTGTTCTCAAGATGTTCTTCATGTCTCTCTTTATTGAACATGTTAAACACACTTGCAGTATCTGCTTCAAAAAATCCATCTCTTTTCAGTCAACTACATTCTAGTCTCTATTCACACTCCTGCCAATACTCTTGTCAAGAACATCAACAGCTATCTTGTTGATAAAGCCAACTTTTCAAACTTTATTTTATTTGATAAAACATAAGCATTCCAAAATGTTGATCATTTTCTTTTCCTTTTAAAAAACTCTTCCTTCAGTTTTTTATCACAACATATTATTCTGTTTTCTTTCTATAAATTCTTGTTGCTCCCTTTTGGGTTTTTTTTGTGGATGAATTTTATTCTGCCCATCCCTCGAATGTCGGAGTTCTTCGGGTTTCAGTTCTAGGCTATCTCCTTTGCTTAAGTGGACAACCCTCTCTTTGGCAGTTCCACTACTCCCAGGACTTTATAGGCCATCTGTCATATAGCTAACATATAAACTAACATTTCCAAATGTTTACCTCCAGCCTTTGCCTTCATCTTCAGGGGCAAGAAGCTAGTAGCCTTATAGATATTTCCACTTGTATTTCTTATAGAAGCCTCAAACTGATTGTATCCAGCTACTATCAGAACTGTTCCTCACAAGTCTCTCTATCTTATTGAATGATAAATTCAGTTACCCTAATAATAAAATTATGCATTTTTCTTAACTGTTTTCTCTACCTTATGCCCAGTTTCCAATAAATCACCTAGTCTGTTGATTATACATTTTAAATGTCTTTATAAATCTTTCTTTTCTCAATATTTACTGCCCAGAAGAAACCAACATCCTTCTCATGAGCTGACTACTCATGACCAGATTCAAACTGAGATTTAAATCTCTTCTTGAAAATTTTCTTCATGCCTGGCTTAGGTTGCTGTCCTGTTTTCTTAAGCACCACAGACATCTGTGTATAATTACAGTGTATTGCACTGAATGGCAAATATTGACTTATTCATACTTTCCACTAGATTATAAACTTTGTGAATGACTGAATCTTTCTTGCTAGTCATTGAAAAACTAGCAACTAGCAAAAATGGCAATATAGTGCACTCAATAAAAATAGCTCAAATTAATTAAAGAAAACATCTTAAGTGATTTATTAGGTGGTGTCATTGCCAATGATTATCATAGTCCAAAAGAGACAGAACATATTATATTTCCTTTAAAAAATTCTCCTGGGGGAAAAAACTTCAAAAAATGAAGAGGAGAAATTCTTAATATTATTGGGAAATCTAATAGCCAATATGTCTTTAAATTTTATTTTTGTTTAGTCATAAGTCCATACAAAATTTTCATTATTTATTTTCTAATTAAGGCAAATTTAATATCAATGTAGTCTTTTTGACCAGACCTATTACTTAGATTTAAATGAGAGCATACTCACGGTCAATTTTGGCAAATTGAGATACTGAGTTTCATTACGTATGCAATTGAATGTGAAGAAATCCAATTCATTCCAGTGGTGCCATCTTTAGGGATAGACAGTGATTGCCTTTACTGAAGATTGTGTGCTCCTTATATTTATTTATTTGTTCATAGTTCAGAGTATGCGTATATTGTGGTTGATTACATTAACGTCCTGATCCCTCACCTCTGCCTATATCCATGCACTTTTCTGTGTTTTTTGTAGCCTCCTGGCTCTTAGCTTGCTTTGGCCTAAGGGATATTAGCATATGTGATGTTAAGCAGAGACTTGAAATGAGCTTGCACATTAGGTTATGCACTCTCTTGTGCCTCTGTTATTACCATGAAAACATTCCTGACCTAGTCTAGTCTACTGGAGGATGAGAGACATTTGGGCACAGCCAAGTCACCCAATACGCCCCAGCCAAAGTCAGCCTAGATCAGTTGACCACCAGATCACCTCAGAACATGTGAGTGAGGCCCATCAAGATGGGCAGAGCTGCTTAGCTGACTTGCAGTGGAGTGTGTGCACAATGAGTGTTTACTGCTGTATGCCACTGAGGTTTTGTAGTTGTTTGTTGTGCAGAAAAAGATAACTGGTGCGTTGCAATCATTTCTATATTCAAAGTTCATTCAAAGTAGTTTCTGAAGAAACATTAAAAGTTACTCTTATGTAAGTGGCAAACTTGAAATCAATTTCTTTAAATAATTGAACAAAGTGATAAAAAATATTCTGACCCTGTCAATAAACCATAAACAATAGAAATTGAAGGAGTATTTAATAGTACAAAATCTCTCTTTGAATGTATTGAACATCCCTTTTTCATTACTTTGGCTCTAAAGCAGGAGCCAGGTGGCAGAAACAATGTTACCTGTAAAATATTTCCTCTTCCTGGATCCAGGTGACTTCATTTACCTTCCTCTTTTGCATTTTGGCTAGACTTGTATACTTGAGTTTTTACCTATAAGGATGTGAGAGAAGTGATGTGTTATTTATGGTTCAAGGCAATTAAGGATGGGTATGGGTTCTCCATGTTCACTCTCTCTCCCTCATGTACAGCTGAAAGTGAATAAATTTTAGTAGTGGGTTTTTTCAAAAAGAAATCCAGATCCACAATGCACTTTTGAGGGAAAGTCACCAGGCAGAACCAATGGATCTGAATTGGACTATGACATGAGCAAGAAGTAGACTTTGGTCTATTTGTGTATTGTGGCCACTAACATTAATTATCCTAAATAATACAAGGTTACATTCTCAAAATCCTTTAAGTACTACTCAGGTGAATGTTCTAGGTGTAAGATTGTACTCATTATCTACTGCTGCATAATATATCTACCCCCAAACTTAGTAACTTGAAACAACACTATGGATTATTTCATAGTTTCTGTGGGTCAGGAATTCAGGAGTGGCCTCAGTAGGTGGTTTTGTCTTAAGATCTCTCATGAGGTTGCATTCATCAGGTTGGCTGGGGCTGCAGTCATTCGAAGCTGGAAGATATGCTTCCAAGCTCACTCGTGTGGTTGTTGGCCAACTCCACTTCCTTGCTGTGTGTGTGTCACTCCATGAGCTTCTATGGAGAGTCTTCACGACAAGGCAGCTAGCTACTCCCGTAACAAATGATTCAAGAGAGAAAATGCCACAGTCTTTTATAATTGAATCTCAGAAGTGCTGTACCATTACTTCTTCTGTATTCTACTGGTCATACAAGGCAACTCTGATACAGTGTGGGCATGAATACTGGGAGAAGGGTATCCCTGGAGAATATCTGAGCATCCCTGTAGCTACCACAAACACAATAGAGAATGGGGAGGCTTGAGATGAACTGGTGAGTGAATGCCCTACTCCTCAAGTAATTCTTTTTATACTTTTTAGAATACTGTATGGGTCAAAAAAAGCAAATCTGTGGGTCTCATTACAACTGGAAGGAAATACTCTTTTAAAAACACTGTATGTATCAAGGGAAAAGGTGGGTAACAGGATGTTTCAGTGAAAGAGAAAATGATATACTATTGTAATATGTGTTATTTTCAAGTTGTATCAAGAGAGAAAAGAGAAAATGTCCTTTCTGTGTATCCTTGACTTGAAATGGTAAGATCTTCTTTTATTTCAGTTAGTGTTGAGGGGCAGGTGGTATAATTGTTTCAAGCTGAGTACTTAGTAGCTATCATTATAGGCACATTAAGATAATGTAAAAATGTAATTTACATAAAATGTCATTATAATAATCTTTAAGTCATTTTGCCCACTGTAAAGAGGATCCAAAAGAAAGCCATATGGGTAAAATTTTAATTTTTACTGCTTGTTTAAAAAAAACATAAAAATTGTGGTCATACCTTGATTCTCATGAATGTACACTAGGTCTCCCATTTTTAGCCATATAGTCAATATTTGCCAAAAACAAAAGTAGGAGTTGGAAGAACATAACTATAAAAATAATTCCCATGTACGTGGCTCACCAACTGAGAAAAAAAGAGGTGGGTTGAATATTAAGGAATATAAAAGGAAAACAGTATATATTATAATTTCTGGAACTTGGAGAAAATAGAGGTGCATTTCTAGCATAGATTAAGTTAATGGCGTCTGTAATTGATAGAGACAGAAGGAAGAATTCAGAATCTGAGGAGAGAAAGGCAAGAAAATTGGAAAATAGATTTTGTTCTATTTTAAATGTCACAATTTTTTTTCAGCTTACATATGGATCCCACATCCTTTTTATTATGGATGTGTGGTGTGTTTGTGTGTATGATCTTTAATCACACAGTTAACAGTAAAACATATATATGCTTATCTTTCTATTGTGACAGAGTTCATTTTCATGTTTTCTAGAGCAATTACCAAAACTCTGTATTAGAAAAACTCTCATGGCAGATGAAGAAAATGAATTATAGCTCATATTGATATTCCCCAAAGGGAGTTCTACTAAAATGGAAATGACCATTGAAGATGTCCAGATTAGGTAAAAATACTGGATGATAAAAAAGGCAGCATCATGGTTTTTATTTGGTATAATGAATAACTACTTCAAATTTCTGTAATGGTATCTTGGCTGTTAATAATGGCAGAAGAGCTATTCAATAAAACAGAAATTTTAAGATATCTTACATATACCTGTTTAGGTGGAAATCAGAACAGATTGTTTTAGAAATCAGTATATAGTGTTGATTTTATGCTCTATAAGCATATAATATTGACTCCACTTTCACCTTTTCATAACAGTTTGTGGGTCATCGTTAGGGTATGGGGGCAGAATACTGATCTCGGACTTGACCTAGACCTGGAGCTCCTATTTTTGGCTGTGCAATATCTGGTGATCTGAGGCTCAAATCAACAATTGTGAAATGAAGGTAATGAGGCTTGCCTCAAAGGACAGTTGTGAGAGTTAAATGAGCAACACATTTGCAAATAATTTGGAACTTGAAAAGTACTATGCAAATGTTGGTTATTAACACATATCTCCAACCTATACTGGAAAACAGTTTTTCTCCTTTTCTGCTTTATTTTCCTTCCTTTCTACCATTTTGTGCCTCTGTCACTGCTGCTGTCATAGGACTAGTATCTAAACAGTTCCTGCACTTATAGCCTACTTATAGTCTGCTGTTTCTGATATGCTGGGCACTGAGAATCAAAATTAAACAAAAAGCAAACTCTCTGAGTTGCTTGTTGGAATTTTTGCATTAAATAAATAAGACTGTAATTTAAAGACTCTGGTGTAAAACAGGAGGCAATAATTGTGCAGTAAACTGGTAGCCTTGTTTGGAATGATCTGGATCATCTACTATTTATTTATCTCCTGGTTCCTGCTGAGTTCCAGAAAGATGAAATCTAAGAAGTGTGAAACAAGAATAAATGAAATGTTATAGTATTGTGGATATGTGGATATTATATATGAATATATAAATATATTTTGGGATATATAAAATGACACAGCTCTTCCCTAGGTAACAATATGTCCATGTGGAGTTTGCTTACTATTTCTCAAATCTAATGCCTTATCTCATGTCATTCTCACATCTGAATGGTCTCAAGAAAAATAAAGCAAATTTTACTTCTAAAATAATTCCCAGATACTGCCACACTAAAGTTCCAGTATAATATTTGTGTCATCAATAATAGACTGAAATGTACAAGATGTTTAATAAATATTCAATCAGGTAAATAGTGTAATATATGTATTTCTGAAAACCCCTTCCATTGTCTCCTTTAGCTCCTGTGGGTAGCAGTGTCAGAGAATGTCATACAGTGCCCCATACAGGATGATTTTCTTGAATGTCTCCCACACTAATCTGTAAATGCCTTTAGAGTACAAATCACATCCCGTTCTCCTTGCACTCCAGATACTAGCATAAGACTGATATTTAGTAGTTCTCAATAAATGTTTTTGAATGGATGAATCAAAGATGAGAGCAAAGAGGAGGGATGACTAAATACAGCCAAAAGTAGTCAGAGAAAAATTCACGTATAGTATTAACACTTAATGTCTCTCTCTCATTTTGATTTTTTGTTATCTGGATTTTATTTTCTATTGTTTACAAATTCATTTAGGAATAATTAACATATCATTGATGCCACCTATTGTAAGTGTTCAATTCAATCATTTTTGGTAAATATGTGCAGTTGTGAATCTATCACTACCATCCACTTTTAGAACATTTCCATCACATCAAAAAGTTTCCATTTTCCCTTTTGCAGCCAATCCTCACTCCCACTCCCAGCCTCAGGCAACTAACTACTCATCTACTTTCTGTATCTATAGTGTCTTTTTTTTTTTCCTAAAAATCTCATATAAATTGAAAAAACAAGCTATAGTCCTTAGTGACTGTCTTCTATCACTTAGCATAATGTTTTCAAGATTCATCCATGTTGTAACATGTATCAGGATTTCATTCTTCTTTTGCTCAAATGTATTCCATTGTATGTATATATCACCTTTTGTTCATCCATTCATCTTGGTTTTGCAGACCTACCCTTTTTTGGGTTTAATCTTTCTTTGAGCTCTGATAGTTTTAGGAGTAGTTCCTGAGTCTGGCTGGCCCCAGGTCCTGGAAGGAGCTTTTTTATAAGCTTCCCAAGAGGCTTTCTGGTTTTCACACTCAGCTTTTAATTGTCAATTAATCACTCTACGCCTCTTTTAAAAACTTTTCTCCGAGTGTCAATTATATTTAACATTATCTATTTCCACTGTCTTTTTAAAAAATTATTATTATTATTTATTATTATTATTTTATGGCTGCATTGGGTCTTCATTGCTGCGTGTGGGCTTTCTCTAGTTGTGGTGAGTGGGGGCTACTCTTCGCTGCGGTGCATGAGCTTCTCATTGCAGTGGCTTCTCTTGTTGCAGAGCACGGGCTCTAGGCGTGTGGGCTTCAGTAGTTGCAGTGCACAGGTTCTAGGGTGCGCGGGCTTCACTAGTTGTGGTGCAAGGGCTTAGTTTCTCCGCGGCATGTGGGATCTTCCTGGACCAGGGCTTGAACCCTTGTCCCCTGCATTGGCAGGTGGATTCTTAACCACTCCGCCATCAGGGAAGTCCCTCCACTGTCTTAATAGAAACAACTCCCTTCACTTTTCTCAAATGCCTGATACACAATCACACCTACTCATTCATTTCCTTTCGCTAGAATACCACCCCAGTTAACCATAGTTAAAGTTTTTTTAATTTCACTGTTACCTGTTCCAGGGAATATGTGTGCTCTACATACCAATAGTGATGGAGTCGTCATTGCCAGCTGAACAGTTGAAGATCCTATCTTAGTATTTGGACCACTCCTGGCCCAACTATCAATGGTGGGGTTCTCCAAGAAGCAGACGCTAAGATGAAGATTAGTGTGCAAAAATTTTCTTAGGGAGTGCTCTTGGCATCAACATCTGTCAGAAGGAAGTAGAGGAAGCAGGATTTGTCAGAAGGGGAGGTTGGGCTGTGATGCAGTGTCAATGAAAGCTTCATACAACTGAATGGAGCTCTGAAGCTGAGAGGGATGGCCCTGTAAAGTTGTCCAGAGTTGAAGCAAGGGAAGCATACCCTTGTATTGATCGGTGAGAATGACTTTGAGCAAGATAACTCCATCAGTGGAGACAATTCTTAAGGAGGGCTCCTCTTTTAAGAGTAAGACATTAGGGTTGTCTATTAACACTGCTCATTGCAGCTGGGGGAATAAATGCTTCTGTCCTGAAGGGGAATCCAGATGGTATATCACAGCATCATAGAATCAAAAGGATTTTCTCACTGATGACATGAAGGGCATAAGGTAAATTGAGGCATGAATCCAAGGTTTTTGGCCTGAGCAACTAGAAGGATGGAGTTGTTGTTAACTGAGACGGCAAAGGCAATAAGTGAAGTTTTCTGAGGGGGATTTCAGAAATTTAGTTTAGGCCATGTTGTGTGTGAGATGTCAATTAAACATCCAAGTAGATGTGTCAAGTTGACAGTTGGATATATAAGACTGTCAAAGACTCAGGATGATTTTATGAATAACTGCCAGTATTTTTCAACTGCACTTTCCCGTTCTTGTGTTGTTATTTTGTTTTCTGGTGACCTTTGAAAATATTTTCAATCAACTTCCTTAGTACAAGTACCTGGTTGTTCCATTTACTGAAATCTTGGACATCTAAGCATAACATTTTTTATATTTTCACACTTGAATGGCAACTTGAGTACATATTAATTCCTGTGGAATGCAAAAATGCCCTTATTACTTTTTTCATGCATAGGTATTTATGACTATTTCTAGACTATTTCTCTTCACTTCAGCTGTAGTGTATTGTCATAGAAGCCATGCTTTAGTTATTGTTTGTAGATTCATGCTCGAACATAATCAACAGCAAAAATCTACCTACACCCTGTGTTTTAAGACGCTCAGAATGTGTTGATTGATTTTGGCTTTTTCTCAATCACTGAGGCCAATAAGAACTTACTTATTAAGATGGGGCATCTGCTGATATTTAAAAAGCTCAATAGTATTCTTGGTTAATATTTTGTCCCAATTATACAGATTTATTTAGGATGGTTAATATCAAATCAGCTGTTAACATTTTTGTCTTATCTCTGTTATTATAAGAAGTCATATAAAATACTTCTGGCCTTAGAATATGTTCTTTTCTTATTTTTTGGTTTCAAACACTACTCTTGTTGGGCAGTTAAGAATAAGACTAGTAAATCTTTCAGTCACTCAAATATCTTAATATCAACCTAGAATTTTTAATTTGTGTATTAAAGATGAATAGAGGTTTATCACATAGATAGTGGTAAGGAATACAAGTAGCAAAGAATAGTAAGTCCTAAATAATAATATCACAGGTTATGTACAAGGAAATGTGAAGTCAGAGTGAGGATATGGGCAGAAACGGACCTATTTTTATACTTAATTCCAGATATATATAATACATTTCACATATATATTATATAAATATATATCTGGCTTTAGGTTCACAGAAATTCTTTACTCTTACACTAGCCAGGTAATAAGGAGTTTTATATGCTGACTACGCTTTCATTCATATTTCTACTGTTGAGCTTAGCATCAATAATAAAATTCCACAGCTTGGTAGACAGATCTAGGACTTTGAAAAATTACAGGCAATAATTATGGTGAATGTGTTCCTACAGGTTAAATCCTATGGTCCTCTCTTAGAAATACTCAATTCAATGACACTTCAATAACAAGACCGTGAATTAAATTAGGAAGAGAAACTAAGTCTTTAAAAAGGTGTTACTTTTTCAAAGTCAATGATAGTGACTATTTGGAATAGAACCCTGGTGCCTTGTGTACCAGTGCAGAGCCATTTCCAATACTCCTCACGACCACAAAATCCAAGGCTTCAATCTGACATTTATTTTCTATTGTGGATATTGATTTCCTAGGGAAAAAATGAAATGTGCTGTTGTGGTCCTGTGTGCTTTATTGACCAAATAAACTCTAATTGATTAAGAAGGCTTATGTACTGTCCTTTAGTTTGTATATTACTGCAAATTTATTTCAATAAGCTTCTTCAGTGATGGTTGATTGCAACTACATATATTAATAAACAGTACTACTAATGTACAAACAGTTATACAGATTTATATGTTTTATAAGCCTGCCTTAGCCCAAATAAAACCTTCAGTGTATTTTATAGTACTTCATGAGGAGCTTTATAATTAAGCTTATGTTTAATTGGGAAGAGGCATGACAATACAATGCAGTTCCTCGAATCCTTTGATTTTTGCTGACTGCATTGAAAACTACAGAAGCCAAAGAACGCTACCAGATATATTTATGACTAAGTTATAAATGATGTCTTTCGTTAAATATTTTTCTAAAAATGTAATATCTTGGTTAAGTTAAAATTTTTTTTATCCCACCCAAGATATTGAAGACTCAAAAACTATTACATTTCTCTTCAATATTTCTTATCCCCACATTTCATTTAATATTAGCTTAGTTAATTTTTCCTGTGTATTGATTATTATGAGCAAACTGGGTATAATTCCGTTTACTTAGGTATGCTAAATTAACCATTCTTGGCTACAAACAAAATTAATTTAGTGTAAACACGTTTTGGGGGGGGAGATATAATACTAGCCACTAGATGGAGATAAAGATGAACTCCTTTATGATTTTCCTAGTCTCCACTGACAGTGTCCACTGCAATAGTAGAAAAACTTAACGGAAAAATGATTTTGTTACCCTGTGCAACCTTGACTGTTGCTTCTTATTTTATCTCCCCTAAACTGTGTTAAATACAAAAGTAGGGATAGGATATGGAAAATATCCAGCAGCAAATAAAGTGTATATTGGTTTTAAATATTTTAAACTACAGGCTTATTTTGACAATCATGGTAAATTGCCTTGCTGTCGTAAACTATATATCCAACTTCGAATTGTAAAACACTACAGGGCACACAAAATAAACTTTCTTAACTCAATCATTCTGCGTTGCTATGACTCCTACTGAACGGCATGATTCAGGTCTGTCTACTTCATTGAGCAATACC
The DNA here is from genome assembly GCF_005190385.1 of Monodon monoceros. NCBI lineage: Eukaryota > Metazoa > Chordata > Mammalia > Artiodactyla > Monodontidae > Monodon > Monodon monoceros. The sequence continues at coordinate 23,844,311 of NW_021703779.1, read as the reverse complement.
ATTAAACAAGAGAATATAATCAATATTTTTAGAATACTTCAGCCCACAGCAGAATACACCTTTCTTCCAAGTCCACAGGAACATATTCCCAGACAGGCCATATCCTAAGCCACAAAACTAACCTCAAAAAATGTAAAGGAATTAAAATATAACGTATGCTCTGACCATCAGGGAATCAAATGAGAAATCAATAACAGAAACAGGAAAATGTTCAAACACTTAAAATTAAATGGCACACTTCTAAGTATTTTATAGGTCAAAGAAGAAAGCTCAAGAGAAGTAAAAAATACATCAAACTAGGGCTTCCCTGGTGGCGCAATTGTTGAGAATCCGCCTGCCGATGCAGGGGACACGGGTTTGTGCCCCGGTCCGGGAGGATCCCACGTGCCGCGGAGCGGCTGGGCCCGTGAGCCATGGCCGCTAAGCCTGCGCGTTCAGCGCCTGTGCTCCGCTACGGGAGAGACCACAACAGTGAGAGGCCCACATAGAGCAAAAAAAAAAAAAAAAAAATACATCAAACTGAATGAAAATGAAAATGCAAGATATCAAAATTTGTGGGACACAGATAAAGCAGTACTGAGAGTGAAGTTTATAGCACTAAATGTTTGCATTACAAAAGAGTAAAAGTCTTATCAATAATCCACGCACCCATTTCAAGCAACTAGAAAATAACAAAATATATCCAAAACAAGCAGAAAGTGATAATAAAGATAAGACCAGAAATCAATTAAATTGGAAACACAAAACAATAGAGGAAAACAACAAAAGCAATTGCTGTCTCATTGAAAAGATCAATAAAATTTATAACAACCATAAAATGGAGAGGAAAATATTTTACTAGCATCAGGAATGAAACAGTAGATATCATTACAGATGAATAAGGGGATACTGTGTGCAACTAACAAAATCTGTGCAGGGTCTGTATGCAGGAAACTACAAAATCCTAATGAAATAAAGAGAATCTGAGTAAATGGACAAACATGCCATGTTCTTGGAAGACTGACTGACCATAGTAAAGATGTCAGTTCTCCCCAGATTGGTCTATAGGCTAAACACAATTGAATCTATCGTTATTTAAAAAACAAAACAGGAGGAGAGCTTCAAGATGGCAGAGGAAAAAGACGTGGAGATCACCTTCCTCCCCATAAATACATCAAAAATGCATCTACTTGTGGAACAACTCCTACAGAGCACCTACTGAATGCTGGCAGAAGACCTCAGACCTCACAAAATGCAAGAAAATCCCCACGTACCTGGGTAGGGCCAAAGAAAAAAGAATAAACAGAGACAAAAGAATAGGGACGGGACCTGCACCAGTGGGAGGGAGCTGTGAAGGAGGAAAGGTTTCCACACACTAGGAAGCCCCTTCGCGGGCGGAGATGGAGGGTGGCGGAGGGGGGAAGCTTTGGAGCCACAGAGGAGAGCACAGACACAGGGGTGCAGAGGGCAAAGCGGAGAAATTCCCACACAGAGGACCATTGCTGACCAGCACTCACCAGCCTGAGAGGCTTGTCTGCTCACCCGCTGGGGTGGGCGGGGGCTGGGACCTGAGGCTCAGGCTTTGGTCAGATTAGAGGGAGAGAACTGGGGCTGGCTGCGTGAGCACAGCCTGAAGGGAGCTAGTGCACCACAGCTAGCTGGGACGGGGTCAGGGAAAAGTCTGAACCTGCTGGAGAGGTGAGAGACCTTTGTTTCAGGGTGCGCAAGGAGAGGGGATTCCTTCCCCATGTGCCCACAGAAGGCAGAGCACCATCTAAATGAGCTCCAGAGATGGGCGCAAGCCATGGCTATCAGCTCGGACCCCAGAGATGGGCATGAAGTGCTAAGGCTGCTACTGCTGCCACCAAAAATCCTGTGTGCAAGCACAGACCACTATCCACACCCCTCTGGGAGCCTGTGCAGCCCGCCACTGCCAGGGTCCCGTGATCCAGGGACAACTTCCCTGGGAGAACGCATGACCCACCTCAGGCTGTTGCAACATCATGCCAGCCTCTGCCGCCTCAGGCTTGCCCCACGTTCCAATTATGACTACCGTACCCATCCCTCCCCCCTGGCCCGAGTGAGCAAGGAAGCCCTAATCAGCTGTTGCTTTAACCCTCTCCTGTCTGGGCGGAAACAGACTCCTGAGGGCAGCCTACATGCAGAGGTGGGGCCAAAACCAAAGCAGAACCCCAGGAGCTGTGCGAACAAAGAAGAGAAAGGGAAATTTCTCTGTGAAGCCTCAGGAGCAGCACATTAAATCCCCACAATCAACTTGGTAAACTCTTCATCTGAAGAATACCTGAAAAGATAACAAATGTTCCCAAAATTGAGGCAGTGGACTTTGGGAGCAACTGTAGACTTAGAGCTTGCTTTTTGAGTCTAATTTGTTTCTGGTTTTATGTTTATCTTAGTTTAGTATTTAGAGCTTATTATCATTGGTGGATTTGTTTATTGGTTTTGTTGCTCTCTTCCTTTTTTTTTTCTTTTATATATATATTTTTTCCTTTTTCTTTTTTCGTGCCTGTGTATGTGTATGCTTCTTTGTGTGGTTTTGTCTGTGTAGGTTTGTTTTTACCATTTGTCCTAGGGTTCTGACTATCCGTTTTTTTGGTTTTTTTGTTTGTTTTGTTTTCTTTACTTTCTGTTGTTTTTTGATGGTTGTTTTGTTTTTCTTCCTTCCTTTTCTTGTGAGCTGTGTGGCTGGCAGGGTCTTGGTGCTCCAGCCAGGTGTTGGGCTGAGCCTACAAGGTGGGAGGGACGAGTCCAGGACATTGGACCACCAGGAACCTCATGGCCCCATGTAATATCAATCGGCGAGAGCTCTCCCAGAGATCTTAGTCTCAACACTAAGACCCAGCTCCATCCAACGGCCAGCAAGCTCCAGTATGAAGCCCCATGCCAGACAACTAGCAAGACAGGAACACAATCCCACCCATTAGCAGAGAAGCTGCCTAAAATCATAATAAGTTCACAGACACTCCAAAACACACCACTGGATGCGACCCTGCCCACCAGAAGGACAAGATACAGAACCACCCACCAGAACACAGGCACCAGTCCCCTCCACCAGGAAGCCTACACAAGCAACTGACCCAACATCACCCACTGGGGGCAGGCACCAAAGACAACGGGAACTATGAACGAGCAGCCTGTGAAAAGGAGACCCCACACATAGTAAGTAAAACAAAATGAGAAAAGACAGAAATGCAGCAGATAAAGGAGCAAGGTAAAAACGAACCACACCAAACAAATGAAGGGGAAATAGGCAGGCTACCTGAGAAAGAATTCAGAGTAATGATAGTAAAGATGATCCAAAATCTTGGAAATAGAATGGAGAAAATACAAGAAACGTTTAACAAGGAACTAGAAGAACTAAAGAGCAAACAAACAATGATGAACAACACAATAAATGAAATTAAAAATTCTCTAGGAGGAATCAATAGCAGAATAACTGAGGCAGAAGAATGGATAAGTGACTTGTAAGATAAAGTAGTGGAAATAACTGCCACAGAGCAGAATAAAGAAAAAAGAATGAAAAGAACTGAGGACAGCCTCAGAGACATCTGGGACAACATTAAACGCACCAACATTCGAATTATAGGGGTTCCAGAAGAAGAAGAGCAAAAGAAAGGGTCTGAGAAAATTTTGAAGAGATTATAGTTGAAAACTTCCCTAACATGGGAAAGGAAATAGTCAAGTCCGGGAAGTTCAGAGAGTCTCATACAGGATAAATACAAGGGGAAACATTCCAAGACACATATTAATCAAACTATCAAAAATTAAATACAAAGAAAACATATTAAAAGCAGCAAGGGAAAAGCAACAAATAACATACAAGGGAAGCCCCATAAGGTTAACAACTGATATTTCAGCAGAAACTCTGCAAGCCAGAAGGGAGTGGCAGGACATATTTAAAGTGATGAAGGAGAAAAATCTGCAATGAAGATTACTCTACCCAGCAAGGATCTCATTCAGATTTGATGGAGAAATTAAAACCTTTACAGACAAGCAAAAGCTGAGAGAGTTCAGCACCATAAAACCAGCTTTACAACAAATGCTAAAGGAACTTCTCTAGGCAGGAAACACAAGAGAAGGGAAAGACCTACAATAATGAACCCAAAACAATTAAGAAAATGGTAATAGGAACATACATATCGATAATTGCCTTAAGTGTAAATGGATTAAATGCTCCAACCTAAAGACACAGATGGGCTGAATGGATAAACAAACAAGACCCATATATATGCTGTCTACAAGAGACCCACTTCAGACCTAGGAACGCATACAGACTGAAAGTGATGGGATGGAAAAAGATATCCCATGCAAATGGCAATGAAAAGAAAGCTGGAGTAGCAATACTCATGTCAGACAAAATAGACTTTAAAATAAAGACTATAACAAGAGACAAAGAAGGACACTACATAATGACCAAGGGAATCAATCCAGGAAGAAGATATAACAACTGTAAATATTTATGCACCCAACATAGGAGCACTTCAATACATAAGGCAAATGCTAAGAGCCATAAAAAGGGAAATCGACAGTAACACAATCATAGTAGGGGACTTTAACCCCCCACTTTCACCAATGGACAGATCATCCAAAATGAAAATAAATAAGGAAACACAAGCTTTTAATTACACATTGAACAAGATGGACTTAATTGATATTTATAGGACATTCCATCCAAAAACAACAGAATACACTTTCTTCTCAAGTGCTCATGGAACATTCTCCAGGATAGATCATATCTTGGGTCACAAATCAAGCCTTGGTAAATTTAAGAAAATTGAAATCATATCAAGTATCTTTTCTGACCACAACACTATGAGACTAGATATCAATTACAGGAAAAAAACTGTAAAAAAATACAAACACACGGAGGCTAAACAATATGCTACTCAGTAACCAAGAGATCACTGAAGAAATCAAAGAGGAAATCAGAAAATACCTAGAAACAAATGACACTGGAAACACGATGATCCAAAACCCATGGGATGCAGCAAAAGCAGTTCTAAGAAGGAAGTTTATAGCAATACAGTCCTACCTCAAGAAACAAGAAAAATCTCAAATAAACAACCTAACCTTACACCTAAAGCAATTAGAGGAAGAAGAACAAAAAACGCCTCAAAGTTAGCAGTAGGAAAGAAATCATAAAGATCTGATGAGAAATAAATGAAAAAGAAAGGAAGGAAGCAATAGCATAGACCAATAAAACTAAAAGCTGGTTCTTTGAGAAGATAAACAAAATTGATAAACCATTAGCCAGACACATCAGGAAAAAAAGGAAGACTCAGATCAACAGAATTAGAAATGAAAAAGGAGAAGTGAGAACTGACACTGGAGAAATACAAAGGATCATGAGAGATTACTACAAGCAACTCTATGCCAATAAAATGAACAAGCATGAAGAAATAGACAAATTCTTGGAAAGGTACAATTTTCCAAGACTGAACCAGGAAGAAATAGAAAACATGAACAGAACAATCACAAGCACTGAAATTGAAACTGTGATTAAAAATCTTCCAACAAACAAAAGCCCAGGACCAGATGGCTTCACAGGTGAATTCTATCAAACTTTTAGAGAAAAGCTAACACCTATGCTTCTCAAACTCTTCCAAAATACAGAAGAGGGAGGAACACTCCCAAACTCATTCTACGAGGCCACCATCACCCTGATACCAAAACCAGACAAAGAAGTCAAAAAAAAAAAAGACAACTACAGGCCAATATCATTGATGAACATAGATGCAAAAATCCTCAACAAAATACCAGCAAAAAAAATCCAGCAGCACATTAAAAGGATCATACACCACGATGAAGTGTGGTTTATCCCAGGAATTCAAGGATTCTTCAATATATGCAAATCAATCAATGTGATACACCATATTAACAAACTGAAGGATAAAAACCATATAATCTCAATAGATGCAGAAAAATTTTTTGAAAAAATTCCACGCCTATTTATGATAAAAACTCTCCAGAAAGTAGGAGTAGAGTGAACTTACCTGAACATAATAAAGGCCATATATGACAAATCCACAGCCAACATCATTCTCATTGGTGAAAAACTGAAAGCATTTCCTCTAAGATCAGGAACAAGACAAGGTTGCCCACTCTCACCACTATTATTCAACATAGTTTTCGAAGTTTTAACCATGGCAATCAGAGAAGAAAAGGAATCCAATAAAGGATTCCAATAAAAGGAATCCAAATCAGAAAAGAAGTAAAACTGTCACTGTTTGCAGATGACATGATACTACACATAGAGATTCCTAAAGATGCTACCAGAAAACTACTAGAGCTAATCAATGAATTTGGTAAAGTAGCAGCATACAAAATTAATGCACAGAAATCTCTTGCATTCCTATACACTAATGATGAAAAATGTGAAAGTGAAATTAAGAAAACACTCCTATTTACCATTGCATCAAAAAGAATAAAATACCTAAGAATAAACCTACCTAAGGAGACAAAAGACCTGTATTCAGAAAATTATAAGACACTGATAAAAGAAATTAAAGATGATACAAACAGATGGAGAGATATACCATGTTCTTGGATTGGAAGAATCAATATTGTGAAAATGACTCTACTACACAAAGCAATCTACAGATTCAATGTAATCCTTATCAAACTACCAATGGCATTTTTCCAGAAGTAGAACACAAAATCTTAAAATTTGTATGGAGACACAAAAGACCCCGAGTAGCCAAAGCAATCTTGAGGGAAAAACACGGAGCAGGAGGAATCAGACTCCCTGACTTCAGACTATACTACAAAGCTACAGTAATCAAGACAATATGGTACTGGCACAAAAACAAGTATAGATCAATGGAACAAGATAGAAAGCCCATAGGTAAGCCCACGCACATATGATCACCTTATCTTTGACAAAGGAGGCAAGAATATACAATGGAGAAAAGACAGCCTCTTCAATAAGTGGTGCTGGGAAAACTGGACAGCTACATGTAAAAGAATGAAACTAGAACACTTCCTAACACCATACACAAAAATAAACTCAAAATGGATTAAAGACTTAAATGTAAGGCCAGACACGATAAAACTGTTAGAGGAAAACATAGGCAGAACACTCTATGACATAAATCACAGCAAGATCCTTTTTGACACGCATCCTAGAGAAATGGAAATAAAAACAAAAATAAACAAATGGGACCTAATGAAACATAAAGCTTTTCCACAACAAAGGAAACCTTAAACAAGATGGTAAGACAACCCTCAGAATGGGAGAAACTGTTTGCAAATGAAGCAACTAACAAAGGATTAATCTCCAAAATATACAAGCAGGTCATGCAGCTCAATATCAAAAAAACAAAGGACCCAATCCAAAAGTGGGCAGAAGACCTAAATAGACATTTCTCCAAAGAAGATATAGAGATGGCCAACAAACACCTGAAAGGATGTTCAACATCACTAATCATTAGAGAAATGCAAATCAAGACTGCAGTGAGGTATCACCTCACACTGGTCAGAATGGCCATCATCAAAAAATCTAGAAACAATAGATGCTGGAGAGGATGTGGAGAAAAGGGAACCTTCTTGCACTCTTGGTGGGAATGTAAATTGATACAGCCACTATGGAGGTTCCTTAAAAAACTAAAAAGAGAACTACCATACGACCCAGCAATCCCACTACTGGGCATATACCCAGAGAAAACCATAATTCAAAAAGACACATGCACCCCAATGTTCATTGCAGCACTATTTACAATAGCCAGGTCATGGAAGCAACCTAAGTGCCCATCGACAGATGAATGGATAAAGAAGAAGTGGTACACATATACAGTGGAATATTACTCAACCATAAAAAGGAACGAAATTGGGTCATTTGTAGAGATGTGGATGCATCTAGAGGGTGTCATACAGAGTGAAATAAGTCAGAAAGATAAAAACAAATATTGTACATTAATGCATATATGTGGAACCTAGAAAAATTGTGCAGATGAACCAGTTTGCAGGGCAGAAATAGAGACACAGACGTAGAGAACAAACGTATGGACACCAAGGGGGGAAAGTGGCCAGGGGTGGGGGGCACGGCAGTGGTTGTGTGATGAATTGGGAGATTGTGATTGACATATATGCACTAATATGTATAAAATGGATAACTAATAACCTGCTGTATAAAACAATAAATAAAATTAAATGAAAAAAATAAAGTCATGTACCCCAGTGTTCATTGCAGCACTATTTACAGTAGCCAGGACATGGAAGCAACCTGAGGATCCATTGACAGATGAATGGATAAAGAAGATGTGGCACATATATACAACGGAATATTACTTGACCATAAAAAGAAATAAAATTGAGTTATTTGTAGTGAGGTGGATGGACCTAGAGTCTGTCATACAAAGTGAAGTAAGTCAGAAAGAGAAAAACAAATACTGTATGCTAACACATATATATGGAATCTGAAAAAAACGAATGGTTTTGATGAACCTAGGGGAAGGACAGGAATAAAGATGCTGATGTACAGAATGGACTTGAGGACATGGGGATTGGGAAGGGTAAGCTGGGACAAAGTGAAAGAGGAGCATTGACATATATACACTACCAGATGTAAAATAGATAGCTAGTGGGAAGCAGCTGCACAGCACAGGAAGATCAGCTCGGTGCTTTGTGTGGGATAGGGAGGGTGGGAGGGAGGCACAAGAGGGAAGAGATATAGGGATATATGTATGCATATAACTGATTCACTTTGTTATACAGCAGAAACTAACACAACCTTGTAAAGCAATTATACTCCAATAAAGATGTTAAAAGAATAATAATAATAAAAGCAACAAAACAAAACACCCAGAGACATTGTTTATCCAGTGCTCTCCATATTGCCATATCTAATGGATCTTTTTCAGGTTTTTAAAAAAATTAACTTCTATGTGATGACTATTAAATTATCTGCTTCAGCCATGGTGAACAATTGTAGTTTCTCAAATGCACTGTTCTGTTTTCTCCATATATCTTCTTTAATTTCATCCACCAAAATTTAGCTCATGCTAATATCCCTCTGGTAGGGTTTCCTGAACCTCATTCTCATTCAAACATGTCTCACAGGTGTTCCCATAGCACGTTTGACTTACCTACTATTAAATTTAATTCATTGTGTTGACTTCTTGGACTCTTTTGGTAAAACAACCTTTGGCTATTTTTTTCTGACTCCTGATTCAGGTTTCATTCATCCATTCATTCAATAAATGTCTTCTCTTTGCAGGCATTGTGCTACGCAATGTGTGTACAATCATTTGTAACACACTTCTTAAATTCCTCACTCTTCTCTAATCCACATATTGGTTTGAGGGTAATAAGAAATTTATTTTCATTTTTGGTCTTATTTCCTTAAAAATATAGCAAATTCTTAATTTTTTTTGTTTCACATAATTAAGGGCAATGCAATGTGAAAGTAATTGACAAATATAAGCTACTATGTACCATGCTTTTTGAAATGCATTGAAAAAACATTTATCTGGTTTGTGTTCTAATGGAAGTTAATAAATGATACCGACTAGATTTTCAGGAATTTTTTTTTGTCTTTGACAGACACAAACAATAAATGTTATATGAAGAATGCTTTAAACATATTTTCATATCTGGATAAACATAGTTTTAATAGTACAGCTGCCCCCCAAACCCATGTTGTGCCTCAAATGACTTCATTTGTGCGAGAAATTTGAGTGAAAAATATGCTTACCTTATTTTATATTATTTTTCATCATAGTGAATATTAAAAAATGTGGACTTACATTTATCATAGAAAATAATTTTGAGCCTCATATATTTTGCAGTTCTAGAATGTAATTTCTAAACTTTTGATATTTTAAGATTCATTCTTGAGAGTATTTTAATCAAGTGATAGCAGTAAAGATCGATAAAACCATAAAATGGTTTTAACTATAGCTAAAATTATTCTCTAATTGGAAGACTAATGAAAATATGCTGATGTCTTCGTATTACTTATCATTTCAACTACACAAGGCTATTTGCATTGAACGTGGGAGAGCAGAATCATCTTCAAATCACCCTCTTAAATTTACTGCATGGAAATACTTATAGGAGACAAAATACCATAGTACTGTCCAACTAGTATTTTATATTACAGGATATTAGAAATGCATTCCTTTTTTTCTCCTGGCCTATTAGTAGTATACATGTTTTGCTGTAATTGTATTGGTTTTGTTTTACATTTTATCTATCTGTTGTTTACTTAGAACTGTATGTTCTAGGGTATAGTCAGAGCCACCTTTCATATTTCATACCTTCTGGGATGCATCATTTAATTCTTCTTTAAGGTATCACTCAGTTCTACATCTTGTTATAGCTATATTCATAAGTGGCAAATACCTGTTTTGAACATTTTGTCTGGGGACAGATTTTCCAGTTACTGTTTTTAGCTATAGTTAGATAAAACTATGTAGCAATATTTTAAGGGCAGATAATGACTATAATATTGATGATATTAATGGAAATTAAATATGTTTTTGTAAAATAAATGATATTGTAATTTGTTCATTATATTCTTCATTCTTCCTAATACTTGGATTTCTGATGCAATAATAAGAATAGAGAATGGAATAATAAGTCAGAAACATCACTGAAGTCCAGAGCTTCCCTACTCTAAATTACCTCTGCAAATGCACAATCAAATCCCTAAATCTTTTGTGCTAAGTTTAGGGCCTCATTTATATCTATCACTGAGGAATTTTATTTCTCAATTGAATCTAGATAATCTTCCCCCAAAAGCGATGACATTTCCATGGCTTTACTAAAAAATGCTAAGTGCATTTTTGTGTACTTTTCCAAAATATCTGAAAAACCCATTGGCATATATTCATTTAGAAGACCTTACCGTACATTTAACAACCTCTGAAACTTCAGATTGTGAAGTTTAAAAGTAAGTGGCTCTTGTTAGATAATTCATTTCCCATCAACATCACAACACATAGTTTCCATCCCCTAGAAGAGTTACCGAGGAATTTAATTGCGATTTTCTAGACTTGAATAATTTGAGATTGCTTGTGTTGTGGCAATATGATTACATATATAGAGTAGATCCTGAGGATGGTGTGTCATATTTATTTTATTCTCAATACCAAGTAATGTAAATATTTTAAATAGAATGCTCAGTTAATCTTTTTCTACTAATCTGTCATAGTAAACTCTTTCTCAGTCTCTAAAAACATTACATACATATGTAGGTGGATATGTACACACACATGTGATGTATAAGCATATATGATATATGTTAAGGATAAAGAGTTTATGAAATTATAAATTAAAAACTTTAAGCTTCTCTATCATACCTCACTACAAGGATCCTTAGCTCCCTTCCTAAAAGATATTATTAATATTTTTATTAAAATTAGCTTTTTATCATTCCCAAGTTATTGAACATATGGGTTAGGTTTTGCTTTTAAAATCAATACAAAATTAAATAACATTATAATTAGTTCTTGTCATAGTTTTTGAAGAGGGATTTGGGATAGTTTCCCAGCACCCCCCCCCAAAAAAAAATAATTGGTAAGTCAGCCAGTTTCTTCAGTTTAAATTTCCCTGTACATGGAAAAATTGGCCTCCAAAATTGTTGAACTTATTTAGATGCTCACGAGTAGTTTTGTTTGTTTGTTTTGTTTTGTTTTTTATTGGAGTATAGTTGCTTTACAATGTTGTGTTAGTTTCTGCTGTACAGCAAAGTGAATCAGCTATACGTATACACATATGCCCTCCTTTTTGGATTTCCTTCCCATTTAGGTCACCATAGAGCACTGAGTAGAGTTCCTTGTGCTATACAGTAGGTTCTCATTAGTTATCTATTTTATACATAGTAGTGTATATATGTCAATCCCAATCTCCCAATTCATCCCACCCCCTGTTCCCGCCTTGGTGTCCATATGTTTGTTCTCTACATCTGTGTCTCTATTGCTGCTTTGCAAATAGGTTCATCTGTACCATTTTTCTAGATTCCACATATATACGTTAATATATGGTATTTGTTTTTCTCTTTCTGACTTATTTCACTTTGTATGACAGTCTCTAGGTCCGTCCATCTCTCTGCAAATGGCACAATTTTGTTCCTTCTTATGGCTGAGTAATATTCCATTGTATATATGTACCATATCTTCTTTATCCATTCCTCTGTTGATGGACATTTAGGTTGCTTCCATGTCCTGGCTATTGTAACTAGTGCTGTAATAAACTTTGGGATGCATGTATCTTTTCAAATTATGGTTTTCTCCAGATATGTGCCCACGAGTGGGATTGCTGGGTCATATGGTAGTTCTATTTTTAGTTTTTTAAGGAACCTCTATACTGTTCTCCATAGTGGCTGTATCAATTTACATTCTCAACAACAGTGTAAGAGGATCCCCTTTTCTGCACACCCTCTCCAGCATTTATTGCTTGTCGGTTTTTCGATGATGGCCATTCTGACTGGTGTGAGGTGATACCTCACTGTAGTTTTTATTTGCATTTCTCTAGTAATTAGTGATATTCAGCATCTTCTCATGTGGTTTTAACTGTTTCCACATCTGTACCAAATTGTAATTTTACTTAATTTTATAAATTTTACCTATCTTACAGTTGAAAAATGTTTTTTACATTTCACTATTAAACATCCTTTTATATTTTTAGCCATTTGTATTTCTTTTAACTGCCTGATCATAAACCTTTCACATTTTTTCTATTTTATATCTTGTCTTACACACACACACACACACACACACACTGCTTACATTTGATATTACTTGGAATTTTAGAACAAATCTAAATAATAGTGTTGTTATTCAGGGCTCTTTAGTTTTTCTAAATTTTCATGGAATTTTTCTAGTGTCTTTTCATTAAGCATGATGCTTTCCTTGATTTTATAGATATAGATAAATAAAGACAATTATTTTTAAAAATTAAGACTGCAGGACTTATTTATCTACTAGCTACAAGTCTGTACCCTTAAACAACATAAAGAAGTCCCGGGATCTAATGCAGAGCATAGTGGTTATAGTCAATGATATTGTATTACAAACTTCAAAGTTGCTAAGAGACTAGCTTTTAATTGTCCCCACCAGAAAAAAGAAATGGTAATTATGTGACATAATAGAGGTGTGAGCTAATGCCATGGTGGCGATAATGTTGCAGTACCTAAATGTGTCAAGTCAACACGTTGTATACCTTAAATTTATACAATGTTTTGTGTCAATTATATCTCAGTTAAAAAAATCAAGACTGAATATTATTTTTGTTTGTTTTTAATGCCACATGGTAATCATAAACATAAATTTTTACTCTGATATACTTAAAATATAAATGTATATATATACACATACATACATATATAATTGGCAATTTTGAACCACCCTTGTATTCTTGTCCTGTCATTATTCATTCATACTACGTGTACTTAGTGTGTGCCTAAAACATGGCAGGCATTTTCTCAGAAGCTAGAGATTCAGAGCTAAACAAAACATGTAAAATCCTTGCCCTAAAGGTATATAGTTATTTTAATGTATCAGTATTTCCTCTTTTCTAACACTTGATTTCTTACCTGGGTATTGATATTAATAAATTATACTGATTTGAATTTTGTTGTCAATATTATTCTGACATCAAAACAATATTTTAAGCATTACCTTAATTACTGCTCTGGAAAATTTTAAATTACATTGGAATTAACTTCTTGGTTTGAAATTATTATGAAATCATCTTGACCTTTTAATTTTTAGTGAGGTATTTTATCAATATTTTAAAATTAATTTTCATGCAGTGATTGGCTTGTATAGATTTTCCATCTCCTCTGGGGTTAATTTTGGTAATCGATGTTATTTACTTAATCCTGATTTTCAAAGAATTTTGTGCAAATTATTCTAAAGAATTTTGATATATGTCTTTTAATTTCCTATCTTTTTTCCTTTCCTCATTTCTAATTTTGCTATCATAGCATTTTATCCTTTTTCATATATTAATCTAGTAGCATTATAATATCATTAAGAAATATATAAACTAACTAGTTTAGGATTTTGAATAATATTATTGATTTAATCCTTTAAAATTATTCTTTTTTCCATGGATATATTTTTTTAATTTAACATGGAAAATGTAACAATTTTAAAATATTATTTCTTATTTAGGGATATATGAGTCAAAGGGCATGAATTGTTTTTTACTGGAAATAGCTTTAGTGTTATCTATTTTTAAAACATGTGTATCCTTAATCATGATTGTGTCTATACTATGCAGTGCTGATTTGGGTTTCATCTTTAAGAGTTGTATGACAGTGTTTTCTTTGTAATTTAAAAATATTTTGAGATAATTTCAGGGGTTTTTTCCCCCTTAATTTTAAATATTACACCATTGTGGTCAGAAAATATGGCTCTTTCTTTTTTACTTTCTTAAATGAATTGTGATTTTCCTTGTGGTCTAACATATGCTCAATTTTAATACTTGCCTTATCATCACATAAAGTTTTGTGTTACCAGGTTATAGAGAATAATATATGGCTATAGCAGATACTAGTAGTCCCCTGCCCATATCTCTCAGACCCTACAGTTTTCAGTGTGTGCCTTTGAACTTTCAGCTGCCAGTATCTGTATCTCTCTGCCACAAAGCTTTTTCTGAACTTTTAAAAGGCTGTTTTGGGGCTTCCCTGGTGGCGCAGTGGTTGAGAGTCTGCCTGCCGACGCAGGGGACGCGGGTTCGTGCCCCGGTCCGCGAAGATCCCACATGCCGCGGAGCGGCTGGGCCCGTGAGCCATGGCCGCTGAGCCTGCGCATCCGGAGCCTGTGCCCCGCAACGGGAGAGGCCACAAAAGGGAGGGCCCTCCGCCCGGAAAAAAAAAAAAAAAAAGGCTGTTCTGTTCCCATGCAGCAGGCCAGAAGTTCTGGTGAGTTAATACGTGCCCTGCAACCCTCAACCCATGTCTGCTGTGATATGGTATATAAATACCCTAGTTGCCTCCCCACTTGTGTACGAAAATGTGGTCATATTTTATACTATTTCTTAGAGTTTTTCCATGTGATTAATCTGTGGCAGATAGTTTAATTATGCACATTCTATTGGATGCTTTCCTTTAACTAGATAGCTTCTCTGTCCCTACTTGTGTCCCTAGTCTTCCCTAATGAACACATTTCAGTAGGATTCTTATCTTAAGACCTGCTTCTGGGAGAATTCAAAAGAAGACAATACCAATCTTATTAATACATTTTTCCTGATGGGTTACATGGTTAACTGCTCAAAAAGATTGTGTGACTTCTTCATTAGGTATTCATGGTGGTTTAAAGTCGGTTTCTCATTCATTGTTTCCCTTAATTTTGTTCTTGCAGTCTGTGTTTCATATTTTGGACATTTGGTTTTTCACTATATAAATATTAATCACAAAGTTTTATTATCAATGTGGACAGTGCTCTTTATCATTATCACATGCCCATCTTTTGCTTCTTTAAGAAGTCTCCATTGTCTAGGATTAATATCATGGCACAACAACTCGGTTCATACTTTCACTTTTAAGTCATTTTAGATACACCTATTAGATGCAGTATATATTTGCTACTGTTATTTTATCTGCTTAGTCTTTTACTTCTAATATGTACCGTATCCTGTTTCTACTTATTGATATACAAATACTTGGTCTTAATTCTTTCATTTTACTTTATGTTATTTTATATTCAGTGCTTCCTTTGTTTTCTCTTGTCTGCTGTGGGAATTGTGTGAGTGTGGGCTTCTTTGTTCTAGTGTTTAGCTTTATAACCTTAGATGACAATATGATGAATTCTGAACGGAAAGAACCTCTATTCTTCAGGTTGCCAAAGGGTGAAAGACCTTCCTTGAAGAGAGATTAATATGTGCCCTTGCTCAGGAGGCGAATATTGTTCTAGAGAGAATGAGAGTAGGTATAGCCTTAATGAAACACTGGCCCTTTCTCTGTTATTGTCCCTGAGTGGGGAAAAGAATTACTTAAAAGGAAAGCACCGTAGTGTGGTCCTTGTAGTTCAGGCATTTAAATTCTTCATGATTTGAAGTACCTTAAGATATGAAATATCCTAGTTTTCCAACCCTTTAAAACAGTGCATTAAATTAGTTCAAATTCAAGTGAATCTCTTCCAGTTTTAAAAAATCTGCTAAAGCTTTCCTTTTTGATGATTCTTGCTTTCACTTTGGGATGGGGGTGTGGAGCATTAATAATCATTGGCATGATGTTTGTAAAGTCATTTGTGAGTACTTTTCCAGATAATTATTTTTTTAATTAAAAAAATATCTTTATTGGAGTATAATTGCTTTACAATGTTGTGTTAGTTTCTGCTGTACAACAAAGTCAATCAGCTATATGTATACATATATCCCCATATCCCCTCCCTCTTGAGCCTCCCTCCCACCCTCCCTATCCCACCCCTCTAGGTCCAGATAATTATAATAAAAATGATATAATGATATCTAATACATAGAATTTACTATGTAACACTGGTCCATATTTTTTATGTGTAGTAATTCATTTAATCCTCATGAGTTAAATTTGGATTACATTGCATACAACTATGAGTTGTATATTAATACCACTACAGATTTACATCTGAAAAAATTGGTTAGCAGGAGGCTATGTATCCTGTCCAGGGGTTCACATGCCTTGAATAGTATAGCCATGAGTTGAATTCATAATTCATGATACTTGGTTTCTGAACTCTTAACCACTCTTAACCGTGACAATACACATTCTCAGACAGGAGTCATCTTTTAAGAATATATACCTGGAAGGGTAAGAAATTTCACTCTAGTCTTCCTACTTGTTACACCTAAAACCTGGATAAGACAAATGAAAGCAAACAGCAGAAGACTATGAAAGGGAGAGAAAAGAAGTCAGACCCAGCTAGGGACACTGGGATTCCAGGAAAGACTCAGAGTTGAGTCTTTTAGGGTTCTTTTTTTCATCTCCTATATATCCCCAACCTGAGTGCCAGAGAAATTCTCAACCCAGAAATGCCAACAGGTGTTGAAAAAGACCCAAAGAACAATGGAAAAAATCAGATTAAGTCTGCTCTCTTTGGTCAGGAGACTGCGAGGGCAGTGTTTCTCAATCAGGGATGATTTTGTTCCCCAGGGTATGTTTGGCAATGTCTGGAGACATTTGTGGTGGTCACTTCCAGGGTTCGAGAGTTCTACTGGGTTGATGGAAAGAATCAATAAGCAGTCTATAACAGGAATAGAAAATGGTTTTATTCAAGCCAAGCTGAAGACTGTAGCCCCGATACAGCCTCTAAGATAGATAGCTCTGAGTAACTGTTCTAGAGAAGCATGATTTTCAGCACGGTTTTATATCTTGTCAGAACAAAGAACATCAAACATGAAAATTATCTGGCCCCAAATATGAATAGTGCCGAGGTTGAGAAATCCTGCTCTAAGTGGTCCAATCAAGGATCAGTAAACTATGGCTCTGCTCGCCAAATCCAGCCTACTCTGTTTTTGTTAATAATATTTCATTGGAACTTTGCTTGTGTATGATACATATGATGTATGTGTGAGTGTGTGTGTGGGAGGTGGGGGTGGGAGAGGCACTTGTTATGGACACTGTTAATAGGGATTGTTTTTGTTCAGAGTAACAAAGAAAAGGATTAGCTTTTAAGCAGAATCTTCCTGAAATATACAGAGGCTGAAAAGAAGGCCAAGCCTATACTCTTATTTTTTGCTTCACAGTTTCCCTGAGATCTGGTGGTGTTGTTTCCCTGATCAGCATACTCTGGGGGAAAGATATTCTGCTATAGGCCTTGCATATTCTGTTACACTTCTCTACTCAGCTGTTTCTCTTTGCATTTGCAGATGTACTAATAAAGTAAGCAAGAAATAGCAACAGACTATCTCTATAAGTGAATATTACCAAGGAAACTATTCTGTTGGCAGGAAAATGAATTTATATTTAAAAGTTATTATTTTCAGTGGAATTTATTACTTCCTCATCATGCCTTCACTGTAATTTCTACATAAAATAATATTTTAATAATATTTAACATAAGTATGAACTAGGTAACACACTGCAAATTCCTCAGTAAAGGATATTTGCACAGTTTTATAGTTATTCTTCTTCAAGATACATATTGATTACAAAGGAGAAAATAGGAAATTTACTGTGGAGAAACCTTACAGACACCACCTTAACCAAGTGATGATAAACGTCAATGTCATCAGTAATAAGACATATTGATATTATGAATCCCTTGATATGATGCACTGAGAAGAACTCACCGTCACTTCTGTGGTATTCTTGGCAAAAAATGTATAACTGAAATTCATTATGAGGAAACATCACACAAGCCCAAATTGAGGAACATTCAGCAAAATAACTGGTCAAAACTCTTTAAACCTGTCAAGGTCATGACACTTCCCCAGGTTGGAAGGCATGACAACTAAATGCAGTGTGCCCTTCTGAATTGAATCCTGGAATAGTAAAAGGACATTATTGTGATAATTGGTAATATTAGATTAAGTTTTGTAGATTAGCTAGTAGTGTTCTATCAGCGATAATTTCCTGGTTCTGATGTACTATGATTATATAATATGATAATTTGGGGGGGGAGCTGTATAAAGATAAAGGAACTGTGTACTATTTTTGTAATGTCTTTTGGTTATATATATTGCTTTTTGCTCCACCAAGCCTAACACAAATTAGCAGCTCTAGGAAAGCTTGAATTAATAAATATACATGCATTGGTTTAATGTTAAATTTTATTTGTCTGTACTTTCTTTTAACTGTTTGTTTCCTGATACTAGATCTTACTTTCATCTCCAAAGAAGCCAATTATTTTCTCTTTTTATGTAGAAACCTGAAAAATTCCAGTACTTAACTGTGTCCACATTTATTTTCAAAGATTAATGAAACCCCAAGTCTTCTACTACAAGACATTGCGCTAAGAGCCTCTCTAGGACAATAAGGAAATCACTGATGGTACAGATAACACCAGCAGAATTTTAAGGGCCTGATTTGAAGTGTTAGCATATAATTCATATTTAGCATTGGATTCGTGAACCTATGTTAATAACTGAAATATACATGTATAAATTTTTTAATCTTTTAATTTAAAAAATTTTTTTGTTGTTTTCTTTCATTTGTATTGAACCTTTTGACTTATAGCACTCAGACCAGCCATTATGAACACTTCTTTAAAGCTGTCACAGTGTTTGATATTCACACATCTCCTCTCACTTAAAAGGTACTTATAGTAGATGTATAAGATAGAAGTAATTCCACAAGCCTCACATGAAAACCTCTGCTTGTATGCATTCCATATGTTTAACAGTTAAAAAGAATAAAATTTATTTTGTTTTTATAATCTTGATAAATATCATGACTATTGTAAAGATATTTGGTGGCGCCATTGTTTCAAGGCTCTAGGTTGAAACAAATGAATTGTAACTTGGTCATCCTTTGGATTAAAACAAAAAATAAATCTAATAATCTTGTTATTTGGGAGCAGCTAAATCTATTGCTATATGAGCATTGATATCTGTTACTCCGTATTTAAATAGAAATTAACTTAAAGTTGAAATGTAGTATTTTATTGTCAAGATAAGAACAAAACTTGGCATCACCTCCCTGGAATCAATAAGTCTTACATAGCTAGATTTATTATACTAAAAAAGATGTTAATAAGGCTAAAATATTATAAGTGAATGGGCTCCCACTCCAGAATTGCTTTAAAATGAAAGGAAGCTTAGGAAAGTTAATTATATTAGAGTCGTAGTGAAGAGTGAGCTTGAACATCTCATTGTAGTTAAAATAATGGATTTGGTCTGCTGACATATAAAAATTCTTAAGTGAAATAAGCTAAGCTGCATCAGAAGAAATCGCCTCATAGTCCAGTATAGCTATCTGCAATAAGGTACACATAGAGTACTAGGCAACCCACTTTAAAGATTGTCATCCTGCAGGTGATCGACGTCTGTAGTGGAAATTGATTTCAATATTATGCTCTTGGGTTATCCATTTGTAATCTGCAATGAGAATTTTAAATATTGATTTTGCTCTAATTAAAATAACTTCTAACATAAAATTGAAAGCTATTTTCTTAAATTTAAGTATAGTTGACTTAAAACATTATATTAGTTTCAGGGTGCAACGTAATGATTTGATATTTTTATAGATTACACACCATACAGTTATTGTAAAATATTGATTATATTCCATGGGTACATTACACTCTGTACGTTCCACTCTGTGACTTATTTATTTTATAACTGGTAAATTGCACCCCTTATTCCCCTTCAACTATTTTGCCCCTCTCCGCCCCCTCCCTTCTGGCAACCACTAGTTTGTTCTCTGTATCTGTGAGTCTGTTTCCCTTTTGTTATATTTATTTGTTTGTTTTGTTTTTTACATTCCATATATAAGTGAAAACATACAGTATTTATCTTTACCTGTCAGACTTATTTCACTAAGCATAATACCCTCCAGGCCCATCCATGTTGTTGCAAATGGCAAGGTTTCATTCTTTTTTATGGCTGAGTAATGTTCCGTTGTGTATGTATGCACACACACAGATACACACCGTATCTTCTTCATCCATTCATCTGTTGATGGACACTTAGATTGCTGCCATATTTTTACTGTTGTAGATAATGCTGCTGCGAACATTGGTGTGCATATATCTTTTCAAATTAGTGGTGTTGTTTTCTCCAGGTAAATACCCAGGAATGGAATTGCTGGATCATATGGTAGTTCTGTTTTTAAATTTTTTGTAGAACCTCCATACTGTTCTCCATAGTGGCTGTACCAGTTTACATTCCCACCAACAGTGTGTTAAGGTTCCCTTTTTTTCACCTCCTTGGTAACACTTGTTATTTTTTGTCTTTTTGATGATAACCATTCTGACAGGTGTGAGGTGATATCTTATTGTGATTTTGATTTGTGTTTACCTGATGAGTAGTGATGTTGAGCATCTTTTCATATGCCTGTTAGCCATCTGTATGTCTTCTTTGGAAAAATGCCTATTCAGGTCCTCTAGCCATTTCTTAATTGGATTATCTGGGGTTTTTTGGTATTGAGTTGCATGAGATTTTTTTTTTAATGTATTTTGGAAATTAACCCCTTATCTGACATATCATTTGCATATATCTTCTCTCATTCAGTAGGTTGCTTTTCATTTTGTTGATGATTTCTATATCACTGGGCAAAAACTTTTTAGTTTGATTTGATCCCATTTGTTTATCTTTGCTTTTTTCCCCTTGCTTGAGGAGACATATCCAAAAAAAATCTCTCTCAGACCCATGTCAAAGAGTACTGCTTATGTTTTCTTCTAGAAGTTTTATGGTTTCAGGTCTTACATTTAAGTCTTGAATCCTTGTTTTTTTTAATTATTTTATTTTTGGCTGCATTGGGTCTTCGTTGCTGCATGCATGCTTTCTCTAGTTGCGGTGAGTGGGGGCTACTCTTTGTTGTGGTGCACAGGCTTCTCATTGCAGTGGCTTCTCTTGTTGCAGAGCACGAGCACTAGGTGTGCAGGCTTCAGTAGTTGTGGCACGCAGGCTCAGTAGTTGTGGCTTGCGGGCTCTAGAGCACAGGCTCAGTAGTTGTGGTGCACGGGCTTAGTTGCTCTGAGGCATGTGGGATCTTCCAGGACCAGGGCTTGAACACGTGTCCCCTACATTGAAAGGTGGATTCTTAACCACTGCGCCACCAGTGAATTCCCTTTTTGAGTTTTTTTTTTATATGGTGTGAGGGAATGTTCTAATCTCATTGTTTTATATGTAGCTGTCCAGTTTTCCCAACAGCACTTATTGAAGAGACTGTCTTTTCTCTATTGTATATTCTTGCCTCCCTTGTCATAGATTAATTGACCACATGTATGGGTTTATTTCTGGGCTGTCTATTCTATTCCTTTGATCTTTGTGTTTGTTTTTGTGCCAGTACCATGCTATTTTGATTACTATAGCTCTGAAGTATAGTTTGAAGTCACGGGACATGATACCTACAGCTTTCTCAAAATCACTTTGACTATTCAGAGTAAAAAATAAATCTATTTAAATCAAGCAAACTTGTAAATAATTAGATTGATTTATATGAAATCCCGGTTCCTATTAAAATGTGACATACATAGTCTTTGAGTAAGACATTTGTCTAATGGTTCTTCAAATGATTTCTCAGATTCAAGGCTTTCTTCTTACATTTTATGATAGTATGTCAAAGTTTTCAAGTTTAATATTGTAATTCTATAAATTTCCCCCGCTACAATAATGTAGTACACAATTTTGTTGTTATTGTTCTTGTTGTTTCTGTTGTTTTCTACTCAACATATCCTATGTTATTCTAAAGAACAAACAGAGGAAATGATTATATGGAACATTCAAATCCACACACATCAGGTATTAAGTTACATATAAGCAGACAAAATACTCCATTTTAAAAGTTAAGAAATATTAGAAAACATATATATAATCTTAAAAATGAATTCTGTGTCCTGTAAGAAAGAATGGGAAAAATGTACAATGTGGCAGTTAACCAAAGAAAGTTGGTGTTGTTACTCTTATATCAGACAAAATAGATTTAAGGAAGGAAATTATTATTAGGGGGAAAAAAAGACTTATTTAAATATAATAAGAGGCAGAATCCAAGAGGAAGATAAAAACATCCTAACCTTCTATTTAGATAATAATGTAGCCTCAATTTACAAGA
Source organism: Monodon monoceros (assembly GCF_005190385.1). Taxonomy (NCBI): domain Eukaryota; kingdom Metazoa; phylum Chordata; class Mammalia; order Artiodactyla; family Monodontidae; genus Monodon; species Monodon monoceros. Next base: position 23,821,675 of record NW_021703779.1, on the reverse strand, counting down.
CAAGTGATAGAACTAAAAGGAAATAGGAATAACCACAGTGTGAGAGTTTAACTCACCTATCTCTGAAAAAAAAAGGAAAACAAGGGGAGGGACTTCCCTGATGGTACAGTGGTGAAGAATCCGCCTGCCAACGCAGGAGACACGGGTTCGATCCCTGGTCCAGGAAGATCCCACATGCCGCAGAGCAACTAAGCCCATCTGCCACAACTGCTGAGCCTGCATGCCAGAACTACTGAAGCCCACACACCTAGAGCCCATGGTCCGCAACAAGAGAAGCCACCATAATGAGAAGCTTGCACATTGCAACAAAGAGTAGCCCCCGCTTGCCGCAACTAGAGAAAGCCTGCATGCAGCAACGAAGACCCATCGCAGCCAAGAATAAATAAATAAATATTTTTTAAAAAAGGAAAGAAAAACAAGGGGGAAAAAATCACAAGGAAGAAGAATATTTAAGCAAAAGTGTCCTAATTGACATATAGAAGAATAGACTCAACAACTGCAGAATACATATTCTCTTCAAGTACACATGAAAAGATGTACACAATTTGATCAGATACTGAGTCATTAGGCAAAATTTGACAAAATTCATGTAACTAATACACAGTATATTCCATATCCAGAGTGGAATTAAGCTACAAATTAGCTACAAATTTAGTTACTCTCAAAATGTTTTCAGATCAATTATTCTTCATATTTTGCATATATGGTGAGTTTTGGTTTAGATTTACTGTAGAAATATATATATATCTGAATCACTTTGCTGTACACTTGAAACTAACAAAACTTTGTACATCAACTATACTTCAATTTAAAAAAAAAGAAAAATCCAAACTGACCCAAGGAAAAAAAGATAATTAGAGATTCTGGGTGACTTTGTCTTCTTCCAGGGAATATTTGCTTTTGTTTCTGAGAGGTGGGGGCAGGTCATCTCATAGCTATCAGATATGCAATTTAAAATGCCTAATATGTCCAAAGAAGAAAATACAAAATTAAGAATTTAGTGGAGAACTGGAAGTTTAAACAATTATGTATTTGAAGTTCTGTTATTAGGCATCCAAATATTTAAGTTTGTAGTATATCTGTTAAATGGATCCTTTAATCGTAATGAAACATCCCTTTTTATCTCTAGTTATACTCCTTTTCTTAAATTTTATTTTGTCTAGCATTAATGTACCTATTCCAGTTTTCTTATGCTTACTTTTGTTTGCTGTATCTTTTTTCACACTGTTATTTTACACCTAGCCGTTTCTTTATAAGTTGTGTCTCACATAAACAGCATGTAATTGAGATTTAGTTGTTGTTGTTGTTGTTTTTATCTAGTCTGACAGTCTCCACTTTTAACTGGAATGTTTAGATCTTTTAAAATTTAGTTATTATGAATGCAGTTTGTTTAAAAGTTGATCATCTTGCCCTTCATTTTCTGTTTTCCAATCTCTTTATTTCTCTGTTCCTGCTTTTGTGCCTACATTTGTGTTTTTTAAACATTTTTTATTATTCAAATTAAGTTATTCTATTGCATTTTTATCTGAGGCTTTTAAAAAACACTTCCACACATTCTTTCATGTGCTTTCCTGTTAATAGATGAGATTTATGGCTCTTCCTAGTATTCTGGATCAACCTCATGACTCTTTTTAATTGACAGATTGCGGCACTTCTGATGCTGCATAAATTCCTAGGCTGAGGCTCCAAACAACTGCCATTACCAAGTGCCGCCAATGGAGGGCGCCATCTTGGCCCACCTCCCAGTATTCTTTCCTCGTATTTCATTGGTTCTCAGTTCTTGTCACGTGTCACTTCCCTTTGGCCAGTAGAACTTCTGGTAGCTTGGTGAATCACAGGCCCTTAAGAGACAAATTATCTCAGATTCGTTTATGTGGATGTGTCTTATTTCAGTCTCAGTTTGGAAGGATAATTTTGCTGAGTATAGAATTCTGCCTTGACGGTTTTATTTGTTCTTTCGCCCTGGTTGTAGTTTTCTGTGGACACTATTGAGAAGGCAGCCATCTTCTCAAAGCCCATGAAGACATCTCCCCACTGAATGCTGCTTGGTTTCTAACAAGACGTTAGTCATCATTTAAATCATTGTTCCCTTCTTGGCAATATGGCCTTATTTCTCTGACAATATTGGTGGAAATACATTTGATCACTTCATATTTTCATAATCTTCATATTTCATGTATATGACTAATATATAGTATGGTAAAATATTTCAACAAATTTATAGCTATTTTTTAATCAAAATTATTTAAGTTCTATAGGTAAACAGATTAATTTATATAAATAAACTGATTTCCCTGGCAGGAACAACAAAACAAAGCAAAAAAGAAAAGCTAGCATAAAAATAACAAAAACCAAAAATATTAAATTTTCTTTTTTTCTTATTAAAATATTTGTTTGAATAATTCGTATACAGGTTAAAGTAATTTAGGCATATTTCCAAGCAAAATCTCCAAATATTAAAGCTTTTTTTGTTATAATTGGTGATCTGATGGTAATGTTGACCTGGATGAAAAATTATATAAGAACAGCCAAATCTGTTAATAAAGAAAATGAAGTGACACTTGTATTACCTATGGCAAAAAGGTTTATATCTGCACTAATTATATAATATCCAATAACATTCAGTTTTTGCAAAGCATTTTATATACAGTAATTTATATAAAATAGTTCAAATCATAATGCAGTAACACAATTTATAGAACAAGAGTGAAAGTAAAGTGAAAATATGCATATATACATATGCTTAATATGTAATAATTCTGGTATTTCAAATAATAATGAAATGATAGCCTATTTAAACAAGTAGTATTTGTAAAAAACATCAAAGAATAAATATAAAAAAGTATAAAAGACCGATAAGTATATTAAATATATATAATATATATTAATATAATATATTAATAAATATAATATTAATATTATAAACTAAGTAAGATAATTTTTATATTTTTACCCTAGTATTAGATTATGAAGGATTTTAAAATGTTACACCCATCTTGGAAAGAAATTTGACACTGTTCCACAAATTTATTTTGCATTACCTTGCACAGTAATTCTGTTTCTAGAACTGTATTTGACACAGCTACTTAAACGTCCGTGGGGGAGGGGCGGGTTCTGGGGTTCCTGCTCCCTGCCTGCCCCAGCTGGGGCTGTCCTTGTCAGACTCCCCTCCGGCTTTAGAAATTGACCTCAGATGGGCAGCTAGAGTGGCGGGAGTGGTGGTGGGGGTCCCAGACCCAGGGAGAGGAGGTGACCTGTCCAAGAGAAGGCCTGCTAAGCTGGGACCTCTGAGTTTCCCCCCAGGTTCAGGATGGGACCAGGAGGGCCTTAATTTACTTCTGGTTGTGCCATGCTCCTCTATTCATTTGCAAAAAGCAAATGTTCCATGTGGGGCCCAGGCTGCCTGTTGTGAGGCCCTCTCTGAGCTGCAGTGTAGCAAACTCCACACCCTCAAGTAAACAACAACAGACAAAAAAGTATGGAAACATAACAGGAAAAACAGTTATGAAATAAATTACAATGTGTCTATACTGTGAATACTATACAGCTGTTATAGTCAGTCTGGTAAATCTGTATACACTTACAGAAAACATCTCCAATACACATTGCCAATAAAAAAGTTAAATTGTAGACTTTCAGAGAAGTACACAAATATATAAATGTATTATTTATATAAATGTGTATATATGTTTGCATTTGCTAATATACATGTTTGATGGATAATCATGGTTTCTTTCTGCAAAGGGATATGCATTTGTAGTTTTTGGAAGTTTTACATTGAATACATGCCATATTTGTAATTAATAATATAAAAGTGAAATAAATAGTCACATGATGGCATATTGCTAAAAGTTACTTTGAAATGTCTATGACCCTGCTTTATGTCTCTAGACAATTGCCTTTTTGGGTAATTTCATGTTGATGGATTTGTATAATATGTGGTCTGATTTGTCTCACTTCCTTTACTTGGCATAATGTTTTTGAGGTTCATCCATGTGCTAGCATGCATGAGAAAGTAGTTTCTTTTCATTGCTGAGTCAGAATTCCTTTGTATGGTTATATCACTTATTGTTTACCCATTTATGAGTTGATGGAGATTACAATTCTTTCCATATTTTGGCTATTATGAGTAAAGTGGCTATGAACATTTTTGTGGAAGTCTTTGTATGGACATAAGCTTTCAGTTCTCTTGCGTAAATACCTAGAAGTAGTGGGGTTGGATCACATGGTATGGTATGGTTAATTTTGAAAGAAACTGCCTATGTGTTTTTCAAAGTTGCTGTACCATTTTGAGTCCCACCATCAGTGTATGAAGTTCCAGTTTTTCCACATTCTCGTCAACTTTTGGTTTTGTGACACTTTTAAAATTTAGCCATTATAGAAGGTGGGAATTGGTATCTGATTGTGGATTTTATTTGTATTTCCCTGAGGACCAAGGATGTTGGGAATTTGTTCATGTGCTAATTGGATATTCATTAGTGAAGTATTTACTAAAGACAATTGTGCATATATTTAAAGTTGTCATATAGTTAAATTTTATATATTTAATGAAATTGTGCATATATTTAAAGTTGTGTATATATTTCAAGTTTATGTATTTGATGAAATACAGTTTATTTTGTTTATTTTTGGTATAGTGTCTAAGAATTTTTTTTCTATGGTAAGGATTGAAAGATTTTTTTTTCGATATGTTTTACAGTTTGTACTTTTATATTAAGTTCCAAGATCTATTTCAGGTTTATTTGTGTAGTGTGGAATTCATGTCCAAATACATTTTTCCATATGATTATTCAGTTGCGACAGTATTTATTGAAACGACTCGTCTTTATTCCATTAGATTAGCTTGACAACCTTGTCAAAAATTAATTGGCCAGGGCTTCCCTGCTGGCACAGTGGTTGAGAGTCTGCCTGCCGATGCAGGGGACACGGGTTCCTTCCCCGGTCCGGGAAGATCCCACATGCCGCGGAGTGGCTGGGCCCGTGAGCCATGGCCACTGAGCCTGCGCATCCGGAGCCTGTGCTCTGCAACAGGAGAGGCCACAACAGTGAGAGGCCCGCGTACCGCAAAAAAAAAAAAAAAAAAAATTAATTGGCCATATTTCTAGACTTTCTATTTTATTCCATTCTCTCCTTATGCTAATACTATACTCTCTTGAATATTGGACCTTTGTAGGAAGTCCTGAAATCAGGTATTAAAGATCCTTCAACTAGTTGTTGTTGTTGTTCTTAATAGATCCTTTATATTTCCATATTAATCTTAGAATAGTCTTGTAAATTTTTACATGAAAAGCCTGCTGACATTTTTATTGAGGGTGAATCTGTGGATCAATTTGGAAAGGAATGATATCTTAACACTTAAAGTTTTCCAATCCGAGAAAATTAGGGTATCACAATTCTTTATATCTTCTTTTGTTTTTCTTGGCAATGTATGTAGTTTTCACTCACAGGTTTTGCATATATTTTGCTAATGTTTCTCTAGTTATTTCATGTTTCTTGATGCTATTGTACATGATAATATTTTAATTTGGTTTTTGATGGTTATTTGCTGATAGACAGATGTGCAATTGATTTTTTTGTGTACTGATCTTGTGTACCACAAACTTGATAAATTCACTTACTGTTCTGTTTACTTTTTTGTACATTCCTTCAGGTTTTCTATATACATGGTAATTCCATTTCTGAAAAAAAAACAATTATAAGTAATCTTTTCCTATCTGTGTATATTTTCTTTTCTTTTTTTATCTTATTAAGCTAGCTAGGACTTGCATTTCAAGTTTGACTAGAAATGATAAGAACCAATACCCTTGCCTTGTTTCCAAACCTGTGGAAAATCATTCAGGTTTTACTTTATTTATTTCTGTGTGTATGTGCATAAAGGTTTTTATTTTCTTAGGATACATTGCCAGAATTACTGGGTTAAAGGATATGCCTTTCTTTAAATTGAGATATAGTTGATTTACAATATTATATTAGTTTCAGGTATACAATATAGTGAATCCAAATTTTTATAGATTATACTCCATTTATAGTTGTTATAAAGTACTGGCTACATTCCCTGTGCTGTACAATATATCATTGTAGTGTACTTATTTTACACATAGCAGTTTGTACCTCTTAATCCCTTACTACTATTTTGCCCCTCCCCTGCCACTGGTAACCACTAGTTTGGTTCTATGTCTATGATTCTGTTTCTTTATACTACTGAATATAAACTAGTTATATTCACTAGTTTGTTTTATTTTTTTAAATTCCACATGTAAGTGATAACAAACAGTATTTGTCTTTCTCTGCCTGACTTATTTCACTAAGCATTATACCCTCCAGGTCCATCCGTGTTGTTGCAAATAGTAAAATTTCATTCTTTTTTATGGCTGAGTAGTATTCCATCATATATATGGGTAGATAAAGAGATATATGCCACATCTTCTTTATCCATTCTTCTGTTGATGGATGCTTAGGTTGCTTCTATGTTTTGGCTATTGTAAATAATGCTGCTCTGAACATCGGGGTATGGGTAGCTTTTCAAATTAGTGTTTCAGTTTTCTTTGGATATATACCCAGGACTGGAATTGCTGGATCATACGGTAGCTCTATTTTTAGTTTTCTGAGGAAGCTCCACTGTTTTCCACAGTGGCTCCACCAATTTACATTCCCCCCAACAGTGTACAGGGGCTTCCTTTTCTCCACATCCTCACCAACATTTGTTATTTCTTGTCTTTTGTAGCCATTCTGAAAGGTGTGAAGCACTATCTCGTTGTGGTTTTGATACGCATTTCTATGGTTAGCAGTGTTCAGCATCGTTTCATGTGCATGTTTTGGCCATCTGTATGTCCTCTTTGGAAAAATGTCTATTCAGGTCTTCTGCCCATTTTCCAATCGGGATTTTTTTCTTTTCTTTTTTTTTTTTTTGGCGTTGAGTTGTATGGGCTGTTTATATATGTTGGATATTAGCCCCTTATTGGTCATATCATTTGCAAATGTTTTCTCCCATTCAGTAGGTTGTCTTTTCGTTTTGTCAATGGTTTCCTTTACTGTGCAAAAGCTTTTAAATTTAATTAGGTCCCATTTGTTTATTTTTGATTTTACTTCCTTTACTTTAGGAGATGGTTCCAAAAAAATATTGCTGTGATTTATTTCAAAGAGTGTTCTGCCTATGTTTTCCTCTAGGAGATTTATAATATTTGATCTTATATTTAGGTCTTTAATCCATTTTCAGTTTATTTTTGTATATGGTGTTAGAGAATGTTCTACTTTCATTCCTTTACATGTAGCTGTCCACTTTTCCAAGCACCACTTATTGGAGAGACTGTCGTTTTTTCCATTGAATATTCTTGCCTCCTTTGTCATAGATTAATTAACCATAAGTGCATGGTGTATTTTTAATTTTTTTTGGTATGGAACAATTTATGAATATTAGCTACTTAAGAAAACCATGCATGAGTCACTACATGCAAAACATGGGCACAAAGTGAGAAACTCATCAATCCAAAAAAACACCACGAAAATAATATCATACCACCACCACCACCCCCTGCCACTTGCCCCCTTGGTGTCCATACGTTTGTTCTCTACATCTGCGTCTCTATTTCTGCCCTGCAAACTGGTTCATCTCTACCATTTTTCTAGGTTCCACATATATGCATTAGTATACAATATTTGTTATTCTCTTTCTGACTTATTTCATTCTGTATAACAGTCTCTAGATCCATCCACGTCTCTACAAATGACCCAATTTCATTCCTTTTTATGGCTGAGTAATATTGCATTGTAAATATGTACCACATCTTCTTTATCCATTCATCTCTCGATGGGCATTTGGGTTGCTTCTATGACCTGGCTATTGTAAACAGTGCTGCAATGAACATTGGGATGCATGTGTCTTTTTGAGTTATGGTTTTCTCTGGGTATATGCCCAATAGTGGGATTGCTGGGTCATATGGTAATTCTATTTTTAGTTTTTTAAGGAACCACCATACTGTTCTCCATAGTGGCTGTATCAATTTACATTCCCACCAACAGTGCAAGAGGGTTCCCTTTTCTCCACACCCTCTCCAGCATTTGTTGTTTGTAGATTTTCTGATGATGCTCATTCTAACTGGTGTGAGGTGACACCTCACTGTAGTTTTTATTTGCATTTCTCTAATAATTAGTGATGTTGAGCAGCTTTTCATGTGCTTCTTGGCCATCTGTATGTCTTCTTTGGAGAAATGTCTGTTTAGGTCTTCTGCCCATTTTTGGATTGGGCTGTTTGTTTTTTTAATACTGAGCTGCATGAGCTGTTTATATATTTTGGAGATTAATCCTTTGTCTATTGATTCATTTGCAAATATTTTCTCCCATTCAGAGGGTTGTCTTTTTGTCTTATTTATGGTTTCCTTTGCTGTGCAAAAGCTTTTAAGTTTCATTAGGTCCCATTTTTTTGTTTTTATTTCCATTACTCTAGGAGGTGGATCAAAAAAGATCTTGCTGTGATTTATGTCATAGAGTGTTCTTCCTATGTTTTCCTCTAAGAGTTTTAGAGTGTCCAGTCTTATATTTGGGTCTCTAATCCATTTTGAGTTTAGTTTTGTGTACGGTGTTAGGGAGTGTTCTAGTTTCATTCTTTTACATGTAGCTGTCCAGTTTTCCCAGCACGACTTATTGAAGAGACTGTCTTTTCTCCATTGTATATCCTTCCTCCTTTGTCATAGATTTATATGACCATAGGTGCGTGGGTTTATCTCTGGGCTTTCTATCTTGTTCCATTGATCTATATTTCTGTTTTTGTGCCAGTACCATATTGTCTTGATTACTGTAGTTTTGTAGTATAGTCTGAAGTCAGGGAGTCTGATTCCTCCAGCTCCGTTTTTTTCCCTCAAGACTGCTTTGGCTATTCGGGGTCTTTTGTGTCTCCATACAAATTTTAAGATTTTTTGATCTAGTTCTGTAAAAAATGCCATTGGTAATTTGATAGGGATTGCATTGAATCTGTAGATTGCTTTGGTTAGTATAGTCATTTTCACAATATTGAGCCTTCCAATCCAAGAACATGTTATATCTCTCCATCTGTTGGTATCCTCTTTAATTCCTTTCATCAGTTTCTGATAATTTTCTGCATACAGGTCTTTTGTCTCCCTAGGTAGGTTTATTCCTAGGTATTTTATTCTTTTTGTTACAATGGTAAATGGGAGTGTCCTTAATTTCTCTTTCAGATTTTTCATCATTAGTGTATAGGAATGCAAGAGATTTCTGTGCATTAATTTTGTATCCTGCAACTTTACCAAATTCATAGATTAGCTCTAGTAGTTTTCTGGTGGCATCTTTATGATTCTCTATGTAGAGTATCATGTCATCTGCAAACAGTGACAATTGTACTTCTTCTTTTCCTATTTGTATTCCTTTTATTTCTTTTCTTCTCTGATTGCCATGACCAGGACTTGCAAAACTATGTTGAATAATAGTGGTGAGAGTGGACATCCTTGTCTTGTTCCTGATCTTAGAGGAAATGCTTTCAGTTTTTCACCATTGAGAATGATGTTTGCTGTGGGTTTGTCATATATGGCCTTTATTATGTTGAGTTAGGTTCCCTCTATACCCACTTTCTGGAGAGTTTTTATCATAAATAGGTGTTGAATTTTGTCAAAAGCTGTTGCTGCATCTATTGAGATGATCATATGGTTTTTATTCTTCAATTTGTTAATATGATGTATCACATTGATTGATTTGCGTATATTGAAGAATCATTGCATCCCTGGGATGAATCCCACTTGGTCATGGTGTATGATCCTTTTAATGTGTTGCTGGATTCTGTTTGCTAGTATTTGGTTGAGGATTTTTGCATCTATATTCATCAGTGATATTGGTCTGTAATTTTCTTTTTTTGTAGTATCTTTGTCTGGTTTTGGTATCAGGATGATGGTGGCTTCATTGAATGAGTTTGTGAGTGTTCCTTCCTCTGCAATTTTTTGGAAGAGTTTGAGAAGGATGGGTGTTAGCTCTTCTCTAAATGTTTGGTAGAATTCACCTGTGAAGCCATCTGGTCCTGGACTTCTGTTTGTTGGAAGATTTTAAATCACAGTTTCAATTTCGTTATTTGTGATTGGTCTGTTCATATTTTCCATTTCTTCCTGGTTCAGTCTTGGAAGGTTATACCTTTCTAAGAATTTGTCCATTTCTTCCAGGTTGTCCATTTTATTGGCATAGAGTTGCTTGTAGTAGACCCTTATGATGCTTTGTATTCTGTGGTGTCTGTTGTAACTGCTCCTTTTTGATTTCTAATTTTATTGATTTGAGTCCTCTCCCTCTTTTTCTTGATGAGTTTGGCTAATGATTTATCAATTTTGTTTATTGTTCCTATTACCATTTTCCTAATCGTTTTGGGTTTGTTTTTGTAGGTCCTTTTCTTCTCTTTTGTTTCCCACTTAGAGAAGTTCCTTAAGCATTTTTTGTAGGGCTGCTTTGGTGGTGCTGAATTCTCTTAGCTTTTGCTTGTCTATAAAGCTTTTGATTTCTCCATCGAATCTGAATGAGATCCTTGCTGGTTAGAGTAATCTTGGTTGTAGGTTCTTCCCTTTCATCACTTTAAATATGTCATGCCACTCCTTTCTGGCTTGTAGAGTTTCTGCTGAAAAATCAGCTGTTAACTTTATGGGAGTTCCCTTGTATGTTATTTGTCATTTTTCCCTTGCTGCTTTCAATAATTTTTCTTTGTCTTTAATTTTTGCCAATTTGATTACTATGTGTCTCAGCATGTTTCTCCTTGGGTTTATCCTGTATGGGACTCTCTGTGCTTCCTGGACTTGGGTGGCTATTTCCTTTCCCATGTTAGGGAAGTTTTCGACTCTAATCTCTTCAAATATTTTCTCGGGTCCTTTCTCTCTCTCTTCTCCTTCTGGGACCCCTATAATGCGAATGTTGTTGCATTTAATGTTGTCCCAGAGGTCTCTTAGGCTGTCTTCATTTCTTTTCATTCTTTTTTCTTTATGCTGTTCCGCAGCAGTGAATTCCACCATTCTGTCTTCCATGTCACTTATCTGTTCTTCTGCCTCAATTGTTCTGCTATTGATTCCTTCTAGTGTAGTTTTCATTTCAGTTATTGTATTGTTCATTTCTGTTTGTTTGTTCTTTAATTCTTCTAGGTCTTTGTTATACATTCTTGCATCTTCTCGATCTTTGCCTCCATTCTTTTTCCGAGGTCCTGGATCATCTTCACTATCATTATTCTGATTTCTTTTTCTGGAAGGTTGCCTATCTTTACTTCATGTAGTTGTTTTTCTGGGGTTTTTTCTTGTTCCTTCATCTGGTACATAGCCCTCTACCTTTTTATCTTGTCTCTCTTTCTGTGAATGTGGTTTTTGTTCCACAGGCTACAGGATTGTAGTTCTTCTTGCTTCTGCTGTCTGCTCCCTGTGGATGAGGCTATCTAAGAGGCTTGTGCAAGTTTCCTGATGGGAGGGACTGGTGGTGGGTAGAGCTGACTGTTTCTCTGGTGGGCAGAGCTCATTAAAACTTTAATCTGCTTGAGTGTTCATCGGTGGGGCTGGGTTCCCTCCCTGTTGGTTGTTTGGCCTGAGGCAACCCAACACTGGAGCCTACCTGGGCTCTTTGGTGGGGCTAATGACAGACTATGAGAGGGCTCACGCCAAGGAGTACTTCCCAGAACTTCTGCTGCCAGTGTCCTTGTCCCCATGGTGAAGCAGCGCCAGCCCCCTGCCTCTGCAGGAGACCCTCCAACTCTAGCAGGTAGGTCTGGTTCAGTCTCCCCTGGAGTCACTGCTCCTTCCCCTGGGTCCTGAAGCACACACTACTTTGTGTGTGCCCTGGAAGAGTGGAGTCTCTGTTTCCCTCAGTCCTGTCGAAGTCCTGCAACCAATTCCCAGTAGGCTTCAAAGTCTGATTCTCTAGGAATTCCTCCTCCCGTTGCTGGACCCCCAGGTTGGGAAACCTGACGTGGGGCTCAGAACCTTCACTCCAGTGGGTGGACTTCTGTGGTATAAGTGTTCTCCAGGTTGTGAGTCACCCACCAACAGTTATGGAATTTGATTTTATTGTGATTGCACCCCTCCTACCATCTCACTGTGGCTTCTCCTTTGTCTTTGGATGTAGGGTATCTTTTCTGGTGAGTTCTAGTGTCTTCCTGTCAATGATTGTTCAGCAGTTAGTTGTGATTCCGGTGCTCTCTCAAGAGGGAGTGAGAGCACATGCTTCTACTCTGCCATCTTGAACCAATCTCCCTGCATGGTGTATTTTTAGGCTCTCTGTTCCTGTTCCATTGATCTATGTGTCTGTTTTTGTGTCAGTACTGTACTGTTTTGGTTAGTGTAGCTTTGTAGTAGAGTCAAATACCAATGACAGTTTCCACAAGCTAGAACAAATAATTTTAAAATTTGTATGGAAACACTCTTTTACTTTATTATGCTAACTGTAGATTTTTTATTGATTCACTTAAGATGAGGAAATTCCTTTCTGTTGCTAGTTTGTCAAATTTTATCAAACTGCCTACTTAATGGTTGATGATTTTAGATGAATGTAAATTATCCCTCAACAGCAGATTTAAACAGGAAGGTCACCGTAAATACTTACTGGGCCTGTTCTTTAGGTAGTTAAAAACCACAGAATATTGACTATTTTGTCATATTTATCTAATGTGTCTTCCATCCCTGCCCATTTGTATATGTGCACATACCTAAAATAGGAAAACACACAAGTGTCCACTCTAAGTTATTGTTACAACTAAATGATATGTTGTTTAGGAAAGTATTTTATAAACTTTGAGGAATCATGGAATCATTAAATTATTCTTTCTATTCAGAAATTTATATATTTATGTATATCTGATATTTCTGAACATAGTTAAGATTTTGATTTTATTGTTAGTCTTAGTATTTATGCAAGTTGATAGCAATTTGGGAATAAAAAAACTTTAGTTGTCAAAAAATGATTTGCACAATGTTACTGAAACATTATCAGTAGAAATAAACAGGTCTTGGAATAGGAACAGATCAAGGGGGAGAACAAATGCCATTATATAGTATCCAAAAGTGATATCTGAGCTCAGAAGCAAAACATTATTTCCTTCAGAGGCTTCAACAATAATACATTTTATCCCCTCTAAATTTTACTTGTCTCTAATAGTTAGCAATATTTCCCGGACATTCATCCTAGATTGTTGCTAAGCAATGACTACAAGCTTGTATCTTCTCAGTTTACCATTTGCTACACAGAATTCCTTGCATAATTTTTTGCCAAAATATTGCTTTTTGTTCTAACAATTAATGAAGTATGCTTATCTCATGTAGAATTTAATATATTTTTTTCTTTAAAATACAGTCTTTAGGGTGACAGAATTAAATTTGCTGGGTCATTGAATCTTATATGATTTGTTCAAATTATAATCACTTTTTCAGTACACATACACTCACACACACACACACACACACACACACATACACACACACAACTGAACAGGATCTATAAAAGAAAAGCAGACCATATCACTTCTATAACATATGGTTCACCTGTTTTGATTCAGCTCATTTCCCTGGAAGAGATGCCTACTGGGAACTGGATCTTTTCTACTTGTTTTGAATGCGCTAAAAGACCAATTATGAACACTAGTACAGCATTTTATAATCTTATTTGTAGTTTCATTTTCTGTTTTATAAACTTGTTATAGTTTATTTTTCTATGAATCAGCTAAACCATCCAGACTTGTTGGAGTAGTGGTAATGATACCTGCAGTCACAGTACAAGAGTCCAAACCTTGGATTGAGGCTTAATGAGTCCTTAAGCAAATAATTAAATTTCTGCACACCCCAACTAACTTCATTGGCAAAGTGAAGATAATGATTATTTCCTCATCATCCTGAGAAAATATACAAATATATGCAGTCCTCCAAAACAATTTGTTGTTATATCATCAGCCAAAATAGTATGATCAATTCAAAGTCTCCTTCCTAGAACAAGGAAACATCCTTTCACCTTTCCCCCTTCTTTAAATATTTCTAACAGTATTTTTTCTGTGCTGCTCTCAAGTCTTATATAGTCATAACTATTTCATGATAAGAAAATATTTCACTTCCCTCTGTGTCTATTTAGGTTTTTTTTACTAAGTAGGACCTGAAGTACATATTTTAAAAAGTTATCCTTCTGTAGATGTTGTTATCATGCTTTCTTTGCCTCAGAGATCAAGTCACTGTGTTTCTATCTTTGTTATTTGTCCAATGAAAGTCTTTAAGACCTAAAACGAATTTAGAATTTTAGGGGTAGAAAATTTATTTTGGTATATTCAGATTTTTACCATTTTGTCTTCTGTTGCTCAAATATCTAAAATATGATAAACAATCAGTCATATTTATGTTTTTACTATATTTATCTTTTAAGTTACTCAAAATTATATTTTGGTATCTTATGTTAAGAGTGGATAGTATTTTTTTCCAGTAGTTAATTATTTGTCCCAGCATTATTTAATAAGTAATATTTTTAACCAACTGACCTGGAAGTTTTACATGTATATCTTAAAATTTTATATATACTAGAGTTTAGTTCTAGGCTAATTCACTTTATTAATTTATTTACCTGCCATTTCCATACTTTTATTTGTATTAGATAATAATTTTAGTATCTGTTAGCCGAGGTTCCTTGCAGTCTCAATTTCCAAAGTTCTGTTATGTTTGCTTTGCCCTTTATTCTTTCTCATTCATTTTGGATTCATTTGGGTTAATGACAAAGTAATCTTACTGGGACCAAATTGCACACTTTTCAAAAGAGATATTTGTAGAGCAAATTGGGCAGCAGGAGTAGGAAAGGAAGAGTGAATCACCACTTTTTGGAAAAATTCTGTTCCTCAGTACTTGGCCTTCTTCCATTGGGGAAAAAAATGTACAACTTAAACAATACAGGTTTTTTTCCTCAAAAACATGAGTGACTGAAATATAACAATCTAAGTATAATACTACCTTTACTTAGATCATTATAATTGTATTCCTTTAAGTGTTTTTTAGGAATAAGGGCAAAGAATTAAACTATGGTCTTGTTTCTGGCAGTTAAATTGTAGCTCATAACAGTTTAACCATTCTGAGACTGGTGCATATAGATTTCTGGCTATGTAAGAGTCATATTTTTATATTCAGCCAAGAAACACTGACACTCATTAAAATGAAAAGAAATCAGTGAGTGATATTTCCCTTCAAGTGTTCACATAAATGTTACCTTTTCTCTCTTTTAGTGAGACAATTATTCACTCAATTAATATTCAGTGAGTAAGGCAGTATTAATGGGGAAGAAAAGAAAAATGATAAATCAAGAGAGGATTCTGCTTAAAGAATACTTTACATTTTAAGATACCTGCATAAATACTTTAATGCACACTAGAATGTGGTGAATGTCACTGGGTATGATGGAACTTTAAAGGAGGGAGAAATTACTGTCATATACAGCAATCTGGTATGACTTCATAGTTGACTTGGTATCTGAGCTACACCTTGACAGCTGGTTTAGATTTGGGGTTGATGAGATGGCATCACTGGAAAAGTTGAGATAAAGCCACTGAGGTGCAGAGACTCAGTATATGTTCAGGGAAAA
This sequence comes from Monodon monoceros, assembly GCF_005190385.1. Taxonomy (NCBI): domain Eukaryota; kingdom Metazoa; phylum Chordata; class Mammalia; order Artiodactyla; family Monodontidae; genus Monodon; species Monodon monoceros. The sequence continues at coordinate 23,806,114 of NW_021703779.1, read as the reverse complement.
CTAGGTAATTTATTTTGGCTGGAACATAAGTGTGTGAGAAAAAACAGTGAGAGAGAATTTTGGGAAGACAATTGGAAACCAGATGGCAGAATATCTTGAATGCCGGCTATTGTATTGTAGATTTTATTTTGTTGGTAATTTGTGGCTTACAAAGTATTTTTTTTTTAAAGGCATTGGTATGAGCAATGCTATGCTTTACAAAGGTTACAAAATAGATTATCTAGATAAGCACTTAAGCTGTTTTTTGTTTTTTTTACTTAGCTGGGTAGCATGTGGTATCTCAGTTCCCCGACCTGGGATCAAACTCATGTCCTCTGTATTGGAAGTGCAGCGTCTTAACCACTGGACCACCAGGGAAATCCCTAGGCTGGGTATTTGTAGTACCAATGAGAGTCTTAAGATTCTAAAATCCTTTATCACCAGGTTCAGAAAGATTTAGATAATGTTATCTTACTTAAGCAATGATCAAGAAAGTTCATCCACTAAGCTATTTCTACTTTTGTGCTGTAATGTTTGATGTCAAATTAATTTTTTTTCTTGTCTTACCTTTATTTAAAGTAAGATTTTAATATTTTTTAAAGTAGTTAACTGAAGTATATAATTCATTCCTTCTAAATTTCTAGAATAACAAGTGTAATATGAAATATTAAAGATTTTTAGTGCATTACAATAATTATAAAATATCATTTGAACATAAATTTGTGTTAAATTTGCTTCAAATATAACTTTTTTTCTCAGTATAGTTACAAGTCAGTACACCTTCAAGATACCTCTGCTAATCTCAGATTAAGGAATTGGAAATTCACTACAGGCTAATTTAGTGTTTCATATGAGATTATTTTATTTAATTTTTAAGTAAATCCATACTCATGAAAAACTTCATTTTATTTATCATATGCATTATTTATTGAATTATTGAGTCATGCAATTGATATTAATTCTGATAAATACTAAAAATGTAAGTTAAGTAAACTCAATAACTACCATGAGTGCTCATGCATTAAAAAAATGACTAAAGAAGTAGAAAAATCTCATTGTAACTGCTGGTGGTCCATTAGTGGAAACCAAATCAGTTCTTAGTGACACATAATCCTGTTATATTGCAATAGCTAATGGATAACTTTTATTAAAAGCCAAGTGTCTATAACAACAGCTTAATTATTCATTTTATTTAGGAACTAACATTAATGCTGTATAAAAGCCTGTAGCATAGGAATTTTGGAAACTGACAGCAATCAGGCTTTGTAATTCTTAGGAAGTGAGATTTTCAATTTTAATGTCTATCAGTTTTGCATGTGTGAAGTTGCAGTTGCTATGGTATATTTGACCTTTGGTATCTTTTCAGTTGAGATGCTAACATATGGGAGCTATACAGGACTTGATAATGGATTGGATACAGTAGGTAAAAGAAAAGAGTTAAGATTGACCCCTTAGATTTTGGCTAGTATAACAGAATGGCTTAGTGGCTGCTGTCTTAAGTCAGTTAGGGCTGCTAATCAAAGTACCATAGACTAGGTGGCTTATAAAAAGCAGAAATTTAGTTCTCACAGTTCTGGAGCCTGGAAGTCTGAGATCAAAGTGCTAGCATGATCAGGTTCTGATGAGGGCCCTCATCCAGGTTGCAAACTGCTGCTGTCTTCTTATATCCTCATGTGGCAGAAAAAGGGCAAGAGAGCTCTCTGGGGCCCCTATTATAAAGGCACTAATCCCATTCATGAGGACTCCACCCTCATGATCCAGTTATCTGCCAAAGGCCCCACCTCCATTAGGGTAGGATTTCAGCATGAGTTTTGGGAGGACACAACATTCAGTCCATAACAGCTACTGTTTACAGAGATAGTAGAGTGTATAAGAAAAAACAGGGCTGGGAGATAAAAATCTCAGTTTGGCCTTTTATGTACAATTTTGAAATATTGTTTATCCAACTGGGGAGAAATGGCAAGAGTGCCATTGTATGTTGAGATGTGGAATTCAGAGGTCAAACTGAGACAGCACACCTCAGAGCTCCAGGCATACACAAACAGACATTCGCCATAAACGGTGTTGTTACCATCAACTATCTGGTGTGGCCCAAAGCATCAGATATACAAAGGCACTTATCAGGCAGGATATTTCAAAGGCTCAGAGGTTACATCCCAGGAGCTGGACAAGGGCCAGTCCGTAAGACCGTAGGCAAGTATAGGTTTTGGGCAATCTAGGCCTTGGAGTTAACCTTGACTGCACAGTATATATATATATATATATATATATATATATATATATATATATATATATATATATATATATATATATATATGTATATATATATGTATGTATATATGTATGTATGTATGTATAGAATTTTTGTCCTATATATTTTCTTTGTGATTTTTGTTATATATTAAAATGATTTCCAACTATGTATTTATGTTTCTATTTTATAAAATACTTGTTTCAATTCTAATAACTTTTAGTTGTCTAGCTTTGCCTATAAATGTCTGTAATCACAACTCTTTACACATCTCCTAAGTAGTTATCTTTGAGTACTTTCTGATACTGCTAGGCCTTATTTCTTATTTTTGTCTAGTTAAATTGATTGGAACTTCTGGGAAGACTTTTAGATGACTGGGGAGATAATTTTCTCATTGATTACTTAAAATGAGAAAATAGACTACCCTTCAGCATATGCAACAAATTTAGAGAGAAAACAGAATAAATATTTTTATGAGTTCAATGGTTATTGTGATCAGTTATAAATGAGATTGAAAAATGTGCCAAGTTCTTATGCAGTTGTATTTCAATAATTCAGAAAACAAAAAAAAAGTAATATATTCTAGGGAAAAATTAGAAGGTGCTTCAGAAATGAGAAGAAAAATTAATGCAACATGATAGGCACTGAAATAATAAAAAACAAACAGTAGACAAACTAGAAAACACTAACAAAGACATGGCAATAAAAATTAAGTGCAAGTAATTGATTAATTACACATCTGTGTTTTGCTTTTCCCACTGTCCAGTCACCAATTTTCTTGTGCCTCTTTAAGAAACAACCTCAAATTTCAGTCCAAGTTAAAGCTGACACTTCCCTACACTCCAGGGGAGAAAATATGACTCCATCAATCATTACTCCATCCTCCTGGCCAAAGTGCTTGGTCTAGGGGTGAGTCCCTAATCCCCATTAGGTTCATGTGAGGTCTTTTCTTGACACTGATGAAAAGACAGGTTTTTTCTTTCTGCGTTTGGTAAAGTTGGACAGGATAAGCCAAGAGCAGTGGCTCACAAAGTTACTGCACAGTAAATCCCAAGGGGAATTTTTAAGACACCTGTTACTCAGATGACAACCTGTATCAAGTAAATCAGAATTTCTGGTTTACAAAATCTGTCCTTCAGTTGTATTTACAGACTCCCCAGGGAATTCCAGTTGGCAGTCAGTGTTAAAAAACTGTGGTCCAGAGAATAGTGATTCTCTAACTTTGGTGTGGGTCCGAATCCCTGGTGGCTTTGGTAAAATCCAGATTGTTTGGCCCAACCACACCATCTGAGTTTCCTTTTCATTAGGGGTGGCTGGGTGGGACTGGGAATTTGTCCTTCTCTTAATTGCCTAGGTGATGCTGACCCTGGAAGCAAACTCTGAGAGTCACGGCTCTGCTCTATGAGGATCTGAGTATGAGAGTGAGAAGGATGCTTTGCTTCTGAAGAGAGAAATTTAAAGTTAAAAAAAGGTCAGAAATCTCAGGTAACTGAAATATCACAGGTAGATCTGGGTGGTGGGCCTCATGAGAACTAGGATTTCTTAAAAGATTACAGTTTATGTCACTATTGCTTTTTTTTTTTTTTTTTTTACTTTTTTTTTGTTTTTTTTACTATTGCTTTTTATTGACCACATTCTGAGATGACATTTGGTCAGTATGAATAGTCATGTTGTCCACTGTGTTGTGTGCTCATACTAAAGCTGTACTGAAACTTAGTATTTTCATCTCATTTCAGCTTCACTACATGAGGAAGGTATTCAAATATTTCTAGTCTAACAATAAAGAAACTGAGGGTCAGAATTAAATATTTTGCTTGAGGCCCCTGGGCAAATAAGTCGCAGAACTCAGATGGGAAACTAGAAAAACCCGTGCTTCTGAACACAATGAGGAGGAGGTTTCACATCACATGGAAGCGCCTACCCCATGTCCTTCTGAGTGGGCAAACCTCTTCTATAAGGTAAATCTGAGCCACAGCAGTATGTAGCCACTACTGCTTTGTGGTACCTTCAGGCATGTCTCCACACCTCTTGAGAAAGATGGAAAAATGCACTAAGTGTGCCAGTAATTAGAAGTGTTGGGAGTGGATGTAGTCAGACACACCCTGAATACCTGCATGGCTCTGGATGTTGAAAGCAACAGCTCTGCTCATAGGAGAGTCTGACCCCACATTCCAAAGACCAAAGCCATTCATGCCAAGTATCCTCCTATTCTAAAGTGAAGGGCTCCCTTATCATGCCAAGGGCCTGACCAAAAGTGGTCCTGCATTCATTTGCTTATCTATCAACCCAGAGACATAAAAGAGATGAGGTGGAAAAAGTGGAAAGAATATTGCTAGGGGGTTCTTCATGGCAGCAGTGTTCTCCAGCCTCATGTGAGGGGGAGAAAGTCTGCTTTCCCCTTGTTTCAAGCCAAGTGCAAGAGGCTTCAGAAAGCTTGCCCCCAGTGAAGCCAGCTTGGTAGTAAACTCGTTGCAGATACAGTGAATGACCTTTGAACGTCTACAGAAAACAGGCTCCAAGAGAAAATCCACTAGTCCAAAGATCCCTGCATGAAATTTAGGAAACTTACTTGAATTTTAGGAGATTTTTATTTGAATTATTAAATTTTTCTCTGAGTACAAGCAGAAGGTTACCACTCAAGAAACAGCTGAAGGCAGTCATACATGTGCTGGTTTCTGCATGCACACTTAAGGCTCATAGAATGATGGGACGAAGTAATATTGGCTGCTCTGGAGTCTCCAAAATGTCAGGGGTCAAGACAGGATGCTCTCGTGTCAAAACAGCACACCAAGTGTTATATGGGATTTTGGTTGGTTCTCAAACATTACCATACATCGTAATCACATAGAAGGCTGTTGAAACTCACATGGCTGGACCCCCCCTCCCCCAACCCCTTCTACCCTTAGAATTTCTGATTGAATAGATCTGGAGTTGAGGCTGAGGATTTGCACTTCTGACGAGTGCATAGATTATGTTGATGCTGTTGGTTTGGAGACCACACTCTGAGAACCACTAGTTGAGCATTAAGGACTACCACTTGAAGTAAGATCATCTGAGAATAAAAGCAACACAGATAATACAGGAACTTAGAGATTCCTGATGATAGAATCTGAGCAGTTAGGTCAGGAATGCCAGAATAGCAGGAATCTCACCATGTGCTTTCTTTTAATTTAAGTTAAATTAAATAATTGAATTTCAAGTGAAAGCATCCAAAGCAAAGCAGAATTCTAAATGAAAGTTAATTAAAATGAACATGGACTTTAAACTAAATGAACATTTTCATTAATAAAATAATTATATAACAAAACATACAAAAATTCATAATCAGTGCCAATTATCCTGTCACTGAGGAAAAGCTAAATTTTAATTTTTTTGTATAAAAATGACAGAGATGCATTAATTAGCAGTTTGCAGAAAGTTTCATAAGTTTGTGGAAGAGAAATGAATCTGCCTGGGAAAGATGAGTCTTTCTGAATCATGTGATTAGTTCCTTAAAATCAGTACTATATATTAGTGATGCATATGAGATTTTGCAAGGTAGATAAAAAAGGAAATTGATTAAATTAAAAACTATATTTGAATAATAACAGGTTTTAAAAAAACAAGAAAAGGAAATGAAATTTTAAAAATAAACAGTTAAAACTGAATCATTAATACATAAAAATGCTAAAATTGGTTTCACGGTGGAATATGCTTTCTGATTATATTTAATATTCAGAAAAATATTTCTTGTCTTCAGATTTTTTTTTTTTTTTTGCTGGCTTCAGATATTTTTGATGTGCTCTTATAACCATTTTTGGTGTGTCTTTATATTTGATCATTGGTTATTAGGGAACTTGAATATTTAGCGAAGTGAATTTTGGCAATTTGGGAAATATTTAGAAAATTCAATTTCAGTACATTGAATTTCAGTAAATTGATTTAAAGATGGACTCTTGTGGACATCAGTAGCTTTAACTGCCCAGAATAATTTTCCAGTGCGTTGGGAAATTGCATTGTAGGTTTCCTTTTAGCATTTGTCCTTCAGAAATCTCAACTGATGAAGTTTATGTGAAGATAATCCTATGCCTATGCCTTGATCCACTGGGACTGTATAAACTAAGCTGACTGAAAGGAGTGCTGTATTCAGCTACCTGAAGGATTGATTGATATTGGCTACCATAATGTATAAAACGAATTTTTTTAAAAAAATTTTGTATTCCTAATGTTATTAACATACTAGAAATAGCTCTTCTAAATCTGCTGCCTTGATTCTTCCAGGAGGTCAGTTTGTTGCTACTGTCCTGACCTCTGGAGAATCAAATGCTGCTTGTGTAGAATAAGATGGTATATTGAAGCAGGAGCATGAGGTCATTGCTACCTCAGCATATCTTTGTTCTGTATTTCAGGAGACTGTATGGGGAGTTTAAGTGAGGACTGATACACAATTAGTAATTTCCATGCCTTTTTGAGTAGATAAAGCATGTCCACTTCAGACGTCATTTATTCATTGTTATGTTGGGAGTCTATGACCACCTTCAGGTTTGACTATTCATTACCATAACTCGCAGAACCAAGACAAGCTGTTATACTCATGGTTACAGTATATTACAGCAAAGGAATACAAATTATAATAAATTAAAAAGGAAAAGGTCATATAGAGAGGAATCCAGGAGAGAGCAGCTACAAGCTTCCAATTGTCCTATTCAAGTGGAATCACAAAGTGATCAGTTCTCCCAGACTGATGTGTGGCCATACATACAAGTTATTGCCAATAAGATGAGCTGACTCAGTCCTTGGTACATAGCATGGATCATCTCCATGAAAGCTCTTACTACTCAGTCTCCAGCCCCATCCAGAGATCAGACTGACACAGCAAGACCCAAAGCCTCAGGGAAACAAAAACAGACATTCATCATAAATCACATTGTTAGCATAAACTATCTGGGGTGGCCCAAAGTCTCAGGTGTACACGAACACTCTTATCAGGCAGGAGAGTCCCAGGACTCAGATTTATCTCCAAGGAGCCATAGGAGGGCTAGTCCTAAAGAGCTTCGGCGTGTGGGCGCTTTAGGCAACCCAGGCATGCTGAGTTGGAACCTGTTACAGCACAGTTTGTAAATTATTGTTATTTTATGTATGGTATCTTTTATCATATATAATTTCTTCAACAGTTTTGTTGTGAATGAAAACGTTATATAAAACTGTATTTTTAATTTTGCCTCCTTATAAAATATTTGTATTAATTATAGTAAAGTTTTCTTGTCTGGTTTTGTTTAAAATCATAATTATTTACATGTATACAAAAGATTTATCCTGATTACCTTCTAATATTGCTAAGCCTTAATTCTTAATTTGTCTACTGAAATCGATTTGAACTTGTGAGAAAGCTTTTAAATATTAGGGGTGATAATATTCACACTGTTAAATGAGAAAATAAGGAAGCCTTCAGCATGTTCAACAAAATTAACATGAGAGAAAGAGAATAAGCATTTATATAAATTTAAAAATTACAGCGACAGTAATATGCAAGAAATTGAAAAATATTATGTTTTTGTAATTCTGTATCATTAACTTAAAAAAGAAAAAAGGAATTTAGGTTTTGCTTCACAGTTGAGAACTAAAGATGAATGTAGTCATGATAAGTCAGGTTTATCCACTGAAAGCATAAACAAAATGCAAACAGGTAGGCAAGCTAGAACATACTAACAAAAACATGGCAATAAGCATTCTTATGAAGCAGTTATTTAATTAGACACTTATTGTTGACTCTCCCTCTCTGTTCAGTTTATAAATCCCCTTTAGGGACTATTCACCCTGATTTTCAGGACGAGTTGCTTAAGAGGAGCTGACACTACCCCACGTGCTATAAATGAGAATGCATAGAGTCCATCAAACAATCCTCTGTCTCCCAGGCCAAAGAGCTTGGAGTTGGGCTGAGCACATAACCATGTTAGGGTGATATGAGGTCTTTTCCTGAGATTTCTAGGAAGACTAAGTCTTTTCCCACGTTACTTGGTAAAGTTGTACAGGTTAGGCCTAAGGCAGTGGTTCACAAACTAACTGCACATGATAATGTCCAGGTAAAAGGTCAAAACACCTGCCAATGAGGGCACACCACACCTCAAATTAATGAGAATCTCCAACTGTGAAAACCATTGTATCAGTTCTAAAAGAATCCCCAGGGGATTCGTGTTTGTACATAATATTGAAAACAAGTCATCAGTGGAATAGGTTTCTCAAAGTATGGCATTCATTGGAATTAATGGAGTGCTTGTTATAATCCACATTGGTTGACCATACTACTCTCTTGGACTCACTGACTGTATAGGTCTGGGTGAGTGGGGTTGAGTGTTGGAATATTTACCAAGTGCCCAGGTGTTGCTGCTCTGGGGGCCATATTTTGAGAACCACTGCTCCACTCTTACGAGGTAAAATCTGAATATGCCAGTGAAAAAGTTGCACTGCTAATGATGACAGTGTAACATAAGAGGATTTTTTGTTTTGTTTTTAAAGAATAGAATTTTAGGCTACTGAGGTCTTCCAGGTAGGCCTGCACATAAGGGCCACCTGGGAATTTGATTTCTAAAAAGATTACAGGTTATGCCAGTGCTGATGTTGGGTGGATCACATTTGTAGAACTACTGAGGTAAATTATACACTCTTCTTTGAAAATTTTAGACTGGGTGATATTAACATGACTACTAACAGCTTCTGTATTGTGTACCTGGAGATGTACTAAGGCTTTATAATTCTCATCTCGTTTCAGCTCCACTGCATGCGGAAGATACTGAAATATTTCCCTTCTGGCAAAAAAGAAACTGAGGGTCAGAAATAAAGTCCCTCAGGCCTCAGGAGAAAAGTGGCTGAGCTCCAATTGAAAACTAGAAAAGTAAGTCCCAAAACCTGTGCTCTTGAAGATGATGAGAACGACGTTTCACACCTAATGAAGGTGACTGGCCCCTGCCCTTCTGGGCAGGTCAATGTCTTCTCCATGGAAAAGCTGAGCCACAGCGGTATGCAGCCACTACTGCTTTGTGGTAGCCTCTTGGGGAAGATGTAAAAATGCACCAAGTGTGCCAGTAATTAAAAGTGTTGGAGTGGATGTACTCAGACACCCCTGAATACCTTCATGGCTCTGGATGTTGAAAGCAACAGCTCTGTTCATAGGAGAGCTTGGCCCTAAATTCCAAAGGCCAAAACAATCCATGCCAAGCGCCCTCCTATTCTAAAGTGAGGTGCTCCTTTATCTTGCCAAGGACCTGACGAAAAGTGGTTCTGCAGGTATTTGCTTATCTCTCAACTCAGAGACATAAAGAGTTGAGGTGGAAAAAGCGGAAAGACTATCAGGAGAGAGTTCATGGCAGGAATGTTCTCCAACCTCACGCGAGGAGGAGAGAGTCTGCTTTCCACTTATTTCAAGCCAAGTGCAAGCAGCTTTCAGAAATTTACCCCAGTGAGGCCAGCTCAGCAGTACGCTCATTGCAGACACAGTGAGTGGCCTTAAACTTCTAACAAAAAGGAGTTTGCCCAGAAAGTTCATTAGTCCAAAGATCCCTGTTCGAAGCTGGGATCTACCTTATCATTGGAGATAATCCTTCATTAATGTTTTCTCTGAGAGCAACCAGGAGGTTACCAACTCAGAGACACCTGAAGGAAGTCCCATCTTTGGCAGTTTCCGCATGCGCACTGGAGCTTCCTAGCGTGCTGGGAAGAAGTGGTGTTGGCTGGTCTAGAGTCTAAGAAAATAAAGGATCAAGAAGAGATCCTCTGGATTCCAAAGAACACAGTAAGTGTTATGTCAAGTGTGGTTGGTTCTCATACATCATTATGCATCACGTTTGTGGAAACAGGATTGCTGGACCCTCCTCTACTTCCAGAGTTTATGATTCTACATGTCTGATGTGGGCTTTGGTTATGCATGTTCACAAGTGCAAAGGTGACGTTACAGTTGCTGTTTTGAGTAATCCTCTGGTAACCACAGATGCAGCATGTAAGGGTGCCATTTGTAGGAAAATATCTGAAGATAATATCAGCACAGACTATATATATAATCATTATTTTGCACACCTAAAGTTATACAATCCTTTAGGTAATTACATCTCAATCAAACTGGAAGAAAAAAAAGGCAGATAAATTGGGAACCTAGGGATAAGTGATCTGCTAGCCTGGTGTCAGATTACCACAATAGCACACATCTCAACATTAAAAAGAAAGTCAAATGGAAAAAAATAAATTTAAAGTCAAAGCTTAAAATGGAAAATAGAATTTTAGCACTAATTGATATATGCATATTAATTAAAACATATGTAATATATACAGTAACTAGATTAATTTCATTGATAGCTGACCCTTCCTCAAAGACCATCTGTGAGATGCCAAGTCTCCCCTGGTCAGTCCTCTCTTCCCAAGGCCAAATGCTTGGAGTTAGTGTGAGGACATAACTTAGGTTGTATCAGTGTGAGGCCTTTAATTGAGAATTCTTGGAAGACAAGGTCTTTCCTCGTGCTTTCCATAAAGATGGGCATGATAATTCTTGAGTCGTGATTCCCTAACTTACTGGCCATTAGAATCACCAAAGTTTAAAACACCTGTTGCTCAGGCTGCACAATTAAATTAATCAGGTTCTCCAGGTGTAAAAACCATGCTTCAATTGCTTTTTTAGACAATGTCTAAGGGATTCCTATTTGCTGATAACATTAAAAACATTTGATCCAGGGAAATAGCTTTCTCAAACTCTGGCACTCCTGGGAAACAATGAAGTACTTGTTAAAATCAACCTTGGGTGCTCAGAGTGTCTGACTAGGTAAGTCTGGGAGGGTGGGGTAAGAATCTGCATCTCTAACACGTGCCCAGATCTTGCTGATCAGGAGACCACCCACTTTGAGAACAACTGCTCTATTCTATGAGTTAAGGTCTGAAAATGCCAGTAAAAAAGTTTCTCTTTTTCTGATCAGAGAATAACGTAAAAAGTTTAAAAACAAAAACATAGGATTCTTAGCTTACTTAGGTCTTACAGACAAGTATGTGTATGTGGAACTTCTAGCAATTTGCAGTTCAAAGGACTCCTGTTCATGTGACTACTGTTTCGAGGAGGATTACAATTTGAGAATGTCTACTGTATTTTCTAACTCTCCTTTGAACATTTTAGACTGAGTCTGAAATTTGGGTAAAGAAGTAAACAAAGCTACTGTGTTGTTTAGCAGGAATTGTACTAAGGCTTTCATTTGTGATCTCATTTCAGTTTCACTGCATTAGGAAGATACAGAAATAAAACGCTATTAAGAATATAGAAGCTGAGGATAAGATATAAATAATTTATTTCAGAAAAAAGGAAAAAACGGGGAGAGCTCCTCTTGGATTCTGGAAAAGCAGGACACAAAACCTGTGCTTTTGCAGGCAAAAAAGAGGATGTTTCACAGCAGATGGAAGTGGAAGGCCTGTGCTATTTTGGAAGGTAAGCGTCTTCCCCATGGGAAATCTGAGCCACAGCAGTATGCAGCCACTACTGCTTTGTGGTAGCTTCAGGTATGCCTCTGTACCTCTTGGGGAAGATGGAAATTTGCACTGAGCGTGCCAACAATTAAAAGCGTCGGGAGCGCAGGTGCCATGGGTCAGACATATGCCAACACCTGCATGGCTTTGGACGTTGAAAGCAACAGCTCCACTCATAGGAGAGTCTGACCCCAGACTCCAAAGTACCCTCGTATTGTAAAGTGAAGTGCTCCTTTAGCTTGCATGGACCTGCCCAAAAGTGGTTCTCAGACTTCGGGAGAGGGTTGTTCATGGCAGCAATGTTCTCCAGCGTCGTGGGAGGGGGAGAGAGTCTGCCCTTTCCTTGTTTCAAGCCAAGTCCAAGAGGCGTCGGAAAGTTTGCCCCAGTGAGGCCAGCTCAGCGGAACACCCATTGCAGACACAGTGAGTGGCCTTCAAAGTGCTAAGAAAACGTAGCTCCCCCACAGAGTTCACAAGTTCAAAGTTGCCTGTTTAAAGTTGGGCTCCAACTTAGCCTTAGAGATAATCCTTCATGAATGTTTCTCTGAGAACAACCAGGAGGTTTCAAACCCAGAGACAGCTGAAGGAAGTCCCATGCTCAGCAGTCTGAAGGCTCATGGAGTGCTTTGAAGAAGTGCTATGGGTTGGTCTATAGTCTAAGAAAATACACCATGAAGAAAAGTCCCTTTGGATTCCAGAAAACACTGTAAGTGTTACCTCATATGGAGTGGTGGCTTTGTTGTCATACATTAGTGTGCATGATGTTTGTGGAAGCAGGATTGTTGGACCCGGCTCTCCTCCCAGAGTTAGAGATACCGTATGTCTGAGGTGGGGCTTGGTTGTGCATGTCCACACAAATGGTCAAAGGTGATGTCAGAGCCGCTTATTTGAGTAACACGTTCTGATAACCACTGAGGCAGCATGTAAAGCTGCTGTTTGAAGGAGAAGATGTGAGTATAACATCAACACAGATGTGTAATAAGTAAACTTACTGAGGTAATCATGTCACAATATATACATACATCACATTATTATTCTGTACAACTTAAACTTATACAAGGCTTTACCCAATTTCAACTCTATGAAACTGGATGTTAAAGAGACAGATTGGGAAACTAGAGATCTATGTCTGTGAGCCTGCTGTCAGGTTACCAGAAGAGCACACAGCTCAAATATTAAAAAATAATTTGACCAAAATAAATGAAATTTGGAGTCAAGTAATAAAATGCAGAATAGAATTTTAGCATAAATTTAATTAATATATACCTATTAATTACAGAGTGTGTAATGTACATAGTAATTTGGTTAATTTCACTGATAGCCCTCCGTTCCCCAGCAGCATGGTTGAGATGCCAAGGCTCGCCCGAGTCAATCCTGTATTCTCAAGGCCAAAGTACGTGCGGTAGGAGAGAGGACATAAGTTACATGATGTTTGTGTGAGGTCTTTTTCTGCGTATCTAGGAAGATAAGGCTTTTGCTCATGCCCTGTACTCAAGGTGGGCATGACACTTTTTGACTCACGATGCCCTGATTTACTCCACATTATCCCCAAAGTTTAAAACACCTGTTGTTCAGGCTGTATCACATTCAAATTAATCGGTTCTCTAGGAATGAAAGCCATGCTTCCGTGGTTTTTACAATATGTCCAAAATTTTCTTATTTTCTGATCATATTAAAGACATTCGATGAAGCGAATCGTTGTCTCAGACTCTGGCACTCATGGGAAGCCCTGGAGTGCTTGTGGAAATCCACCTTGGGTGCCCCAGGCCTCCCTCAGAAGTTCTGACTAGGTAGGTCTGGGTGGCTGGGGTAAGAACCTGCATCTCTCATAGTTGCCCAGGTCTTGCTGATTGGGAGGCCACACAGTTTGAGAACAACTGCTTTACTCTATGAGTTTACGTCTGAATATACCAGTGACAAGGTTGCTTTTCTTCTGAATGGAGAGTAGCGCAAGAATTTTTTAAAACATGAAGACAAAACAAAACAAAACAAGAAAAAAACCCATAGAATTCTGAGCTAACTGTGGCCTTGCAGATAAGTCTGTGTATGAGGAGCCTTCAGATGTGTGCAGCGTCCCCATGCCGTGGTTTCAAGCTGTTTTCGTGACGGTTTGGGGGAGGATTGCATTTTGAGAATATCTACTGTGTTTTCTCACTCTCTGTTGACCATTTTAGACTGAGTCTCACATTTGGGTAAAGGACTAATTATGACATGTATTATATTGCGGACCAGGAGTGATACTAAGGGTTTTGTTTCTCATCTCATTTCAGTTTCATTGCGTGCGGAAGGCGTGGAAACATTACCCATCCAACAATACAGAAACTGAGGACCAGGCAAAAATAAGTTTCCTCAGGCCACAGGTGAAATAACTGGGTGCACTCCGACCGGATGCTGGCCAAGCAGGGCACCAAACCGGCCCTTGGGAAGTCGATGAGGTGCAGGTTTCACACCAGGTGGAGTTGCCTGTCCTCTGCCCTTCTGGGCCAGTAAACGTCTTCCCCATGGTAAATGTGAGCCACAGCAGTATGCAGCCACTACTGCTTTTTGGAAATTTCAGGTATGTCTCGACACGTCTTGGGGACGATGGTAAACTGCTAGAGCATGCCAATAATTAGAAGTGTTGGGAGCAAAGGTTCCATGGGTCAGACACCCCCCGAATACCTGCATGGTTTTGGATGCTGCAAGCAACAGGTCCTCTCAGAGGAGAATCTGGTCCCAGATTCCACAGTACCCTCCCATTCTAAAGTGAGGTGCAGGAGTATATGCCAGGGGCCTGACGGAAACTTGTTCTGCCGGCATTAGTGTACCTCACAATCCAGAGACATGAGTTGAGGTGGAAAAAGTGGAAAGAATATTGGGAGAGGGTTTTTCATGGCAAGAATGTTCTCCATCCTCATGGTAGGGGGGGAGAGTGTGCTTTTTCCTTGTTTTAAGCCAAAATCATGAGGCTTCGGAAACTTTGCCCCAATGAGGGCAGCTCAGCGGTACACTCATTGCAGAGGAAGTGAGTGGCCTTTAAACTTCTGAGGACAAGCAGTTCCCCCAGGAAGTTCACTAGTCCAAAGGTCTCTGCTCAACGTTGGGCTCTCCCTTAGCAGTGGCGATAATCCTTCATTAACGTTTTTCTGTGAGAAAAACCAGGAGGTTACAAACCCAGAGACAGCTGAAGGAAGTCCAGTCCTTGGCAGTTTCTGCATGCGAAGGCTCGGGAGTGCTGGGAAGCAGTGGTGGTGGCTGCCTGCGAGATTCCGAAAGTACAGGATCAAGAGGAGACCCTTGGGGGCTTCCCTGGTGGCACAGTGGTTGAGAGTCCGCCTGCCGATGCAGGGGACACGGGTTCGTGCCCCGGTCCGGGAAGATCCCACATGCCACGGAGCGGCTGGGCCCGTGAGCCATGGCCGCTGAGCCTGAGCGTCCGGAGCCTGTGCTCCGCAACGGGAGAGGCCACAACAGTGAGAGGCCTGCGTACCGCACAAAAAAATGAGGAGACCCTTGGGTTCCAGAGAACACAGTGAGTGTTTCCCATGTGGAGTCTGGTTGCTTCTCATAGAGCAGTGTGCACGCTGCTGTGGCAACAGGAGTGCTGGGCCCTCTTGTACTCCTAGAATTTATGATCACATATATGTGAGTGTGAGGTAGAACCTGGTTTTGCACTGCAACAAGTGTAAGATGATGTTAATGCTGCTGTTTTGGGTTACACACTGTGAAAATCAGTGATGGCACATGTGAGGCTACTGAGAGAAGGAAGAATTCCTGAGGAGAAGAGCAACGCAGAGAAATTGAAACCCAGTCATTCCATGTCATGGTCTGAAGTTGAGTTTCAGGAATGCCAGAGTAGCCGGAATATCACTGAGGTACTTTTTAGTTTATATGGTTAGAAATAATGACATCTGAATTCAAGCCTCAAAAGGAAAGGGGAATTTAAGTTACAATGTATGTGTGTATGTGTATTTATATATAAATTAAATTTGTCATTCAGATTAAAACTTCCTTATAAAATCAAAATCATACAGGTGTACATAATTATGTGTAAATATCCTGTCAGTCAGTAAATACTAAAACTTTCCGTTTTCTTCAAAAATGATCTACCCACCTTCGTCAACTAACTGATTTTAGCTATATTCAAAGTTCCAGAAGAAAAGTGAATCCATCTTTTTATGATCTTCCTGATTCACTTGTTTAGCTCCTAGGAATGAATATTTATTGAAGTCAAATATGACATTGTAAGAGGCACATTAAAAGGAAATTCAAAAAATTAAATATACTATATTTGATTAGAAGGTTTACAAAATTGTCATAAATGGAATTTTAAAAATTTTATTGAAACAGGCGGATTCATTTTTAACATGCTGAAGCTTGTGTTATATTGAAATATGCTTTTCTGAAGATATTTAATACATGAAAAACAGTTTTGATCCTAGAGAGTAATGACATTAACAAAGTTATTATATCTCTTTTTGATATGTTTTATTTGGTTATTTGTCAAATTGCTTATTTAGAGAATTACTCATTTGGAAAATTAAATTTAAGCACCTTTACTTTTTGTAAGTTGAGCTAAAGATGGATTCTAGTGGACATCAGTAGGTTTACTTGCTCAGAAAACTGCCAGTGGGTTGAAAAATTGCATTGCAGGTTTACTTTGGGCAATTGCATTTCCTAAAAATCTCCATTTATGAGCTTTAAGTAGAGTCAGTGCCATCCCCAACACTGCTGGTGCTGGAGAAACCAAACGGATCCAGATTGGGCCATGTTCACCTATCCAAAGGATTGATGCTGAATACCCTGATACTATATAAACATCTCTATTTTAAACTTTGGCATCAAAACTTAATATATATTGTAGAACTCTGTCTTCTGAATCTGCTACTCTGCTTTCTTCCAGAGAGTTGACTCCTAAGTCCTGTCAGGCCCTGTGGGAATTCCAGTGCTGTCCTCCTACAAGATGATGGCCTGTTGAATCAGGAGCATGGAGTCAGGCCTCCTTCATCGTATCTTTCTCCTGGATTTAGACGACGGCCTGAGGGATTTCAGTGAGGGTAACTTCACATCAAACTGCTTATTCTCATGTAATTAGAGTTGGGGAAAGCTTGTCCATGTAGGACATCATTTACTCATCGGACTGTCTGGGGTCTCCAAGACCACCCTCAGGTTCAGTGTTTCTTTGAAAGGACTCACAGACCTCAGAAAAGCTGTTAAGCTTATGCTTCCAGTTTATGGCAGCAAAAGAATACTTATTAAAAGTAGCAAAGTGAAATGGGGCGTTAAAGAGGAATCCAGGAGAAACTAGACAGAACCCTCCAGTCATCCTGTTCAGTGGAGTCCCATTCACTGAGCTGAATCCTCCCAGAGCTGATGTGTGACCACGTGTGCAAGTGTTGCCAACCAGGTAAGATCCCCCTAACCTTGGTCACTTAGGCGTGGAGAGTCCCCATGACTGACCTTAGCTCCTCCTTCTCTAGCCCCAGTGTGACAGAGGTCAAAATGATACAGTGTGGTGCATAGCCCCAGGCCTAAACAAGCAGACATTGCCCCCAAATCACATTGATAGGATCAACTGTGTGGTGTGGTCCAAAGCCTCAGGCGTACAAAGATTCCTGTCCCAGTGGACATCTAAGGGCTGAGTGGAGCAGATCCATCCTTAGTACTGAAGACCTCTGCCAGGTACTGGTTTTTAGCAGCTCAGGTCTGCCAATTTTGAATTTTTACAGCAGAATTTATAAATTCATATTCTTATGTGTGGTACCTTTTTTCATATATAATTTATATTTTTGTTATATATGTATAGTTTTATAACTCTGGATAATTTTTAAATTTTGCCATTGTATCAATTCTTTGTACCTAATGTTTCAGTTACCTTGCAGTGCTTACTAATATATACAGTCACGATTATCAACACACCTATAAAATAGTTATCTTGATTACTTTCTAAATTTTTTATGCCTAAATACCTATTTTTGTCTACTTCAATTGATTTCAACTTCTAAGAATACTTTTAAATATTTCTGGTGATAATTTTTATATTGGTAACATATATGAGAATACAGTCAAGACTTCAGCATGTACAACAAATTTAACCTGACAGAAGATGGAATGAGTGTATGAATTACAAAATTATTGTGACCAGAATATATGAGAAATTGAAAAAATGTGCCAAGTCCATATGCAATTCTATATTAATAATTCGGAAAACAAATATTTTTCTAGAAAAAGTAACTTTGAACTTTACTTCACAATCAGGAAGAAAAGATGAATACAGCCATGATAATCATTGAAAGCATAAATTGAACAGACAAGTAGAAAATACTAACAAAACATTTGGCAATAAAAATTCCGCCCAAACATTTATTTAACTGCATATTTGTTGTTTGCTATTAGAACTACCCTGTCCCCAAATTTACAATTCCACTTTTAGGAACCAATCACCGTGAATTTAATTCTAAGTTATTTTAATGTAGTTCACCCTTCCCCACACACTAAGGGTGAGAATGCAGAGGTTCCATCAATCAATCCTCTATCCCCCTTACCAAAATATTTGAAGTAGAGGTGAGCACATAACCCATTTGGGGTCAGTGTGAGGTCTCCTCTCGAGATTTCTGAAGAGGTGAGGTCTGCTCCTGCCCCCTGTGGTAAAGTTGGGCAGCGCAGGCTAGAGCAGTGGTTCTCAAACTTCCTGCATATTAGAATCCTCAAGGTAGCTTTCAAAATTTTTGTTTCCCAGTTCCTATCTCATGTCAAATTAATCAGAATCATCTGGGGATTCTATTTTGCAAAAAGTATTGAGAACCAGTGATCCAGGGAAGTGTTCTCAAACTTGGGCAGGCATTCAATCCCTGGCAGGTTTGTTAAATCTGATTGGTTGGCCCAGCCTCACCCTCTGAGTTTGTTGAGGTAGGTCTCTGTAGGTGAGGTTGAGAATTTGCATCTCTAACTACTGTTTAGCTGATGCTGATCAGGGACCGCACTTTGAGAATCACTACTCTACGGAAAGATCTGAGTATGCCATTGAGAAGGGTGTTCTACTTCTAAAGAGAGAGAAGTATGAAAAAATAGTTTTTTAGGCTAGAATTTTCAGGTTACTGATCCCTACTGGATTGTCTGATTGAGTGGGACCCCTGAGGATTTGCTTTCTAAGAAGATTCTAGGCTATGCCACTGCTGGTTTCAGGATCACTACTGGTTTCAGGATCACCTCTTGAGAACTACTGCTCTAGTCCACCCTCCTGAGGCTGCTGTTTGTTTAATATAACTATTAATGAGAACTACTATGTTATGTACCAAGAGTTATACTAAGGCTTTATGTTTATCATCTCATTTCAGCTCACTGCATGGAGAACATTGAAGTATCCACCGTCTACCAAAATTCAGTAGTGGCGATCAGAATTAAATTGCTTTCTGAAGCCTCAGGGCCATTAGGTGGCAGAGCTCAGATTGGAACCTAGAAAAGCAAGACCCCAAGTCTGTACTCTTAACTGCAAGGAGGAGGTTTCACACCAGATGAAGGTGCCTACCCCATGTCCTTCTTGGCAGGTAAACCCTTTCTTGATGGTAAATCTTAGGCCACAGCAGTATGTAGCCACTACTGCTTTGTGCTTGCCCTAGGCCCGTTTCCTCACTCTTGGAGAGGATGCATCTACCCGTATTGCCCATAGGTAAAGGTGTTATGAGTGAAGACATTGTGGGTCAAACATATCCCTGAAAACCTGCATTGAACTGGACGTTGAAAGCAGCAGTTTTTCTTACATGAGAGTTTGTTGGAGATTCCAAAGGCTGAATCTGTACCTGCCAAGTACCCCTGTATTCTAAAGTGAGTGGTGGATGACCTTGCAAAGTAACTGGACCAAAACTGGTTCTGCAGACATTAACCCGTCACTCAACTAAGCAATATAAAAGAGTTGAGGTGAAAGATGGCTGAAAGACTTGCCACCCTGACAGGCATTTCCTCCACACTTGTAAGAGGAGAAAGATTGCTTTTCCCATGTTTCAAGCCAAGTGCAAGGGGCCTCAGGAACTTTTCCCCCATCCAGGCCAGCTCAGCAGTAAATTCATTACAGACACAATGAGTGGCCTTCAAACCTCTAAAAGAAAAGAGGCTCCCCGAGAAAGTCTACTCATCCCAAGATAGCTGTTTGGATGATTGGTCCAAGATATGACAGGAGATGATCCATTAGTAAAAATATTCTCTGAGAATAACAAGGAGCTCACAAAGCAAAAGAGAGCTGAAGGAACTAATACATGTGGCAGTTTCTGCATGACACTTTAGGCTCCTAGAATGATAGGAGGAAGTGATATTGGCTGCTCTGGAAGCTCTGAAACTTCAGTGGTCAAAAGAGGATCCTCTTGTGTCAAAATGCACAGTAAGTGTTATTTCACATGCCGTTATGGTGACTGTCAAATGTTAGCATGCATTATAATCACCTGGGAGGCTTGTTAAAACTTAGACACTGAACCCCTCCTCTGTCGCCAGAGTTTCTGATTCAGTACATCTGGAGTGGGGTCTGGGATTCTGCGTTTCTAACAAGTGCATAGGTGATGTTGGTGCTGCTGGTTTGGGGAACCACTGGTTTCACATCTAGGGCTACTATTTGAAGGGAGATATTCTGAGAATTAAACCAACATAGATAAATTGGGAACCTAGAGATTCTTGATGATGTGGTCTGAGTGCCTACTGTCAAGAATGCCAGAATAGCAGGAATCTCACCATTTTTCTTTTAATTTAAATAAAATAAAATAACTCAGTTTCAATGAAAGCATCTAAAGTGAAGTAGAATTTTAAATAACTAGTTTAAACGTGTATATTCATTTAGCTAAATTAAATTTGTCATTTAGTTAATAAATTGGTCATTTAACCAAAAGATACCCCCCAAGTCTAAAATTCGTTGCAACTATGGAGTCACTTAGGAAATGCTGTAATTTTGTTTTGTGAATAAAAAATGTTGGAAATACTGCAAACTGATGCAAAATTAATGTAAGTTTCAAAGGTTTGCAGAAGAGAAATGAATTTGCCTATTAAGGATGATTCTTATTGAATCATGTAATTAATTCCTCAAAGCCAATATTTATCGGTGATACATATGTGAATTTGCAAGACAGATTTAAAGTAAATTGATTAAATTAAAATACTAGGGACTTCCCTGGTGGCGCAGTAGTTAAGAATCTGCCTGCCAATGCAGGGGACATGGGTTCGAGCCCTGGTCCGGGAAGATCCCACGTGCCGCGGAGCAACTAAGCCCGTGCGCCACAACTACTGAGTCTGCTCTAGAGCCCATGAGCCACAACTGCTGAAGCCCGCATGCCTAGAGCCCGTGCTCCACAACAAGAGAAGCCACTGCAATGAGAAACCCATGCACCGCAACAAAGAGTAGCCCCCCCGCTTGCCACAACTAGAGAAGACCCGTGCGCAGCAACAAAGACCCAATGCAGCCAAAAATAAATTAAAAATAAATAAATAAATAAAATACTATATTTGAATGCTGAAATGTTTAAAGATTTTTAAAATATGAAATAGCATTTGAACACTAACAGTTAAAATAGACTCATAGACTCATATTTACATAATATGTTGAACTTTTTATCATGGTGAAATTCTTTCTGAATGTATTTAGTGTTCAGAATAATGTTTTTCATCTTCATACACTGATAATGGACATTAACATTGTTCTTATAACCATTTTTGGTATGCCTTCTTATTTGGTCATTGGTTTTAGGAAACTTGATAATTTTGCCATGTAGGCATTTGCAAATTGGCCATTCATTTAATGACTCATTTGGAAAATTCACTTTCAGTAGGTTGGTTTTCAGTAAGTTGAGCTAAAGATGGACTCTAGTGGACATCATTAGCTTTAACTGCTCAGAATCATTCCCATTGTTTTAATGAACTGCATTGCAGCTTTCCTTTGGAGAACTGCCCTTCATATAATCTGAATTGGTGAAGTTCATGTGAAATTAATTCTTTCCTCAGCTACACTGGGTTTGTATAAACTAAGCTAATGGAAGGTTACCATATTCAAGTACCCGATGGATGGATTGATACTGGCTTCATTGATTAACAAGCTCTATATTTTTAAAATATGGGAATTCTGGGCTTCCCTGGTGGTGCAGTGGTTGAGAGTCTGCCTGCCGATGCAGGGGACACGGGTTCGTGCCCCGGTCTGGGAAGATCCCACATGCTGCGGAGCGGCTGGGCCCGTGAGCCATGGCCGATGAGCCTGCGCGTCCGGAGCCTGTGCTCTGCAACGGGAGAGGCCACAACAGTGAGAGGCCCGCGTACCGCAAAAAAAAAAAAAAAAAGGGAATTCTGACTCTTAATATAGTAGAAATATCTCTTCTAAATCTGTTGCTTTACTTTCTTCCAGAAGGTGGATTCTTTGCTACTGACCTGCTCTGTGGACATTCCGGTGCTTTCAGTGAAGTCACATAGACATCACTTAATTCTCCCAGCAATGATGTGTGCAAACATGTGCATGTTTTAGTGAAGATAATCCCATCCCCAGCTCCACTGTGGTTGCATAAACCAAACTGGTCAAAAAGAGCGCATGCTGTTATTGGCCTTGTTGATATATAACCCTGTGTTCTTTGGAATCTTAAGTCTATTAATAGAGTTGCTATATAGTAACTAAACCTGCTGTCTTGCTTTCTGCTGGCAGGTTGATACCCTACTACTGCTCTCATCAGTGGTATTTCTGATGCTATTTTTCTTAAGTGGCATGTTGAAACAGAAACATGGGGTCAAGGTTCCCTGGTGTAATGCGTTTGGGCAGGGATTTGGCCAGATCTTTGTTCTGGGCTCTAGGTGACTGGGGAATGTAGGCAAGATCCCTTCCAACAACCAATCAGCAATTCTGTTGTCTGAGTTGGTTAAAAAATATTTTGGGGGCTTCCCTGGTGGCACAGTGGTTGAGAGTCTGCCTGCCGATGCAGGGGACAAGGGTTCGTGCCCCGGTCCGGGAAGATCCCACATGCTGTGGAGCGGCTGGGCCCGTGAGCCATGGCCTGTGAGCCTGCGCATCCGGAGCCTGTGCTCCGCAACGGGAGAGACCACAACAGTGAGAGGCCCGCGTACCGCAAAAAAAAAAAAAAAAAATTTGGAAATGTTCTGAACCCATCAGAAACCTGGAACAAATAAAATATTATATTTGACATACTGTTATTTATGTTTTCTATTTTATATAGCTGAACATAATTTTGGCCGATAGAACCTTTAATATAAGTAAAACTAATTTGAATCACTTATGTGGTTTTCTGACTATACAGTCATAAACTACTATTTATATTAGCAAATTCTGTTTTATGTAAAACCAAATGTTACAAGTGATAAAAGAAGTTAATATATGGGACTTAATAAAATGAAAATATTTCAAAGACACCATCAAGGAAGTGAAAAGAAAACTCACAGACTAGGGGAAAATATCCACACTTTAACTTGCTTTTGCAATAATCCACACTTTTAACTTGCTTTTTCCAGTCATAAAAGATATGTTGACCCTGGGATGTTATGGACTGAACTGTATTCCCACAAAATTCATATGTTGAAGACCTCACCTTCAAGGTGACTGCATTTGGAGACAGGGCTTTTTTTTTTTTTTTTTGCGGTACGCGGGCCTCTCACTGTTGTGGCCTCTCCCATTGGGGAGCACAGGCTCTGGATGCGCAGGCTCAGCGGCCATGGCTCACGGGCCCAGCCGCTCCGCGGCATGTGGGATCTTCCTGGACCGGGGCACGTACCCGTGTCCCCTGCATCGGCAGGCGGACTCTCAACCACTGCGCCACCAGGGAAGCCCTGGGGACGGCTTTTAAGGAGATAATTAAGGTTAAATGAGATCATAAGGGTAGGGCCACAATCTGATAGGACTGTTGTGCTTAAAAGAAGATGAAGAGATGCCAGAGATCTCTCTCTCCACATTTGCACAGAGGAAAGGCCATGTGAAGAGACAGTGAGAAGGCAGAAGTCTGCAAGCCAGGAAGAGATGCTTGACGAGAAACCAACCCTGCTGGCAGCTTGATTTTGGACTTCCAGCCTCCAGAACGGTGAGAAAATAAATTTCTCTTATTTAATTTACCCGGTCTGTAGTATTTTGTTATGGTAGCCTGAGCAAACTATGCATGGTATAATGCTTGACATCAGCTGACAAAATTGAAAGTCATCAATGATAGCCCACCCTAACCTGGACAAACTATAAATGAATTTTTTAAATTCTTGTGAATTCTTCCTCCTAATCATAGACTTTGTGAAAACTTTGCTCCATCATGCTAGTATTTCCATAGTAAAGGCCACTTTTACTCCTCTGCCTTACTAAGATATTCATATCTGCTCTCCTACACTGATCTTACCACTACTCCACCCAAATAAGCCAAACACATTTCTCACACTGTAGTTTGAGTAATCAGTTTTAAATGAAAATCTGATTGCATCAATACACTGTTTCCAGGTCGTGATAGAGCCATCCAGTTTATATTTATTATCTACCTTTTCTCAACTCTCTAAATATATCTATACCATCGCCTTATGGGACTTAGCTATATTAAATGAAACAAGTACAGAATTTAAATGAACAATTGTTAATGCTATAACGGGTGACGCTAAGATATGCAGAATACAAATCAGAAAGAACAGCTATGGAATTTCAGAGTTAAATAGTTTGAATAAAAGAACGCTCAGGATGTTCATACACAGTACGTGAAAAGAAGGGTGTCTAGATTTTTTTTGCTGTAACCTTCTTCAGGCAGGATATGTTTCTTTTTTTTTTTTTTTTTTCTTTGTGGTACGCGGGCCTCTCACTGTTGCGGCCTCTCCCGACATGGAGCACAGGCTCCAGATGCGCAGGCTCAGCGGCCATGGCTCACAGGCCCAGCCGCTCCGCGGTATGTGGTATCTTCCCAGACCGGGGCACGAACCTGTGTCCCCTGCATCGGCAGGCGGACTCTCAACCACTGCGCCACCAGGGAAGCCCCCAAGGCAGGATATGTTTCTTAGTCATATCCACATCACTGGCTTCTAAGACGGTGTCTGTCTCAATAAAGGCTCTTATTAATAAAGATTAAGGAGCTGACATCTCCACTAGGAAAACACCTAGAAAATTCAACAGTAGAGCTCAGAGAGGGGTGAAAAGGCTGATTCCATCTCTCACAGAAGAATGAAGAGTTGTTCTCCCTAGACTCATAACTTCAGCAAAGCTGATCTTCATGAATACATATTTTTTCAATTCCTATATTCCCATTTTAGTGTTTTGAAATTTCTTTCACTTATTTCTGCCTGTAATTACAATTATGGTTCTCTTTCCTCAAATAATAACCCTTTGGTGAGTGAGACTAAGTGGGACTAAATCTCTTCCCTAGAGTTCAACACTTAATAGATGATTATTGCATGTTTACTGAATAGAAAGCACAGAAAGTGACATTTTTGATCATTTGTATTACATCACAGCTAAAGATTTCTGTTTCAATTACCATGGACATGGTTTTTGAGGAGTGATTTAACACATGATATTTATAATGTCTAAAACAGACAAGTAATTAGTATCTAAATTATGCAAGAAACTGCTACAAATATAAACACATAATCTCTAATAGATAAGTCAACAATTTCCAGAACAGGAAATCCAAAAAGTGAAATTAGCATTGGTAGAGCTGCTCACAGTTAATCACAAAAATGTTAATTAAAACAACAGTGAATTAATAGGAATTTGTAATAATAACAGATTGGCAACATTTAGACAGCTAGATAATGCCAGGTTTGAGTGAGGGTGTGGAGTTATTGTCCTAATGGTACAAATTCTGGAGAGCAATCAGGCACTACATTATCAAACTAAATATATGTGACCTATGATCCAGCCATTCTTCTATGCATATTTCCCAGGAAAATCCTTCTGTAGGTCCATGAGGGGACATGCAGGGTGATGTACATTGCTTTATTATTTGTACAACATTAGAGGCTACCACTGCGTGCCTCACTGGGAGAGTGTATAGTAAAAAAAACTTTTAGAATGACCGTTACGCGATATTTAGAAACAAGTGATTAGGAATGCATGTAGCAATGCAGATGAATCCTAAAAATAAGGCTCAGTGAAAAATACCATTTACATAAATTAAAAATACATAATCATAAAATAATAATACTTATTTTGCAATAGTATGTTTAAGTAAAAAGTTAAACATCAAATACAATGAGGAAAGGAAGGATAAGATCCAGGTTTGGGGATATAAGGGAATTTTTTTTTTTTTAAGTTTACTGAATACAACTTTCAAATGAATATGTTTAACATGAGACTATCAAAATTATGTCACCTTTTGTCTCTATGTATCCAAAATGAATCAGGATTTTAATGGAAATTGTGTTTGTGTGTAGGTAGGCATACATATATATCCCTTATCTTCTTTGTGATTATTGTTACCCAGGGGACAATTTTTTGGTTCTTTGAAAAAATCAACATGTCTCTTAGATTCTGGGCTTTACAGAGGTCTATCACCCCAAATTTTGAAAATAATCTCTTATGAATGGTTACTGCTGTTTTAAGTGTTCAGTTTGTCAGTCCAGATTTTGCCTCTGAGCTTTCCAAGCACCTTGAGCTTTCCAAGATGCTAGGGGGCGACAGGGTTGCGTGGTGGAGTGAAGAGTTCTGCCTCTGCTCAGAACCTTTTTCTGACACTGCTTCCCTGACCTACAAAGGCACATATGGTTGGATGAATATACATTAACGAGGTCCAGCCTAACGCACCGTAATGGCTACAGCTGAACTCTGAATCCTTGTCATGGCTAGAGAAAACATATGTAGTGAAACACAGGTGGAATGGCTAGAAAAATAAGTACCATCTTGGGACCAGAAGAGACATCTGTCATGAAGTTCTTTCCACTTGACCTAACCAAACTGAGTATGTAGTGAGGCAAAAGAATCTATTCAAAGAATTTATTCTTTTTACAGGCCAAGCAGATGATGGCTATGCAATTAAAGAAAAATATATTTGGCCTTTGTTATTTATGTTGACTTCTAGTCAGTGGTTCTCAATCGGGACAGTTTTGCTCCCCAAGAGACATTTGGTAATATCCGAAGACATTTTTAGTTGTCTCAAGAAGCTGGCTTCTAATGGGTAGAACCCAGAATGCTGGTAAATAGCCTGTAACACACAGGACAGCCCCCATAAAAAAACAATTCTCTGTCCAAATATATCAGTAGTGATGGAGTTGAAAACCCTTTCCGTAAACTAAAAGGTTAAGTAAATCAAATGTTCCGTAGGGCTCACACACCCTGAGTGGCAACCTTCCACTCCTTTGACCTTTCCTGGACTGCTCTTCTAAAGATATCCCCATGGTTTTCTCCTCTCTTCTTTTAGGTTTTAAGTCAAGTGAGACCTTCTCAGTGAGACTTTGTTTGACCAATTTATTACTTTTGGGATCTTTATCTCATTCCTCAAAAATCCTTATCCATCTCCCTTGCCTTATTTTACTCCATATACTTTCCAACACATGGCATATGCTTTGCTTATTTATTTTATTTTTTGCACAGCCTCATTATGATTTAAGCAACATTTGTTATTGCTGGATCTCCAATGGTGCAAGGAGTGCCTGACATAATAGGTGCTCAATAATTTTTTGTCTACCAAATGAACTCAGTCCTAAGAATCTTAAGAAAGAATTCAAATACAGATGTGATGTGGCACTTTTCTCAGATGATAGTACGTTTGCAGTTTCACTGTCTTAAGATAATACCGATCAATGCATGAGCTTATCCTGACTTTCTTTTTCCCTTTGCTCTATAACAAAGACCAAGGGAAATGGAAAGCTACTCCAGATTGGTTGTGAAGATTCAGAAGAAAAAAAGTTTTTGTTCACATTCAAGTGTCATACTCTATTAAATCTCTTTCAATGATTACCATTTAAGACAGTGCCTAAACTGAAGTAGATTTTTTAAAAAAACTGATTTTAGTTTTTACTGGTTGTTCTTATGCCAGGGAAAGCCAACATCTGGCAAACAGGGGCCTGTAATTATCTAACTACCGTAGTGATTTTTCTATCCCCACCAGTCCATACTCATTTGCCACTCTTTCAGGTACACTCATGGAGAGAAGTGGACAAGAAAAAGTCCCTTGATGGGCATAAGGGTGGTATGTACTAAAAATTCTGTCCACTTACAACCATTACCATTCTTGTCCATAAAGAAATGGTATACACACACCATTGTAAAGCAATTATACTCCAGTAAAGATGTTAAAAAACAAAATGGTATATGCTTGGAGCTAGTAACTGCTATGTGCGAATTCCTCTTTTCTGTTTTTCTAAATAAAATATACCTTGAAAAATCGCTGTTAGGCCATTTTTTCCCTACCATCATATTTCAGGTGTGTTGAGGTGGTTAAATTATTTTTCACATAGACTACATCTCATTGGTGAACAATATTTATAGAATGATCTAATTATTAGAGTCTAATACAGCAACAACTCTTTTAAGAACTTTCTATTTCAATGGATCTCTAGACTTTTCTTATAAAGATAAGATCGATTTTGGTGGCCTCTTATCATATCTATATTAATCAGGATCACCTCAGAAAACAGAAGGTTAACTTCAAAATGTCTGATTGAATTTACTGAAGGGTTTATATAAGAGGTAAGGACAGGGTTAAGGGAACCAAATAGGAATGCTGGAACACTGAGGAAGCCACAAGCCACAGTGAGAATCCTTTTAACCTCCCCTAATACTGGGAGGCAGGGGGACGAAAAGGTGCTACTGGAGTCCTTCATGGGGCCAGGAAGGAGAGATGCCTAGGAGGAGCTGTAGGGCTTTAGGGGAATAAAAGTAGCTAATACCAAAACTGCAATAGCATGTTTCACCTAAACTGCCCGTAAGTCACTGTAGAACGGTTTCACAAGCTCTCTTTCTATAGAAAGAGGACAAAATGAGCCCCTCCAGGTTCTGCCCCCTGAGAAGAATTCCCTTCCCCATGGTTTAGCAAGGCTCTCCGTCAGTGAGGCTGTAATGCGGGAACCTGGTGCTTCCAGCTGCTTCCAGCACATATGCAGACTCATTCATGAGTCGGTCCATGCTTTTTCTGACTCTTAACTTGTCTTAGGGAATGCCTTTGAAGCCAGAGGTGTGGGCTAGAGGGATAGGTAGCTAAGCCAGAGAAGTGGGTACAGTAACAGCTACATGCTCATCATATTTACTTATGCTATTAAAGCTGCTTGGCACTGATATCCTATGTTTCATTTTCATTTAAAGAAATGGAATACTGACATATAAATTCAGATGTATGAGGATGTGTGTCAGTACGTAATCTACAATGGGAAGCCGAGCTTACATGGGCACTTGATTTTCCACACTCAGACATTCATTCTCTACTGAGGTCTAGAGCCAATTAGGGCTTGATCTTCAAATGCTGCTGGAGGAGGTCATCAAGAGGACATGACCTCTGATTGACCCTCCAGGTGGACCCGGAGGGTTCTCGCCACGCCCCTGGCCTTAGAAGGTACGCTCCGTCTACAGCTCCCACGGCCAGAGCCATTTTAAGGGCTCAGCCTTGAGAGAGTAAAGTGTATTGAGACCATCCAGATACGCGACTGAACCCCGTTAAGGCCTCCATATAAACTTTTAAGATTCTGGCGGGCAGGAGTGGAGACCTTCTCATCTTGCGGTGCCCAAGACACGCCTTGTGGGTAAGTTTCTTTGGTGCTTAAACCTGCCATCTACCAATCTGGAGTAGCTGCCTCTTTCTTCGGTCTTTCCCTTCCCTGCCGGTACCGGGGCCGGTTTGCAAACCAACAAATGAGGACAAATTTTTAGCAGAATATAGTATAGCCCTCCTTCAAAACACTAGGGCTCTCTGATTTTTTTTGTTGTGGTTTGCCTACATGCCACAGACGCTTTAAGTATCATTGCCACTACTAGGTCATGAGGTCACTTGCTAAGGCATTTTGTAATGCCAGCCTGAGCTGGCTATAGAACTCTCTCTTATTTTAGGCCTTATTGAAAAGCGGCTAGCTCCTGAGTTACCTAAATTGATCAGAGAAGCGCTCGTGAATGTGGTATGTATTGCTTCAAAGTTTTAAGTACTGTGCTGCTTTCTTCATTGTGGAAAGTTTGAGTTAGAGGAACTTGTTTTCTCACTTTAGAGGGAGTATCCCGGTGTGCAATAGATTAGTGTATTCCTAGTAACTTCAGTGATGAGGCCCATGGACTTTCCAAGGATGATATGTCTGTATTTTGGCATCAAGGGTGCTGGCTACTTCTTTGTGAAAAGATTCAATTAGCATGATCAATGTAGTGGACCAGAGAGATGCTCTGTGGGACAGGAGTAAAACCAGAGTCACTGAGCCTTGTATTTTAAACAAGGTGGTGATACAGTCCTTAGATAAGACAAGGAACGTGTACTGCTGCCCTTGGCAGGAGAAAGCAAACAATTTCTGATTTGCTTTACTGATTTATATTGAAAAGAAAGTGTTTGATAGGTTAGCTCTGTATCAGGTGCCACTGTCAGTGTCAAGATGCCCCAGTAAAGATACCTTTTCTGGAAGAGCTGGAATCACTATGTGACTAAATTTATAATAATCTACAGCTGTTCCTTGAGACCTCGCCACCTTGCCCTCCCCCCCCCCCCCCCCCCCCCCCCCCCCCGCCACATAGGCCTTCGGCGCTGTGAAATAAGTGAGTTAAATGAGAATCCCTGATGCCACACCTTTTAAGGTTTTGCAGGTGGTACTAATCTCTGAAATCCTCTAGTGATGTGGTAGCATGTTGGCTTACTATTTTGGAAGATGGGCACAGTTCCACAGTCTTCAAATTGGCGCTTCTTTTCTTCATAGCTCTCACTCCAGGGATCCAGGAACCAATGTGAGGTTTCTGCTAGATACTTCATAAATCTTTGCCAATATCTATTCAGTAACTGAGAAAATAAGCACAGGATAAGTCTGTGGTCTGTCCGAACCCACTGTTAGATGGACTTAGCCCAAGACTCATTGTATATCTGATTTCCCTAAGCCCCCATTTTGGTCAGCGGATCAAGGTGGCATTAAAACTCCCCAGCGGTTAGAGACAATTCATACCTAGCATCAATAATTCCCCAAAGCTTAGGGTGTTTTATTTTCCCCAGTACCCTTACATCCTAGTAAATGGCTGTCATTCCCTCTAGGAAAAGGCTCAGAGGAGTCACTGCAATGAATTCTGGCTGCATTGCAGGGACAACGTTCAATATGACTTAGCCTCCCCAGGAGTCAAGGTGCTGTGGGTCTCTGAACTGACTTGAGTGTAGGAACTGGGTAAATTTACCCACTTTGGTGATATATCAGGCTTCTGCTCACTCTACCAAGAACCTGAAATATTACCAGAAGGTTAGCCTAAAACAACATTCCGCTTAACCATTCTAGCAAAATTTAGGCTCCAGTAGTGTTTTATCTTTATTTGGGAAACCTGAGATTGTCCTTCTTCTTAAATCTACTAATTACTAGATATCTCAGGTGTGTGAGACACTGCATTACATACTTTTATGGTTCAATTACATGATTTTAATTGGAAGGAGGGGGAAGGACCACCCTGCGATCATTTTATTGATGACTATTCATTTGACAAATATTTATGGAACATCTACTACCTATTAGACATTGTTCTAGGTACTGTAGATAAAGCAGTGAGTAAATCAGGAAAAATATCCTTGCCCTCATATGCAGCTTGCATACTAGTGGGTGAAGACAACAATAACCAAGATAAATAGGTAATATATATTGTATGTGAGATGGTAACAATACAAAGGAAACTAATATATAAAAGGGAAATAGAGATGGTGAGAGTGGAGAGTTTGTGATTGTATAATTGCAGTTTTGAATAGGTTGGCCAGGTATATATCCTTACTGTGAAGGTGACATTTCATTGAAGACCTGAAGGAGGTAAGAGAGTGAGCTCTGCAGGTATCTGGGGTCAGAACAATCAAGACTGAGAAAAGAGAAAGTGTGTCTACACCTTGGGGAGGGAACATGACAGGCACGTTTGAAGAACAGGGAAGACTAAAAAGTGATGCAGAGATAATTGAAGAAATATATATTAAAGTGTTAGCAAAGCTTAACATGAACACTAGTAGAATTCAAAACAATTTGTACTTTTTCATCGTTAGGCAAGATAAAATCAAACAAACGAGTTTCCCATAACTGTTAGAAAGCAGCAAGGGAATGTTTAATGATACGGGGGAATGCTTACAAAATGAGCCGAACATAACTCTCTGTATTATGTGACCCGTGATCTATAAAATGATATATCATTTTGAAATAAAATGTAAAGCAGCAAGGAAATTCACCAAAGGGTTGCTCTGAGTTGTTGATTTGAGTAACGTATATTTTCCTCCTTATTCTTTTCTGTATTGTCTACAGTGTCTACAGTTTTGCTTTGTTTTGCCTTCTCTAAAGAAACTATAATACAGGCATACCTCATTTAATTGTGCTTTGCTTTATGGCGCTTCACAGATACTGCTTTTTTTTTTTTTTTTAAAAAAAAAACATGCTGGAGGTTTGTGGCAGCCCTGCATGCAGTGTCTTTTGGTGCCATTTTTCCAACAGCATTTGCTCACTCCGTGTCTCTGTATCACATTTTGGTAATTCTCACGATATTTCAAACTTTTTCAGTAGTGTTTGTTATGGTGATCTGTGATCAGTGATCTTTGATGTTACTGTGACTTGGTGAAGAGTCAGATATTGGTTAGCAGTTTTTAAAGAAAGTACTTCTTAATTAAGGTGTGTACATTTTTTAAGACAGTGCTGTTGCACATTTAGTAGACGACAGTACAGTGTAAACATAATTTTTATATGCATTGGGAAACCAAAAAATGTGTGTAACTTTATTGTGATACTCGATTTATTGCAGTGGTCTGGAACCAACAATATCTCCAAGGTCTGCCTCTGTAATAGTTTAGAGCTAAGGATTTGAATTAGACAAACCTGAGTTGAAGTGCTGGCTCTGCTTATTGTGTTACCTTGGATAAGTGTTCACATCTCTGAAATATGGATAAGGATAATGACTTCATAGGGTTGTTTTAGATCATTAAATGCAGTACTGATCTAAGTGTTAATATAGTGCTTGATTTGTCACAAATACTCAATAAATGGTAACATCATTGTTAATCAAAAGTATAGCTCTTGAAATGAGATTAATTTTTTTAATTTTTTAAAGGACAGAAAGAGAGAAAACCCAATAACTCAAACATATACATGTTATACCATACCTGCTCCCCACTGAACTTAAAACAGTGAGATTTCAGAGTGATTTCTACTCAAAGCTCCCTTCACAGAGGCTGCTTCTTTTCTTTAGCTACTTTTTTCATTTTTGGCATCTGTGGTGAGAATACAGGATCTACTTTCTTAGCAAATTTCGAGTACATGATACAGTATGATTAACTGTAGTCACCATGCTGCACATTTAAACCCCAGGACTTATACATCTTACATGCAACTGAAAGTTTATTCTCTTTGACCAATTTCTTTAACGTTCAAACAAGATCCACTTTCTGGTTGATAGCTCTATAGTTAATAAAGGACGTTTACTATATTTTAAAAAAATGCATTGTTCTCATTTTATGAGCGCTACATGATTATTATAGACACTTTGAAGCAGCTAGAGCTTCTGAGAAAAAAATAAAGTCAAAGATAACCAGATAACCAATATAATCTCTTTCCTTCCAATATTTTACAGTATTTAAGAAAAATTTTTAAATCTGAAAGATATTTAAATTATATAATTTGATTAATGCAAAATAACACTTTTGAAATGACTTAGTTTTTCATAACTTAAAAATAATATGGGAGGAGCTTCAAGATGGCAGAAGAGTAAGACATTGAGATCACCTTCCTCTCCAGAAATACATCAGAAATACATCGACCTGTGGAACAACTCCTAAAGAATACCTACTGAACGCTGGCAGAACACCTCAGACCTCCCAAAAGGCAAGAAACTCCCCACGTACCTGGGCAGGGCAAAAGAATAAAGAAAAAAGAGACAAAAGAATAGGGACGGGACCTGCACCAGTGGGAGGGAGCTGTGAAGGAGGAAAGCTTTCCACACACTAGGCAGCCCCTTCGAGGGCGGAGTCTGCGGGTGTCGGAGGGGAAAGCTTGGGAGCTGTGGAGGAGAGCACAGCAACAGGGGTGCGGAGGGCAAAGCGGAGAGATTCCCAGCTCGGGCTTCGGTTGGATGCAGGGAGAGGACTGGGGCTGGCGCCGGGAACACAGTTCTATTTTTAATTTTTTAAGGAACCTCCATACTGTTCTCCATAGTGGCTGTATCAATTTACATTCCCACCAACAGTGCAAGAGGGTTCCCTTTTCTCCACACCCTCTCCAGCATTTATTGTTTCTAGATTTTTTGATGACGGCCATTCTGACTGGTGTGAGATGATATCTCATTGTGGTTTTGATTTGCATTTCTCTAAGATTAGTGATGTTGAGCATTCTTTCATGTGTTTGTTGGTAATCTGTATATCTTCTTTGGAGGAATGACTATTTAGGTCTTCTGCCCATTTTTGGATTGGGTTGGTTGTTCTTTTGATATTGAGCTGCATGACCTGCTTGTATATTTGGAAATTAATCCTTTGTCAGTTGCTTCATTTGCAAATATTTTCTACCATTCTGAGGGTTGTCTTTTCGTCTTGTTTATGATTTCCTTTGCTGTGCAAAAGCTTTTAAGTTTCATTAGGTCCCATTTGTTTGTTTTTATTTCTATTTCTCTAGGAGGTGGGTCAGATCATATGGTTTTTATCCTTCAGTTTGTTAATATGTTGTATCACATTGATTGATTTGCATATATTGAAGAATCCTTGCATTCCTGGGATAAACCCCACTTGATCAGGGTGTATGATCCTTTTGATGTGCTGTTGAATTATGTTTGCTAGTATTTTGTTGAGGATTTTTGCATCTGTGTTCATCAGTAATATTGGCCTGTACTGTTCTTTCTTTGTGACATCTTTGTCTGGTTTTGGTATCAGGGTGATGGTGGTCTCGTAGAATGAGTTTGGGAGTGTTCCTCCCTCTGCTATATTTTGGAAGAGTTTGAGAAGGATAGGTGTTACCTCTTCTCTAAATGTTTAATAGAATTTTGCTGTGAAGCCATCTGGTCCTGGACTTTTGTTTGTTGAAAGATTTTTAATCACACTTTCAATTTCATTACTTGTGATTGGTCTCTTCATATTTTCTATTTCTTCCTGTTCAGTCTCGAAAGGTTGTGCTTTTCTAAGAATTTGTCCATTTCTTCCAGGTTGTCAAATTTTTTGACATATAGTTCCTTGTAGTAATCTCTCATCATCCTTTGTATTTCTGCAGTGTCAGTTGTTACTTCTCCTTTTTCATTTCTAATTCTATTGATTTGAGTCTTCTCCCTTTTTTTCTTGATGAGTCTGGCTAATGGTTTATCAATTTTGTTTATCTT